>NW_004524590.1:3691940-3697757 GCF_000260255.1 Octodon degus | reverse complement strand
AAGGAAGGAAGGAAGGAAGGAAGGAAGGAAGGAAGGAAGGAAGGAAGGAAAAAATTTTAAAATGTGTGGGATGCAAATGTCATAATATCTTTTCACTTTCCTTTTAAAGCTCATTAAATTAGAAATGATGTCTTTTCTTTCATTTGAAATTAGTTTGTTCTTTTTCTAAGATGAATGTCTTCTTCATCAATTTTAAATCTCTCTGTTTCATACACTCATTTCTATAACTTTACTTCTTTACTAATTTTTCTGATTCCAATAAATTTTGATAATTTGCATTTTCATTTTATTATAATAACAAACATATTTTTCATTTCTCTGGAGATTTCTAGTTTGACCTCTGTGTTCCTTAGAGATGTGATTGTTTAATCTCCAAATCCTGAGAATTTTTCTAATTTTCTTTTATTGATTTTTCATTTAATTCCTTTACTATCTAATATATATTAAATACTTTCCATTTTATAAAGCTAAGAATATATTTTGTCTTGGTTAATGTTTTATGTGATCTTCAACTGAAGAGAGAGAGAAAGAGAGAGAGAGAGAGAGAGAGAGAGAGAGAGAGGTAGATGTAGAGATAGAGATGAGATAGAGATAAAGATAGAGTTAGAGACAGAGATAGATTCTGGTGTATATACCAGAAAAAACAAGTAGTCTACAGGTAAATTTTAATGAATTTATTAATGACATTAAGCTATGTCCTTACTGATTTTTCTGCCTATTGAATTTGTCTGTTTAGAACAGAAGGATATTAAATTCTACAACAATAGTAAAAATCATTGGCTTTCTCTGCATTTCTACAGGTTTTTCACCTCACAGTTTGGCACACACATTCCAGGTTTCTGAAATTGAGCAGAACTTGACCTTCAGCTGCCATCTTCCGTATTTCATGCTTGGCTTAGAGCTTTGTCTGCACATAGTGAGCGCTGCATAATGTATAAAACAGACCGTAACTGAACCGCGATGTGTGTTTCTGTAACAAGTGACCGAGTTTCAACCATTAGAGTGAAAACGCTGCCAAAGCATGATCCTATTAGACAGATGTTGCCTAGAACAGTCGGGTCGTTTCTGCGAGCCATTTCCTGTGAGCCATTTGTTGAGAACACAGCTAACACATGGTGAAAGAGCACATTCGGGACCATTTGCCGTCCACACTGTTGCCTAATTGGTTTCTTTGCTCAGATAAACTGTACTGAATTCATTTTACCCGAAGATTGGTCTTTAATAACCAGAATACCGCCTGGAGGAAGCTTCTGGAGACCCTAAGAACGGTACCTACTGGAGCCTCCATGCACCCCGGACCTTCTCGTCAATGGACAGGAAGAGTCCTTTTGCTCTCCCTGATTTCAGAGCTGCATGGATTTGTTTTGAGCCACAAGAGATTGCTCTAGTCAGTTTTTTATCTAGACGGTGTAGGAAAGTTGATCTGGAATCATGACTGGCAGCCAGTTAGGGTCTTTAGATTTGGTGGAACTTTGTTTTTGGACAATTTTGACAAACTCAACGATACCCAGCTCCTTAGAGCCCTTGAGGGACAGAGGAAAGAAACTATGATGCCTCATCACAGATCTTGTCTTTTGTGTGGAGCACTGAGGCTTGTGAGCCCTCCTGGGTTAGGCCTCTCTTCTTTCTGTGCGGACCTCTCGGTATTCCTAACATCAAATCCAGGGCTTGTGCTATGGGAGAGTGCGATGCTCAACCATGGGACAGCTGTGTCAGAGGGGAGCACATCAACTTGGGAACACGTGACAGGGTTGAGACTGAGTCCCGCCCCAGCAAGGTTGCAGTTTGGCTGAAGCATGAAGAGATGGTCTGGGTTTGTGGCTAGCTTAAGGTACTAGAAAAGAGGGTCTGCGAATCATCTGTGCCCAAGGAAGCTTGAGCTCTTCTGTATCAGCTTTGGGCTACTCTGTATACTGAGGCACCTAAGGTAGTCAACTATAAAGAGCAAAGGCGGCCACTGACTTGCAGGTTCGGAGATTTCAGCCCACGGCTAGTTGGATTTCTTACTCTAGGCTTGTGGCAGAGAAATATGCTATTCTAGGAGCACGCAGAAGGATAACTGCTTACCTTATCAGCAGGAGACAAGAGTGAAAAAAAGAGAGGCCAAGCCACTCCCAGTGACCCAAGGAACTCCTGTAACTCAGCCTCGACTCCTAAAGGTCTCACCATCCCCAGGTGGCACAGCCTGGGACCTAGCGTTTTGTACATGAGCCTGTGGGGAGAGTTATCCAAACTGCAGCGTCTCCATTTGTCCCCGAGGCCTCGCACACATGAGAACTGTGAACGCGAAACACGCAGGAGAAAAACACTGCTCTGCTGTTTACAGCAACGAATATTTCTTATCAGTAATTAGTATGATTGCAGCAGTCATAGAAGATTTTGATTAGAATAAAATTATTTATGTGGCATATTAAAGAAAACGAGGAATCCCGACTCCTAGGAGAGATGCTTTGCTTTAAGTTAAAACATGGGTACATTCAAAAGGGACACTGCATCCCAAAACTGCCCCGTACAAAGAGGAAACGGGTTCAGGTCTCGCAGCCACTGAACTGCAGGGTCCATGACCGCGGCTCTGCATGTATGTTAGATGAAGATCAAGGGCGCTACCATGTGGCTGGTGGGTTTACCGCTTGCTCTGGAAAGAATTACGTGGTAAAAATCAAAAGGTGACCCAGAAAAAGTGTCTTATTTTAGAGCGAAGGTAGAAAGTACCTTTCATGACGCAGGGAAAGGACAGCCCGGGCAGCTGAGCCGGGAGGGATTCCAAACAGGTTGCCGGAGGAGCTCTGTCTACGTTTCCTGCACAACCAATGACCACGCCTGAACCAAGTTGAGGCAACCTGTAGGGTTACCAGCAGGAAGAAAGAAAAAAAGATGAGAAAAAACACAAGCCTTTTTTACATATTCTATTTCTTAGTTTTTAAAGAGAAGAAAAGTCGCAAAAAGTACTACAAGTGATGCAGAATTTTGCTAAACAAAATGAAAGGAATCCAGCAATGGTTATGTTGCATAATGTTGTCTTCAAACTAGTTGTTCAGGTTACCAGATATGCAATATTGGTTTTAAAAAATTATAAAAAATTGAAAAGGAGAGAGAAAAACCCTTTAAGAGCTCCTTTCATGAGACGAGCAGCAGTCAGCGGTACAACTGTGCAAGCTAACCTGTGTACGTACATGTGTATTGTTTCCTTCCTTCTTTTTTTGTCTTTTCCCTCATCTCTGTTGCTCCTTCCTCTTGAAGTCTCTTTACCTTTCACAGGATCTATTGCGCCTTTCTGATTTTCTTTACTATTTCAGGTTCCTGTACTAGAGAGACAATACGATGTTTCCACATGCAGGTCTGATTTATTTCACTTATGAGTATGGTCTCTGGTTGCATCTACTTACCTGTAAACTCAGCTATAAAAAAGATAAACTTGGGGCTGGAGAGATGGCTCAGTGGTCTAAAGCACCTACTTGGAACAAACTAAGCTAAGCAAAAGCACAGGGACCGCGGTTCGATCCCCCAGCACCACATGCCAGCCAGCCCCGCCCCCTGGTGGGCTGAGCTGGCCACACACACACACACACACACACACACACACACACACACACTAAATAAATGTTAAAAAAAAAAAGATAAACTTGAGGCTTTTATAGAAAATTTTTACTTAGAAGAGCCTCTGTAGGAACACTGGGGTGTGAAACAAGCACACTTTTGGAAGTGCCATTAATTGTAACTTCAAACGGAACAAAAACTTTCTTTACAGAGCTATGTATATCTTATTTCTGGGTAAGAAAATCTTATCAATCCAATGAGACCATTGTGGAGACTCTGGTGCCCTGGCCTTGGTCACTGTGTCCTCTCTAAATCTTCTCTGACCCCTCATGCTGTCCCCACCATCTGAAAGAACATCTGCACCCTTCCCTCATGGCCGAGTAACCCTCCAACAAATGCTCCTGCCTACACACCAGCTCCTGCTGGTCCTCGACATCACGTCTTACAGAAACTGATTGTTTAGATTACAGTTGGGGTTTGGAAAATGACATCCAAACCTTAGGAAAAGGGCCCTCAGTCTAAGCAGACCACCGTGGGAGGGCTCGTGCTTCACTCCCCCATGGTCTCTTGCTGTCGCATTTCAACAGGGTTCCAACGTGAAAAGCACTGAACACCTAGCTGTCTCTTTCCTGCAGAGGAGCCAGGCTGCCTGAAAATAAGGGGAACACATTTACACCAGCTGTCTGAGGAAGCCACGGCTTTCAGACTAAAGTTTTTTCTCCCACTAACAGAAGTGGTTTTACTTATGGGGTGACAATCAGCTAATCTAATTACCTTTGCAAGATATTGTCCCCTTTCCATTTGATCCTACTTTCCTAGAAATCCTGATTTCTCCTTGTACTAAACCACCTTTGCCGCCACCTCCTTCTTATTCTCCTGGTCTTTGGCACTCCCCAAGCACTTTGTTCATCAAAACACTACGGCTTCCAGGCATACCTATTTTTAGCTATTGTTTTGAACTTGCTTTTTAAGTTTTGGAAAGGCAAATAAAAATTTTACTAACAAAGTAAGAATGTGATGTTGAGTGTGATAGAACTAACTATGACAGTTCTTTAAACACATCTTCCTCAATCCCGAACTGATTAATTTTCTTGTTCAATTATCTTCTTGACAACAATGTCAGAATTGATGAAAACCTTTTCAATTCAATTCTAGAGCTTTCTCTGCATAAAATTATTTGGTCCATTATATAATCTTACAAGAAAAGCAAGATATACCAATTTCAGATTGGAGAGTCCATCTGGAAATAGGATTTAGGAAAAAATATGGGAATTTTGCATGATCCTACTACACTACTGGCAAAAAAAAATGTGGACTCAAAGTGCAACAAGGAATATTTTCAATAGTGGTTACAATAGTATAAACTTCTCTACTTATAAATGGACTTTATTTTAAAACTATGGTCTAATTAAGAAACATAAATTACAGTGAGGAGCTAAGAGACAGAGTCTGTTTCCCAAACCAAGCACTAAGGATTCTGACCTCAGAATTGCATTACCCTTCATATATTGCAGTCTGTAATTAGACTGTAAGTAAGACATAGCCTCATGGATCAAAGCCAGGAGGAGCAGCGGCACCAGATCAGTAGAAGTCTCCTACAAGCTGCTCTAAAAGAATGAACTTTTTAGCAAGTTTCATGTGCAATAAAAGTCCTAATAAATTTCAACCATACTTAGCATCTGACAGTATGCTCATATCTTATGAAATTCTTTTTTACTGCCTTTCAGTTTCCTTAAAAAATGCTGCAACTTACCTACATCTGCTACAAGACCCAGAGTTGTGTTGGTGTGCTGCCACAGGCAGTGGCCCTTTGTGTTGTGTGATGTTTCATTAGATGCACCTGAGGTAATGCCGTCTATGGGCAGATTTTACGTGCAAGTCAGAAGGAAAATATCAGGCAGAAACTGAGGTACAACCTAAACAGATGACTGGACAGCAACCTTTGTCTTTGCCATCATGCGTGTGTGCATGCATGTGTGTGTGTGTCTGTGTGTGTGTGTCTGTTGTCTGTATGTACCCTCCTTAGCTTCCTTGGCTTAGATAAATGATATGCCTACTTTTCCTCTTCTGTGAGCTGATACCTTCCCATTTAAAACATATAGTTAACAAGTAGGTGCAGTGGCAGAGGCTGAAATCCCAGTACTGTGGGAAGGTAACATAGGAGGTCATGAGTTCAACTCCAGTCTATGCAACTGAGCAACTTAATGAGACCCTGATTCAAAATAAAAATATGCTGAATAAGTAACTAGTATGAAGGCCTGGGTTCAATGGCCAGGCCAA
>NW_004524590.1:3688051-3691075 GCF_000260255.1 Octodon degus | reverse complement strand
TAAATGAATGAATAAATAAATAAATAAATAAATAAATAAATAAATAGTGGGCTTGGTTAAACAGATAAGCCTTCAGATTTTTAACTTTATATCTAATAAGTGTGTATAACTACTCTTACTTAGATTTGCTATTAAACTTATTTACAAAGGAGCTTCTCTATGCATTATGAAAACTTGTTAATTTGAAAAATGTTCAGAATGATGACTAGCTGTTTCATGACTGATGCCTTTTTTTTTTTTTTGTGGTACCTGGGATTGAACTCAGGACCTTGGCTTGTCAGGCAAGCACTTATTCCACTGAGCTATCCCCCTAGCCCCACAGGTCTGATCCTTATAAGCAATTCAGTCCTAAAAATTAAAAGCAAGTGAAAACATAGATGTCAGCAGAATAATAGCCTTTTGCACAAACTATTACCCTACTGAAAGTTATCTTTTATAGAACAGTATCTTTCAGTCAAAAATGGAAAACTGAGTCTGAGGTCAATACATGCAAACAAAGCATAATTCTCAGACTCGGTGAACACCTAAGAAGCCAATAATAAAAGTTTGCCTTCTCTAGCTGCCTCTCTAAATTGGGCAGAAGATACGTGGGGCCCTTATGAGAAGTCTTCTGGGTCATATCAGAAAGTCATTCCATGAGGAATATACCCTTCTATAAGTTATTATTCATAGATTTACCCCTCCACAGATTGCTGCTGTGACAGTTTACAAATGCTAGCTTCCTAGTGTTCACGGTAATTAAAGTCAGTATGGGTTAAGAGTTCTCAGTAACATGTATAAATGAAATTACTAGAGGTAAGAAGAAAAAAAAAAACCTCTGTATACAAATTATCTTAGTTAATTTTCTCTCTTTGCTGGGACAAAATACTGACACCCAGAATTAAGTAAGGAAAAGTTTACCTAGCTCACAGTTAGTGGAGGTTTCAGTCCATACTCAGCTGGCTCCAAGGCAGACTGGCACGTGCCAAAGGGCAGCCATTCATGGTGGCAGAAAACAGCAAGAACAAAAGGGAGGCGTATCAACAACAGAGGTAGCAGCAGAGCAAAGAGCAAGCCTCTGCCCTGTCCTTGCACTGCATCCAGGCCATCCGCCCCAGGGCAGGTGCAGCACTCACATCCATAGTCCCAGCATCGGATCATGAATTCATCACAACCTCTAGAGATCTAGCCCATAACTGCATGAGGCTTCGGGGGACACCTAGGTACAAAGGATGATACAAGTAAGATGTGCCCTTGGTTTTAATGTTAAACAGGAATAAAGTATGCGTTTATGGGTATCAAGATATGGATATGCTTTTGGGGGAGGGTAGAGAAACATCTATCTTAAGACAACACTAGTGAATTCTTTTCAGGGCTGGCAAGATAGCTCAGAGGACTAAAACACCTGCTTGGGCAAGTGTAAGCAAGCGTAGCGTCCCCAGCAACCACATGCCATGCTGGCCCCGCCTCCAGGGCACACTGAGCTGGCCAGAGTCTGGGTGTGATGGCGCACACCTGCGTTTCCAGCTCTTGGGAGGCTGAAAACAGGAGGATCATTACGAGTCTGAGCTGCATAGTGACACCCTGTAACAAACACACACACAAAACAAACAAACAAACAAACAAACAAACAAACAAAAAAATAAAACCAAAAGTACTACTAACAATAAAAAGAAAAAAAAATTAAGCATTAACTTCTCCTCTTAAAAGAACAGTGAAATCAGCAGTACAGTTATCAAATTATCCTGCATGGATATGTAACTCTATCTTTCTCTTCTTTCTTTGAACTTTTCTTCATGTCAGTTTTTCCTTACAAGGCAATTATTTGTAACTCTGTAAGGTATTGAACATTAATATCAAAAGTACATAGATGCAAAATTACAATGTGCTGCTCTCTATTAAAATAGTGCAACAAGCTCTTCTTGGAGCACTGGTTTGCTCTTTTTTTTAATGCATTTGGTGCAGGGTCTCACTACGCAACTTGGACTCGTAGTGATCTTCCTGTTTTCAGCCTCCCCAACGCTGGCATTAAAGGCTTATGCCACCATGCCCAGACTCGGTGGCTGGGTCTGTGCGCCAGGGGTGGGGCTGGCCTGGGCTGCTGTGCCGAGGATCAAACCCTGGCCCCTGATCTTGCCTAGGCAGGTACTTAGTCTGCTGAGCTGTCTTGCCAGCCCTGATCTACACTTTTTTTTTTTTTTTTTCGGACCCAGGGATTGAACTCTGATCTACTCTTGATAGGAAACTGTGATTTTCTTTTTTTTTACCTTTTAGATAATTAACTTAGCAAACAAATACTTTTTTATAAAGGTGATTTCCTGTATTTAATGTTTTTGTGTATTTTGGTAACAAAATAACCCTGCATCATTATTATTGAAAAGATGGAGGATTTTATTACAACTATATGACTTTCTGTATTTGCCTCTGAAGTCTTTAAATTGCCATTTTGATTAGCTTAGTCCACTAGTAGTAAAACTGTTAATAAATGTGATTTGAATGTACTCTACAAGACTGGTCCACATGCTGTCCCCGTGATGACATATTTAATGAACAGCACAATATACTTGTTCCAGAAAAACAGCACTGAATCTGAAAGGATGTAAAGTGAATGCAAAGCACAGATTTACAGGGTCCCAGACCCTGCACGAGTCTCTGGGACTTGCACTGTTCAAAGCTACTCATGGCTTATGAAATAATCAAGGTGATCTAAATCATATTAGGGGGTTGCCATTTCAAAACTATAAAGATTAGCTTATCATTAATATTTTGCTTTCCAAACTCATTACACCCACAAAATCCTAAATTTAAATTGTTTAATTTTTAAGTAATTTCTTTTTCATTGAAACTCTTATGGGAGGATGCACTTTTGTGTCTTAGTATTTATTCATCTGAGGAACATCCTAATCACATGAATAATAGGTCAATCAAAAATTTTCATTGCGTGTATCTTCCCATCCTGGAGAAACAGCGACAACATAAGAAAGCATGAGAACCTTCTAATTCCTTTTCCTATAGTGATTGAACACAAGAACTTTACACTGAGAT
>NW_004524590.1:3683949-3687856 GCF_000260255.1 Octodon degus | reverse complement strand
ACAGGATTCTGATCAAGTCTCGATTTATTCAGGGGAGGTGCTGGTTATACATAGTGGAAGCATAGGGAAATGACCTCGGCGGGTGAAAGGCCTGAATAACTAGGCAACTGGACTATGACAGGAAGTCCCACCTCCTGGACATAGCAGGAGACTTATGGTAAATAGATGGGGTAAAAACTAGGAACCTAGCTCATCAGAGGTAGGGGAGGAGGAAGCCGGAAACCCACTTGCAATAGGATTGGAGGCCTGGAGTTATTGTGCTATATATATATTGCTCCTAGACATATATCTATATGTCTCACATTAAGTTGTCCAGGTTGAGATCAAACTTGTAATCCTCGCAGAGAACTGACACTACAGGTTTGTTCCACTTAACCCGATTTTGAATTCACTATTAAGATCAAGCACATTCATTGTAATTGAGCCAGGAGATGGGAGATGGTTTCGTGACCCATGGTTTTGGTCAATCCTTCAATTCTGAGAATTCCTAAGAGATTCTAGTGAAACAGTTCTCTTGAGGGAGCTCAGTTAAGAACAGAATGTCATAGGGAAATTCAAATCAGCTACTCTTCATGCTTGCCTGCCAGAAGCACTGGGGCCTTGGTCACTGCCACACAAGTGAGAACTTCACCAGGTTGTTGAAGATAAAGTTCACCAAAATGTGCAGGCCCCCAGATGTCGGGGTTTCCCCTGGAGGTTTAAGTTCTGAGACTTGTCTCCACTCAGCTCCAGCAATTGCTCAGTTCCCTCTTAGGTTTCCCAACTCTGGCAAAGGCTCTGATGGAAGGTTTGGCCCCTGTCTCCCCAACACAAAGGGCTACAGTTTGCTCCTAGACCTCATAGCCTTAATGAATTAAGAATCATTGTTGGAGGGCTGTGGAGATAGCTCAATAGCTCAGTAGAATAAGTGCTTGCCTGGCAAGTGCAAGGTCATGAGTTCAATCCCCTGCACAGGAAAAAAAAAAAAGAATCATTGGTTTTTCAGTTCATTTGTGTTTAGTTGTTTTAGGAAGGAACAATAACTTCCAAGCTCTTTTTTCTGTGTCACACACTATGCTATTGATTTGTCATGTATTTGGTGTCTTCTTTCTCAATCTAAATTAATCTTTATGAACACAGGCATTTTTGATGGCTTGTTTTCAATGTTGTGTGTTCAGTTTCTTGAGTACTATGTGAAACTTAATAGCAATATAAAAGTATTGGTTAAATAAATGATTCCTGCTACTGGTTTCTCCTTATCATTATGATTATTTTTTCATTATGATTTTTTAAAAATTTTACTTATTTATTTGTGTGTGTGTGTGTGTGTGTGTGTGTGGCCAGCTCAGCCCACCAGGGGCCAGGGCTGGCTGGCTGGCATGTGGTGCTGAGGGATTGAACTGCGGTCCCTGTGTTTTGCTAAGCTTATTCTAAGTAGGTGCTTTAGATCACTGAGCCATCTCATCAGCCCCCTCATTATGACTTTTATACAGTACAATTGTCTTTCAAAAATATCAAGTAGAGGGGCCAGGGAGATAACTCAGTGGAATAAGCACTTCCCTGGTAAGTGCAAAGGCCTGAGTTCAATCCCCAGTTCAGAAAAAAAAAAAAAAAAAATCAAGTAGAAGGGCCGGCCAAATAGCTCAGCAGATTAAAGTGCGTACAAGCAGGTGTAGGGGTTAGGGGTTCATTCCCAGGGCCTGCCGTGCCAGCCCTGCCCTCCAGGTGTGCTGAGATGGCAATTGAGACGGGGTGTGGTGGCGCAGGCCTGTAATTCTATCACTGGGGAGGCTGAAAACAGGAGAATCACTATGCATGCTAACTTCGTAGTTAGACCCTGTACCAAATACATTTAAAAAAAGAAAAAGCAACCCTATTTCTTGTTGGTCTTTTGTTAGTTAGGGTTGTGCTTAAACCTGGATTTTGTTTTCACTTATCCTGAATGTGAAGGAAAGGAGCGTGCGTCTGTTACTTCCTCACAACCAAATGAGAAGTGGCATTCACCAGAGTACTGAATTCCTAGATTGAAAGCTATTATGTTCTTCACTATTACCTTTATAAACAAAGCTGTCTCTAGCCTAAAAATATTACTCACTAATTTCCATATGTCAAAATAGTTTAACTACTTTAATGAAAAATTCTAAGCGCTATAATTATAGATGGATGAAGTACTTTGTTCTATGCCACCTGAAAAGAGTCTACATTTTTCTGAGTCTCTAAACCTATTGTGATAAAAGAAATTTTTCTTTCTTTCTTTCTTTCTTTCTTTCTTTCTTTCTTTCTTTCTTTCTTTCTTTCTTCTTTCTTCCTTTCTTCCTTCCTTCTTTCCTTCCTGTGCTAAGGATGAATCTGGGGCTTCAGCATTTAGCTTCATCCTCCAGCCCTTTCTTCTTCTTCTTCTTCTTCTTCTTCTTCTTCTTCTTCTTCTTCTTCTTCTTCTTCTTCTTCTTCTTCTTCTTCCTCTTCTTCCTCTTCTTCCTCTGCTTCATTATTGTTAGTAGTAGTAATAATAACAATTTTGAGTCAAGTTTTTCCTACATATCTAAACTGGGCTCATCCTGCATCCTCCTGCCTCAGCCTTCTAGGATTCTGAGATTATAGGTCACCATGCCCTGCTATATAGTTTTATTTTTTAATACTAGCACATTAATTTCAAATAGAACACTAAAAGTGAGCCTAACATAAAATAGGAAAATAAAGAAAAAGTTATAAAAACAGGATGGTTTTGTGTACTGTGGGGTTAGCTGCCAACAGTAAGATTCAGGGAACAAATCAAACGAGAGCCATTAGACTTGGGCAGGAGGGGGTGCGTGCTTCAGAAGGGAGTCACAGAAGCCCTCAGAACGCTAAGGGGCTGCCGTGCACAGGTGCCGCAGGGACTGGTGTGAGAAGGCCCAAGCTTCAGCCAGGTGAAGGAGAGAGAATGGGGGTGAGAGGGTGAAGGAAAGGACTCCAGGTGAGGGGATGCAAGCCAGCACACCGCTGCCACAGCGCAGGGGACACTGGTTTTCTTTTAGTAAACCAAAAACAGGTGAATTTTATTCCCCAAGTTGGACAGATTTCTGGTTCTTTAGTTATATATCAGAGCAAGTGGGTGCCCTGCTCCAGGGTGTATGTTCACAGTTCTCCTCACTAAATTGTTCCTTATTTCTCGGTTTTTAATTTGTGATGCAAAATTTTCAATTTAATGAATATTAAGATATGAAAAAAATGTATTTTTACACTCTCAATATGTCAGTTTCTCAAAATTGAAAACATACATAACCCTAAGATAGCCCATTATTGGGGTCACTTGCCTTCCTACCTCTTGATAAATATGTTTTCTACAGTCATCTAATTGCCTGAATCTGTATGGGGTTAGGGTGGCATTAGGCAAGTGTCTCCTAACCCATAGAGCAACACTGGCATTGCATGCACCTGAAGTGAAGAGGTTCCGAGAGACAGCCCAAGTCAGAATGAAGCTGTCTTCGTTGATCATCATGGATAGCATCCAGTGAGAAAGAAACACAGGCTTCAGCTCACAGCCAGGCCGGACATGAGCGAAGTGGAGGCCGCCCTCAGGACCTTGTCAACTCACTAGGACTGTACTTGGCCCACCGCACTGGGGGAGCAGGGGGGAGCCAGTCTCTTCCTAGGTTCCCAGTTCTTTCAGCATCCAAAGTTCTCCCCTCTGGTATGTGCCTAGTTCTACATAAGTACCCTAAATTCTTCCAAAATGGACTAACCATGCTGGAAATACCTTTCATACATTTAAAAAGTGATGATCGTTCATACATAAGACCTTAACTTTTAATTTCTAATATTATCTGCCAGTGGTATTCAGGGCACTTTGGAAGATGAGAATATTCCAAGTCTAAGAAAGCAAAAGATCCCAGGGGGAAAATGAGCCTGGAACATCTGTCACACAAGACAGAGGCCTGAACCTACA
>NW_004524590.1:3634392-3683759 GCF_000260255.1 Octodon degus | reverse complement strand
GAAGCTTGGTAGCTGTGTTGCTGACTCAGAGCATGATTTGGGCACAGGAAGAGGCCAGCAAAGCAGCTAAGAATGGTGAAGGCAAAGGCTGGGATGACGGGGTTGGGTGAAGGCAAAGGCTGGGATTTAGTGCTGTCTAGCTCAGTGTCTTCATCTCAAGAGCACGGGGTCGAGGCCAAGGGACGTCCAGTGGATAAGAACAGAGTCTGCAGATGCACAGTCAGCAGAGAACCTCTAGCTGTGGAGTGGACACTCTAAAGGAAGCTAGTTTTGCTTTAATTTTTATTTTTAAAGAATCCAAAATAGTGATAGAAAAAATGTATTAGAAATGGTACAAGACTTCACTTAAACAAAGTAACAGGAATTCAAAATGGTTGCTGTTTTACATGATGCCATCTTCAAATTAGTTGTTCAGATTATTAGATATATACATAAACATGTAAGATTCATTTGAAAAAAAAACCAAAATAGTACAAAGAAATTATAAGAAATTCAAAAGAGGAGAAAAAGTAGTAAGCATTAACTGCTCCTTTCAAAAGACCAGCAGAAATTGACAGTGCAGTTGTCCAAACCATTCTGCTTATATATCTAAGTATATTTTTCCCTTCTTTCAAAAAGGATCTTGCTTTGGAAGACAGTGTGACTCAGCAGGGTGAGGGCACAGGTAGAGTGGAGAAGTGAGGAGAAGTCCGACGCTCTGGGAATCCCACGTCCGTGGAAGGAGTATGAAGCTTTCAGAAGAAAGTGAGCTGGAGGAGTCGCACAGGTACCAGAGGAGGAGTATTGGTGAGCTTCTAAAACTCAAACTGTCCCTCGTTGGTCTAACCAACTATGAAACAACAGTGTGGAGCTGATGGCAGTTTCCAGATTTTTACTTTTTTTTTTCACTAAAGTTTAAACTAAAAATGGTACTATATTTTAGGTGCCCTCCAAGATTTCATGCATTGAAATATAATTCACAAATATTAGGAGAGTAGAAACTTAACCTCACTGTGGCATTTTAAAGCAATTAGGATTAGATAAGGTCGTCAGGGTGGACGCTCTGTGGCTGAGTGCCAGAGGCTCTGTAAGGAGAGGGAGAGCGAGAAGAAAAGACACTTCGCTGGGCTCGCTTGGCCATCCCCGCTCACTGTGTGAGGCGCTGAGCCACAAAGCCACCTTGCTGGCAGGAAGGTCACTGCCACATGCGGTCCTTTGACCTCGGAGGACTGTCAGCCAAAATAAGCCTTTCTTTGTAACAAAATTGCATACTTCAGGTACTTCATTACAATAACAAAAGAGAGACAAAGGGAGATGAAACTCTAAAACAAGTACAAGGAAAATAAGGTCAACAATTTCAGCAAAAAGACAGAACATTGCAGTTAGAGAAGCTGTATTTGGAGAAGTCTTTAAAGGACCTTTTTATGCCAGTCCAAAGATTGTAGCTACTTGAATTCAGCAAAATAATCCAATAGAGTCCAATAGTACACAATAGTAGTGAGTTCTCAGCACAACTAGCAATTGTCTGAAGTTGTTGAGTTGAGCCTTTTACAGCTCAGCATATTAATATAGCTTTACTTTTCATACCTTGTAGTTACACTTTTCTGCTGGATGGTTGAGACTAAGTTAAAGCAAGACCTATATAATTAAAAATGGAATATCAGTCTCTGACAAAACAAAACAAAAAGGGGGATATAAATAAAGGACTTTTTGTGAAAGAAAAATAAATATATACATATATGTGTTTGTGTATGTGTGTGTAAATTTATATATATACATATATATATATGATAGAATAGATATACAGCTACTTTCCTTAGTTCAGTGAGAAGAAGGGTTTGTGCTAATATTGTTTAGACAAGATATCATGTCTGCATATTGTCCTATGAATACTACAAAGACAACGATATATAATATATTAGTTATTGTAACTGTCCTACAAAACTGTTTTGAAACTGTTTCAGGGAGGGGGAGATGGCTCAGTAGAATAAGCGCTTGCCTGGCAAGTATAAGGGTCTGAATTCAATCCCCAATCCCCCCCACAAAAAAAAGTTTCATTGCTATTTTATCTTTTTTTCTCATTAAAATGAAAAAAAAAAAGACAGAACACTTGGACAGTTTATCTATGCTTGATTTCAAGAATTAAAATTATTCATTAGGTGCATACAGAGTTACAGATATGAATCCATGATAGACTTTCATCTACTAAGTATAGAGCTATTTGATTTTGTATTTTTTCATGGCCTGCTTTTTCTGAACTTAAATTACTCAGAGCTAAAGGATACTCAGCTAATTCTATGAACATTCCTGTCTTTTTCTTCTTCTTCTTTTGAAATAGGGTCTGAGCAATCAGTTCAGGCTGGCCTTGAGCTCATTTGGTCTTGGACTCCCAATGATCCTCCTGGAGTGCTGGGGTTAGAGGTGAGTGACACCACTCCTGGCCCGTCCCCTCTGCAGTATGGTGTCTCCTGGAAAAGGCTGCAGGAACGTAGCCAGATGAAGCAAGTTCAAGGCCTCCTTGGCCAGTGATGCAAACATTTCAGAGCTTTCACTGACAAGCAGTGAGCACCCAAGAGCTTCGCTACCACTGTTCTAGTCTCTGCCTTTATTTCTTTGCACTATTCTGTCTTCATTTGCTGTGTGCTCCTGTTCTGCCCATCGGCCTCCTCAGCTCAGTGCTGTCAGAGCAGAAGACGGTCTTGCTATGTGTCCAGGAGTTTTGTGTCTGCTCCTAGGAGACAGAATCACAGGCTTAGGCTGGACTCTCCTGGTACACCTCCCAGATTCCCAGGGGACGGTGGTGACTGCCTCAGTTCTCAGGGCGCTTCATGCTGGCTCTCAGGAACAGGGTGTAGGAATGGCTGGCCACTGGGCACAACCTAATGTCCTACCTTTGTTCAGTGCCCTGAGAGAACTATCTTGAAAAGCAAAACCAGGAGTTGCACATCTAGGCTAATATACCACAGAGGACATTAAAGCAGCCAACGTGTCACAGGGGTTGTTATTATTATCTACAAGCCTAGGATACGCGGAAGAAAGGGAGCTGAGCCACTTTCTTCCCTTTATTCAGCTGTAAATACCACCACCCTAATGATTATGCATGCTTCCATTGCCCTGACACAGGGAAGCCATGGGAGCCAGCTCCTTCTCTGTGGTCAGCCATAAGCACAGCACCACCCTAACGCTTACCCAGGCATAAACTTAGGTGGGCGAGATGCCCATCACGGCAGGTCACTGATATGGGTGAGACCCAGTGTGAGGCACTGAGGATCATGCAGTGTGAAGTTTTAAATACTGAAAGCCAGAGCTGCCCAGACTCCCTTTTCCCTCCACACCTGAGTCCCTTTTGCCTTTTGCCCTCAAGCCCCCACCCCCACCCTCTCCCTTCACCCTTCTGCCTGTTCCTGCTGCTAGCTTTCCACAATCTTCAATAAATGTAGCTACTTACTACATACTATGAGGTGTATGCCCAGTGACTCTTGCCTTGCTGTATGTGAGAACCTAGGCTATTTTTCACCCACTCAGCTGTACCAGCAGTAGCCAGAGGAACTAGGATCAGCAGTATGGACAGAGTTAAAGTCCCTCCCAAGCCATGATCATAATGTCAGGATGAAAGTGACTGTTTAAATCAAGGGGAAAAATATCGAGGCAAAGAAGAGAGACAGAAGAAAACAGGAAAATAACTCTCAGCACCTCTGAAAACAACCTGGAAGTCCTGAGAGGGCTCGGAATGTGAAGGACCCAGTGAGCTACAGGTGCTCGCACAGGTGGCCACAGGTGACCACAGGTGAAGTGCAGCACAATCTTTCCCCTCTCCCTGCTCAACTTGTGGCTAAGGGTGGCTAGCTGGCACATCCTTTGGCTGGTTCTGGCCTTGTGGGTCTGCTGATTGTGGTCACTTCCTTCCTATTTGAAGTCCTAAAGAAGTATTCTTTCTTTTTCCTCAAGGATCAAGATGAGTCATGTCCCAGCACGGAGCCTGGTTATGGGTGACAATGTTGAGGGTGTGATATCTGGGCCGAGCACGTTGTCCTGGCTGGTATTCAGTGTTCAAGGCTGCACGGTTCACCTGTCATACTTGAGACACTGGAGTAAACTGAAGGTTCTATCCCAGGAAACTTTCCCTCTGCCACTTAGAAGTTGTTTATTGCTCTGAACCCTAGATTCTCATTTCACTGAATAATAGAGGTCCTGGTTTCCATAACTTCTCTGGGAAGTGCTTCTCAAAATCAAGGAATGCTACAGATGTTGAAGAAATGGTGCTTGCAATCCACCAGTTGAATTTGTTTGGTGAATCTGATTTCACAAATTTTTCACAAGGATTAAATCACTGGCTAGGTTTGCATAGAAATAAGAATATTAACCAAAGCTCACCACAGTGGTACCCTGATTCCTGAGCTTAAATTGTTTTACAATTTTGAGAAAGATGTGTACATTTGTGTTTGTGTGGGAAAGATGGTTGTATTTATCACCTATTTTAGAGTTTGTGAATGGAAGAAAAACTTTGTCACTTTCTCTGAGAATTGAAATGTTCACAAACAGAAGAGTTCATGAACTAAGATATTACTGTATTTGGGGAAAGCTGGTGGGTGCAATGTTATGGTTTGTGTCTAGTTGTCCTCCCAAATCCTCAGGCAGTTGTGGGGCATCTTTTGGAGTTTGTGATTGATTATTGTGGGTGTGGATGCTGCACCCATCCTGGGCTGGGTGGTCTGCATTATAATGTGAGGAGAGGAGAGAGGCACATAGCTGCCTGGGCTGCTGCCCTTCCCTTTGCTCTTTTCCACTGCCATGAACTGCTGCTCTCTGCCATGAGCCACTCTGCCTTGGAGCCAGCTGAGTGTGGACTGAAACCTCCACTAACTGTGAGTTGAATAAACCTTTCCTTCTTTAATTGTGCATGTTGGGTATTTTGTCCCAGCAATGAGAGAAAGGTAACTTAGACAGATACAAAGGTAAAAATGGGAGAGAAAAGGAGGAACAAGAAGAGAATTCTAGGTGCACACCATATTCTACAGCTTCACCTTGGTGCATAGAGGAGAGTCGGGGACCTTCAAAGTAGAATGCAGGGAGTCATGAGGTCCTCATTTGATTACCAGTAAACAAAGACAGGCAAGACTAAGAGATTAGCAGGTTAATAACAAGGATAAGAAGTAAAATTTTTTTTGAAACATATCCTTTAATCAGAAAAAACAGAAAACTCCTATAATTGCTTATAAGTTTTTATCTTAACAGGTAAAGTTGGTAGAAATTTTCCTAGAGATTGGAAGGGCTAGAGTGCTCTAAGAGAATGCTTCATTTTATCATTAAAAGACCAAAAGATACTGAATGTGGAGATTTTATCTATGCTTTTGTCTTATACTTAAAACTCAAAGACAAAGTTAGTGGTTAGATATATTCATAGGTAATTTTGAAGATGCATTGTGTATGGAGGTTTTAGCTAAGAACATTTCTAATTTTTCATGTTTCTTTCATTTTCAACTTTATATTGATAGAAAATCAGTTCTTCTGTCACTGATCAAGTCAACAGTAACTAAGGGAACCCCGCTCTGCTAGCAGCAGTTGCCTAAACATACTCAAGCTGACAATGTTGCAGAAATGAGAAACCAAGCAAGCATGATGAAGCATATCCAATAAATACCGGATAATTAAAAAAGAAATAGGTGCAAAGGGAGATGATAATTAACTCTAGAATGAACTGAAAGAATAACAATGATGATGATAAATACAACATTCAGTAATATTTGTGTGCCGTGTTTTGTGGTGTCAATTTGTAAGGCTTTCCAATCACCTCTACAAGTCTAGGAGATAGATCTTTAATCGTCTCCCTTTCCTATGTAAAGGAATTAGGATCTTAAGAATTTCATCCTAAATGATACTATAGGAAGTCACCTGGCAGTGCATCTCATGCTTGGGACCAGCTGTGGAGTGTGTATAGCTGTGCTTAAGCCCACCAAGAGAGAAGCATCAGGGAACGCTGGGATGATGCTTCCAGTCCAGGGCCAAGTCTCCCTCCAGCTTTCACTGAGGTATCAGTTTGGTTCTACTGACTTTCTCCCATGAGTATTTTGCAGATGTCTGGCATCAGAAATTTATCTCTGGAACATTCTTCTGGTGCTAGGAATACCCTGAGGCTGACTGAAAATTATCTGATTGTAGGACGAGTGGCGAGGTTGGGAAGAAGGTGGGCTCTCCATTGCTTTGGTTTTGTGCAACTCCATATTTATCATTCTTGTCTTTTGTTCATAGCACAGCTTATTGGTGTACATGGAAAGTAAGGAGTTACAGCATTTTGGAAGTTGTGGCATGCATCCATTATTTTGTATGTACAACCATGAAAGCCACTATCTTTTTTAAAGTTTAGCTGTGTAATTTAGATATACATAGTGATGACAGTGATCGTGGGGTATTTGTACCTGTATATCTTGATTCTTCTTTTTCTTCCAATCCCCTTCTCCCAACTCCTCTTCCCTTCCTTATTTACAAAGCTTTGTTTCATCTTTACCTTCTTTTATCTTATTTTTCTTTTCTCTCTCTTTTCCCTTTTCACCTCCTTGGTTCCTTTGAACAATTTCTTCCCACTTCACTACACCTACTATACACTTTGGTCCTTTTGAACAATTTCTTCCCACTTCACTACACCTACTATACACTTTGGTCCTTTTTAAACTTAGGGGTTTACATCAGAGAAACAACACAAATCTTGCATGTCTCCTATTTATTGCACTTAAGGGTATGAATTAAAGGGCTGGTGAGATAGCTCAGCAGACTAAGTTCCTGCCTAGGCAAGCACAGGGACTGGGGGTCAATCCCCAGCCCCACGTGCTGTGCCAGCCCTACCCCCACATGCACTGAGCTAGCCACTGATTCAGGGAATGGTGGTGTTACACACCTGTAATCCCAGCACTGCAGAGGCTGAAAACAGGAGTATAACTATGAGTCTGAGCTGTGTAGTGAAACCCTGTACCAAATATATTAAAATAAATGCATAAATAAAAGTATAGATCAAGATGCACCCATTTACCTAGAAATGTCTCTGACATTTTCTTCTTTATATCTAAGTGGATCTCCACTGGAAAAATCATCTTTTAATCTTTTTAATCCATTCCTCAATTGATGGACATTTGGATTATTTTCCATGATAAATATGGGTCAACATATGTTACTATGAGATGATGTTTTTAATTCTTCCAGGAAGATACACAGAAGGGGAATATTAGGGTCAAATGGGACCTCCTTGTCTTTTGAGAACACTTCACAGTGATTTCCACAGTGGTTGCACCAGTCTGCACTCCCACCAACAGTGAAGAAGAGTCCCTTGCAGCATCTGTTGGCGGTTGTTTCTTTATCGTATCCGTTCTTTCTGGAGTAAGAAAGAAGCTCAGTGCTGTTTTAATTTGCATCTCTTGAATAATCAGTGATGCTGAAAATTTTGTCATATATTTATTTTCCATTTGTATTTCTTCTTCTGAGAAGTGTGCATTCATCTCAGATGCACATTTTTGAATTGGGTCTTTAAATTTCAGGGGTGTCTCAGTTACTTTTTTCTCATTGCTGGTACAAAATACCCAACATGCAGACTTAAGGAAGGAAAGGTTTACTTAGCTCACAGTTTGTGGAGGTTTCAGTCCACACTCAGCTGACTCCAAGGCAGAGCAGAACATGGCAGAGGGCAGCAGCTCCTGGAGGCAGAAAACAGCAAGAACAGAATGGTTGGAGCAGTGGCAACAGCAAAGGCAAGCTTCTTTCCTTTCCTTATATTGCCTTCGGGCTATTTTTCCTAGAGTGGGCATAGCACTCACACCCATAATCCCAGCAGCAATTACACCCATAATCCCAGAAAACCATAACAGGGTGTCTGATATTTTTCAATTTTTTATACATGCTAGATATCAGTCCTTTAAGGGACAAATGATTATAATTTTTTCCACTATGTGAATTGTCTTTTCATTCTGTAATTTCTTTTGCTGAACAAAAGGCATTTTATGAGATCCTAGTTGCCAATTCTTTGTTGTATTTCCCATGTGATTTGGTTTTGTTCATGAAATCTTTGCCTATATCTATGTCTTAAAGAATTCCACCTATTCTTTCTTCCAGAAGCTTTAGTGTTAATATTTTAATGATTAGATCTTTGTTCCATTTTGATTTTAGTTTAATGCGTAGTGAGAGACATGGGTCTAGCTTTCATCTTTGGCATGTGGAAAGACAGTTTTCCATTACCATTTATTAAAGTGACTATCTTTTATCCAGTACACGTTTGGCTGTTTTGTCAAAGATAAGGTGGTGGAATATTTTTGGAGTTGTCTCTCTGTTTTCTAATCTGTTCCATTCATCCACAGATCCCTTTTTTTGTCTATACCATGATATTTTGATTTCAGTTGCTTTTCAATATAATACCAAGTCAGGGGTTGTCATTTCCCACCTTGCTTTGCTGTCTAGGACTGTTTTTGTTATTCTAACTCTCTTATGGTTCCAAATAAATTTTAGGAATGTGCTCTCTAGTTTTAAAAGGTATACTAATGGCATTTTGACTGGTATTGCATTAAATCTGTATTTGAGAGTTTGGAAAAGTGGTGGTAATAATTCTCCTCTAATTCTGAAAGTATGGCTAGTTTCATTATATTGATTTTTCCTACACAAAACCAAGGGATACCTTTCCATTTTTCTTTCTTTCTTTCTTTCTTTCTTTCTTTCTTTCTTTCTTTCTTTCTTTCTTTCTTTCTTTTTAAATTTAGTGCAGGGTCTATAGGGTCTCACTACACAGATCAGACTCGTAGTAATCCTCCTGTTTTCAGCCTGTTTTCAGCTGGCATTAATTACAGGCATGCGCCACCACGCCCAGTCTCAATCTCCATCTCAGCATGCCCCAAGGGAGGGGCCAGCATGGCAGGTTGAGAGCTTGCCATATTCTGATTAGCTATTATTCTCCTTTTTCGGGGTATTGTGATTTTTTTTTCAGAACCAAGGATTGAACTCAGACCCTTGGACTTACCAGAGAAGCGCTTATTCTACTGAGTCATCTCCCCACCCCGGTACTGTAATTTTTGATGTATTGATCTTTTACTTCTTTTGTTAGATTGACTGCTGAATATTTCATTTTTTTCCCATGATGTTTGTCATTTATATTCAGGAATGTTATTGATTTTTGAATATTGACTTAGTATCTAGTTACAGTATTAAATTTGGTTATTAAATCGACATTTTTTTTTGCAATTTTTGGTATCGCCCATGTATAGTATCATGTCATCTGCAAATAATGAACTTCTTTATTTCATATCATTATTCCTTTTATTTCTCTCTCATCTAATTGATTTGGCTGGTGTTTACAGAACTATATTGAATAAGAGTGGTGATTGTGTACATTCTTATCTTGTTCCAGATTTTAGAGGAAAAAGCTTTCAGTTTTTGTTCATTTGGTTAGTATGATATTGGCTTTTGGTTTATTATAGATAGCTTTCTTCAGATTGAGATTTAAATCTTCTGTTCCAATTTTCTTCAGAATTTTTGTCATAAATGGGTGTTGAACATTGTCAAATGTTTTTCTGCATCTACTGAGATGATTATGTGGTTTTTGTCTTTGGTTCTATTGGTATGATGTATTATATTTCTTGATTTGCATATGTTGAACCATCCTTGCATCTCTGGGCTGAATCTACTGGCTAGTAGTGTATCATCTTCTTGATGATTTCCTGCACTTTGCCAGTACCTCATTGAGGATTTTTGGATCTACGGCCTTTAGAGAGATTTTCCTGTAGTTTTCTCTTTGGGTTGGGACTTTGTCTGGTTTTGATATTGGGATAAAGCTTGTTTTCAGAAATTATTTGCTTAGTGTTGATTCTCTTTCAACTTCATTAAAGAGTTTGGAAAGTACAGGTAGTAATTCCTCTGTAAATTTCTTGTAGAATTCAACAGTGAATCCACCAGGACCTGGATTTTTCCTTATAGCTGAGATTTTAATTACAATTTCAATTTCACTACTGATATTGAGTTATTTAGAATTTCCATATATTCTTATTTCCATCTTGGCAGTTCATACGTAATAAGAATCTGCCCATTTCTCTTGTGTTTTCTATCTTAGTAGTGTACAGGTTTTTAAAGTAAGTATTGATGGTCTTCTGGATTTCTGCAGGATCCATTGTGATTTCACCATTATCATTCCTAATTGTATGAAGTTGAGGGTTTTTTTTTTCCTTCTTTTTGATATGGTTGGCTAAGGGCTTTTCAATTTTATATAACCTTTAAAAAAAACTCCTTGATTCATTAATTCTTTGTATTATTTCTAAGTTCCAATTGCACTAATTTCTCCTCTTTATAATTTTCACTCTCATATGAGCTTTGTGTTTGATTTATTCTTCTTTTTCTAAAAGTTTGAAGTGCAGTATTAGTTTATTTGAGCTCATTCTTTTTTTGTGATTCAAGAATTTAGTGTTGTGTATTTCCCTCTTATGACTGCCCCATTGTGACCCATAAGCTCTGCTATGTTGTACTGGAATTTAATTACAGATATTATTTAATTTCTTCTGTGACTCATTGATTTTTCAATACAGTGCTATTAATTTCCCGTTTGTATGTGGTTTCTTTTGTTGTTGATTTCCAGTTTCATCATACTATGGTAAGATAAGATGCATGAGATGATTTCAGTTCCTTCGCACTTAAGCATATTCTATGGGCTAGTATTTGTTCTGCTTTGAAGAACATATGCACCTGAGAAGACTGTGTATTCTGATTTTGCAGGGTGCAGCAATCTGTAGATGTCTACATATTCCATTTGTTCATATCTTTGGGTTATTTCTCATAATTCTTTGTTGAACTTTTTTGTAATTGATCTGTATATTTGTGAGAGTGTGATGTTAAGTTCCCCCATTAACAATTGCATTAGTGAATATTTTCTTTTTCATGTCAATTAATATTTATTTCATGGAGTTGGGTTCACTGGTATTAGGTGAATGCCATATGTTATTACATGTAATAACATATGGTTGTTATCAGTTCTTCTTGGAGTGTTACCAATATGTAGCTACCTTCTTTGCCTCTTTTGATGAGTCTAGGCTTGAAGTTGTCATTATGTCCAAATAGAATATCTACCCTGATTTTTTCTGGGTTCTGGTTGCATGGAGTATTGATTTCCATGCCTTAGCATTCAGCATATGTGTTTCTTGCATACAACATATTGTTGGATGTTGCATTTTGATCCATTCTGCCAGTTAGTTTGTTTTGTGGACTGAGACCATGAACATTGATGGATATAACTGAATGAACTGGGAAAGCCACCATCTTGAATCTTAAATGAGTTTATGGTGCATGTGTAAACAACAGACATTAGCGCTTTTTTAATCTTCAAGGAAAATATATTAAGGAAGTCCTATGAGTAACATTTAATATTTTTAAAGCCATTCCTTTGTTTTTTAAAAAAAATTCATAGGCAAGTTGGACTTGTATTTTAGGAAGAAATCTCTCTCTCTCTCTCTCTCTCTCTCTCTCTCTCTCTCTCTCTCCTCCATCTTATCTGTATCTTCCAAAATTCTACTGTGGAATCGTGGCCAATGAAAATTTCAGTCTTCATTTGCATTATCACATTAAGTGCCAGCACAGAGCTTCTAAATTATGGGGTGTAAATATTAAAGGATACTCATTATTTTTCCACATTGTCTACTATACAGAAGCTACTCACTGTGACTCCTGTGTAAAAATCATGCCATCCCAGGAAAAACTCTACAATTATTTCTAGTATTCTGCACATTGTTGAAATATTTTTATGCCCTTTTTTTACACTGTTGGGTCAAATGAGAATGAGGAAAAATTATGAAAAAAATACTTGTTGTTCCCTAGTTGGGAAAATTTTTCTTGCATATGGAATAATTTGTCCTACATACACTTATATCTGTAAATTCTTTTATTTTTTCTTGTAACTATTAGCAGTTTGCTGCTCTCAGGGAATCTGGAGGAATATTAAGTTACAAAGTGAACATTTCCTGAATGATAGACACAGCTGAGACTCTGGAAATACTGTGCCCGGTTCATAATGGACTTCTGAGGGCGTCAGAGGAATGAGATGCTCAGTGGAACTATACTTACTGTAAACCCAGAGTGACACATTTGTCCTGGCAGGGAAGGAAGCAAAGAGCTACAGAGCTTCAGTGTAGGAATCTTACTGGAGGTTCTTATGTTTACTCACATAAGTCCACCAGGCTTAAAATCCTGGTGCTGCATCTTGCTACTGGCATATGCCTCTGAATAATTCACTGGATAGAACTATTATCCTGCAGTAAATAATAGAAATATTCGTGTATCAGAACACATGCATCAGTAGTGCAGGTAGAACCAGCAGAACACCCAACAAGCACTTAAAAGTATTTTCTATCATTACTCTACTGCAATTATCATTATTAATAGAGAATGAAATAAAAAATTAATGAATGGTTTATTCATTATGTATTGTGCTTACTGGTTTTACTTTCTAAATATAAGACTATACATGTTTTTTCCAAGAGAAGAGAAAACATACATTGCTGTGTGTCTGAGGCAAATCCTCCTAGCATTCTTTCCTGTGACTGTTTCTCTCTTACTTAAATGCATCTTTCTCTTTCAGGTATTAGAAGAGATATATATTTTAAAAGCTAACAGCTAAAGTAGCAATGGAGGAAAAATGAAAGGCAGGAAGAGTTCACCATCTAATAAGGGAGGATATGGCTGGGTCAGAACCTCCCAATACAAGCACTAAACAGTGGTGAGAAAAGAACACACCTTCGAGATTGGCCAGGCCTAGGTACTTCTATCAATCACATCCTCAAACACAACACCTCCTCTTTAACCATGCTTAACTGACCTTTTGCCCAGGGTGGAAACAGCAGTGTCTCTTGATCATTCCCTTTGAGTACATCACATACCTCAGAATCTGGCACAAGATCTGGCATGATGCATAGATATATAGAATTTCATTATGACTCACTGTGTGAACATGTGTCTCAGTCAGCCTTTTGTCTTGGTGTTTGAAGTTTGGTAAGGAATAATAACAGAAATCGACTCTGGAGAGCCCAGGCCAGGGCCACATGATCACAAGGAATTCTTGGTTTAAGCATGTGCCTTGCTTGGCCCTCAGGACAGGGAGCAGGGCTACAACACTGCAGAAGTGACGGGATTCAAAATCTGAGGTCAGACAGCTCCAATCCTGAGTCGGCTTTATATTCAGAATTTGTACATTAAGAAAGATTTCCAACTATATGACCCTTTTATGACTCTCTTAAAAGATTGGTTGACAGAATCCAAATGCCTGGGATTCCTGAGATATGATTCCTTATGGCTAGTGAATAAATCTAGATTTGGTCTCAGGTATCTCTCTCTTAGCAGTTGTGTTAACATGAGTCGGTGTTGTTAAGTCTAGTGTCTGGTATAGACTTAGTGTTCTCCAGGACACTAAGATAAATAAAATAAAAAAATAATCTTAGCTGAGTGAATTCATGGAGCTTGAGAGCCAGACTCAATCATAACAACCTGTGATGTCTTGGCCTCCCTGTGAGGCACCTGGGTCTCTTCCAGGTCATGTTTTCAAATCACAGAGTCTCTCTGCTGCTCATCTCTGTTGCTACCATCTCACATGAAGGAGCATTAACTCCAGTCTGCCCTACTCATTCTCTCCTTCCTGACAGTCAATGGATACCTTAAAGACATCCTGGCCAGTCTATGTTACCTCTCAGTTATTCCTGGCTTTTCCAAACATTCCCATTTGGACCATGTAGCACAACTCAAATCTCCATTCTGCCTCACATAGTGTGCACTGCACATCCGGCCCAAGCTTGCTGTTCAGCAGTCCACTCTCTCAGAAACAGGGCTTTCCTAATCCTTCTCCCTCCCTCCAGAACAGCTCTACATTAACATTACTCATCTTAAAAGAGAGACACTAACTGCCCTTTCAGTGATATAAATCGCTTGTTACTAGAATGTAAGTGTTTGCATTTGGTGTACTTTTCTGGGCTGTTGCCCAGGGCGTGGCTGGCAGGGCGGTGCTGGGGCAGCTTGGCTGCATGCAGCTGACAGAGAGGCTGAGTGTGAGCACTGCAGTGCTTGTGACACACAGTCACCTCTCCAGGTGCTAACTGCTCAGGTGAACTGGGAAAGAAAGTGGGGGATGAGTGACAGTTCTCTTTGTGTTGACTGACACTCCTAGTAGTATAGGTGACAGACAATCCAACTGACTGCTTTCCTGGAAAGCAGAAGAAGATCCCTGGGGGCTTTGTCAGAGACCCATTCCATGGCAGTATTCTCCAGCATCCAAGATCTGTTCCAGGCCTCTCCTCCTAAATTACCTCCATGGTGGCTCCTCTTAGTTGATGCTCCTAGATGTCAACTCTACTGACTGAGTGATACACTCAAGGAGCTTCTGCAGTAGCCACTAAACCTCAGGGAAGTACAGACTTGCCATTAAAAGTCATGGCTATGTTCTGTTCTGTGGCTGCTCTGCTGCTTGACTCATTTCTTAACGGCTCTGTTGGCCTTGCTATGGCAATTAATCTTAATTTTCAACTAGGCTTGGTTTAAGAGTTCTTCAGAGAAGTGGTTGGACCATGGGGAGAGCTAACCTCAATACTGGACTAGAGTGCTGGGTGTGTCAAATGTTGTTAGAAGGTAGAGGTCTATGAGAAGTGGCTCTGTGGGGTGGCCGTCAGGGAGCATGTGTCACAGGCGCTTGGCTTTCCAGCTGCTGTGAGTGAAGGAGCTTCGGTCTCACACTTCCCTCTGCCGTGTTGGAAGCCAGTCGGCCATGGATTGAGACATCTTAAGCTGAGAGCCCGTGTTAACCATTTTAAAATTGTGCATGTCAGGCTTTATGCCTCAGCAACAGGAGCTGATAAACAGACTTGCCCACGAAGGATAAATTAGCAAGACCAAGACTCTGCAGATGCATCGCCAAAGTTTCTCAACCTTATACCTGTTTCTTGAGTAATTGTTATGACATTCTATTTTCATACTCAAGGAAAGACAGAAGGCCTTTCTGAACAAGAATATCCCATCGTCATTTTTGTCCAGTTCCCAGGGCACATCTCTGTACACTCACACACGCAGAAGGTGGGGAGTTTCTAGCACCTTGTATACTTAGAGTCGGCTCATAACTATAGATAGGAGAAAAGAAAAACTTCCTCTGTTACCTGGTTACATTTTCTTTGATACTTTGAACTCTCTCTCTCTCTCTCTCTCTCTCTCTCTCTCTCTCTCTCTCTACTTTATTTTCCCTTATCATTTCACACAAGCGAAACTCAGGATGTACCTTGACCACAGAGGACACTGTCTGACATGGTTAGACAGATATGAGCCATCCAGAAAGTTGCTTATGAAATACTACAACTTGTTCTTGGCAAAACAATTCAATATATCCTTTTACTCATGCACTCCACAAGTAATGAAAGCCTGCCATTCAGTGTAAGAACCACACACACGGATTGCACCACTGGAGGAAACCCGCCATGCAAGAAACAGGGAAGAAAGATACGAGAACCACCGTTATTGGGTACGTTCGAGACAAAACACAGGACACTGATAGTAAACCTTTCGGAGAGCCCAAAATACAGTTCAAAACCCACTTACTGATTAAAAAGTGCCAACACAGCAGTTAACCCTGAATACTGAAGTATACTTCAGACAGAACAGCTCTACATTAACATTTCTCATCTTAAAAGAGAGACACTAACTGCGCTTTCCGTGATATAAATCGCTTGTTACTAGAATGTAAGTGTTTGCATTTGGTGTACTTTTCTGGGCTGTTGCCCAGGGCATGGCTGGCAGGGCGGTGCTGGGGCAGCTTGGCTGCATGCAGCTGACAGAGAGGCTGAGTGTGCCACTGCAGTGCTTGTGACACACAGTCAACACCACTGACCCAGAGTGACAGCAACCTTGTAGAGACCTCAAGAAGAAAGCAGAAGGGCCGGCCAAGTAGCTCAGTGGATTAAACACCTGCTTAGGCAAACACAGCGGCCAGGGTTCCATCCCCCGCCTGCCGTACCAGCCCTGCCCTGGGGCATGCTGAGCCAACAATTGACACTGGGCGTGGTGGTACATGCCTGTAATCCCAGCTCTTGGAAGGCAGAAAACAGGAGAATTAGTACAAATCCGATCTACATAGTGCAACACTGTAGACCCTGTAGACCCTTACTAAAATAAAAAAAAAAAAGGAGGAGGAGGAGGAGGAGAAGGAGAAGGAGAAGGAAAAGAAGAAAGCAGGGTAGATTAAAAAAAAAAAAAAAAAACATGATTGCTGCCTAGCTAGGACAGAAGAGCTAGAAGATGCAACAATGAACTTTCCAAGAATCAGAAGGGGGATTAAAAATCTGAAGAACAACTGGAAGTTCAAGGTACTACAGATGTGGCTCAGTGTAGTTTAATGAGAATGTGTGAGTCCCTGGATTTGATAACCCAGAACCAGCAGAAAAGGGGGGAGCAAGAGAAAGAAGCAGGAAAAGAACATAGGAAAGAATACGTGATCTCCATGAGAAGCTTTATTAGTAGTAAAGGAAGGAGGAACAACGTGCCTTGCTGTGGAGTAAGAAGCAGTGAATGAGCACATTGGAAACAAATCATATTTTTGGGCTCCTGGAGGACTTCGGTGGGATAAGAATGGATGGAAACACTGTAGGACCTTTGCTGTTTCCATAAACAGTGAGGAAACTAAACAAGCCTGAAAGCCAAGGCAAAGGGACAAGTGGAAGTGAAGCCAAGAAAGGCAGTAGGGAAGGAACGAAGTCCTAAAGGGGCAGGTAGTTGTAGGATTAAATATGTCAGTTGTGTCAAGATGCAGCTATTTAAGCTGCTAAAAAGAACACAGCATAGTGTTTTGCTGTTCAGCATAGGTAATTCTTGTATGGAAATTCAGCTTTTGATTTACATAATCATTCATCTTCTCAAAATGTAAACAGGAAATAGCATAAGGGCTATAATGTCATTTGGTTTTGACCTCTGGGAGCAAATTCTTTTTTTCTTTTATTTCTTTAAGATAGTTTTCATTTAAAACGGGAGTGAACTAGTATGGGTCAAGCAGCCCCTGGAAGGAAACTTAGCTGAAGGGATAGCAAAAATCAAGAATGAAGAAAAGCCCTGGAAAGATGTGTATATTACTGAGTGCTGCAGTTGTCTTATTTTTTCGAGCACCCCCATTTCCAGTGTAAGATGGGTAGAGAGAAGTAGGCCTGCGCCCAGGCACCCAGAGGAAGGCAGACAATTCCAGCACAGCATTTTCCATTTGAAAACAGCTCTGATGGCATTTGCAGAAGGTTTCACTTCCCAGACAGCTTGGTAAAAGGAAACAAGAGTAAATATCTGTCCACGGTGACCCCTTTCACCTAAAAATTTATAGTCAGAAAGGAAGTGTGAATGTAGTGAATGCATCTGCCCAGAATAGCCAATCAGAAATATCTTGGTGTCGTCCCTTCAGCCCTGTGATGTATTCTACTGTTTTGAGGGCAAGAACCATGAGATAAGACAAATGTGTAATTACTTCTTGACCCACTCTTCTTACTTTTCCATTTTCATGAGATGCCACAATTCATTATTTGCATTGATATGTACAGAAGGATGGGGATGCTTCGTTGATATTCATTTATTCAGCCTTCTGTAATCTATATTTAATGGAGTACCAGACTGTGGCATAATAAACCGTTTAGAAAGATAGCTGCTGCGTACAGAGGGGTTATTGCTTGCATAACCTGTACTTATTTTTCATTACAAAACTAAAAGAGCAAAGCATAATTCAAACAAGCAAATGAAGTTAACATTTAATGGCTTGAAAAATGATGGCACAAGCTTGTACTACGCCTGGCACTGAGTGGCTGTAAAATAAAAGCAGAGAGTCTCCCCAAAGTTGCTAAATAAGAGTCGTTTCTTCGTACACTGTGAAATACACACGCCAAAGCACATGAAGGGATTCTGCTTCGTCGAGTTGTAAGCAGCGTCTTCATCGGTACCACTTGACATTTCCGGAAACTGTTCGGTCCCAGAGGCATCCTCTGAGTGTAGGTCGAGAAGGGTCATCAAACCAGCAGAAAAGGCCTCCGGAGCACGCTGCCGCTAGTGCACCACATCCAGGTGAGCCGGGGCAGCCAGGCGTGGAAGCCGGGCCGCGTCAGTGAAGGCCGACACCGTGACTCCGGCGCAGCCCAGAAGAACAGTGCGAGGTGGGAAAAATTTTTCCATCTACACCAAATTGACAGCCGTGCTGTTGTGCTCATGTTTTTTAAGGTCGTTTTTTGCAAGATTACCATAAATCATTTCTAGCGTAAGACAGTGATGACAAGAGATAGTAGATATAATGTTTTCAACATTTTTTTATGTGGTGAAATAAAGAAATGAACCATCTAGTGTCTATTCTCAAGGAATCAAAAATTCTGAGGATTATAGTACTAGATTTCTCATTCTGAAAGAATGGTAAAAATGCAGGCCATCTTTGTATTCGTACTAATAATTCAAATTACTAATAATTATACCTTCCAAAGCCTATCTCCAATTTTTCTCTTTTATTCCTTTTTTTTTTTTTTTTTTTTTTTTTTAGGGAGGGGTCTACAGGGTGTTTAGGGTCTCACTACTAGATCAGACTCATAGTGACCCGCCTGTTTATAGCCTCCCAAGAGCTGATATTACAGTGTGTGCCACCACGCCCAGTCTCATTCTCCATCTCAGCATGCCTGGGGGGCAGGACCAGCATGGCAGGCCCAGGGATCAAACTCCCAGGTCCTGCACCTGCTTGCAGGTGCTTTTGATCCTCTGAGCTATTTGGCTGGCCCTTCTCTTCTATTACTCTTTGTTCCCCATTTTAAAAAAAATGGCTAGGAGGAAAATAATGTAATAGATTACTTTGCTGGCTTCTCCTTTTCTCTAGTAATGTACTTCATTATGGCATAAAAAGAAAATATACTATCGCATCATAAGTTGTAACTTTCATTAGGAGTGGAGTGGGAAAGCTAAAACCAATACATCATTTATTTCATTTCTACAATAGTGTTTCTTTTTCTATGATAGTGTTTCTATAATAGTTTTCTTGTAGTCTAAGGACTAAGTGGTGAACATTTAATTATGAAGGAGATGAGTATTAGGCTAGAGGTGTGCTTTTAGGGAATACTCAGGGTGTTTCAACTTCCACAGCTGGATGTGATCAAAGACTGTTCGTGATCCTCAAAAACGAGATTGCAGGGCTGCCAGCCCCGCCCCCGGGTGCACTGAGCTGGCGATGGAGTCCGGGCATGGTGGCTCGAACCTGTAACCCCACATTTGGGAGGCAGAAATAAGGAGGATCACTACTGCACAAGAAAGAAAGAAAGAAAGAAAGAAAGAAAGAAAGAAAGAAAGAAAGAAAGAAAGAAAGAAAGCCTAAACAAACAAAAAAAGTGAGATTGCACCCTTAATTTATTAATCATTTTCAACCTATGTCATTAGATTCTTGTGCATTTTGTTCTTACATATAACTCCAGCCCCTCATGCCACTGTTCAAATACAAGGAACAATAAAAATTTATACAAGCTCTAAAGGAAGCAGGAAGAGACAGTGTAAGTACAAACTGCGATGGCATAGTGACACAACAGCTATATAACGTCACAGCACAGTACACCACTCACGTGAGTGTCGATGGTAGTGGAAACAAGCCTACCACACTGCCAGTCACAAAACAATAACCTCTAATTCCGTACAGCCCATCACACTTCTTAGTGATGGCAGATGGACACTACTGATTAATGCATAAAAGATTCTTCTACATGTACACTACATGCCTTATTATTTCAGACTGGACTTCTACTTACAAAAAACAACGTTAGTATGAAACAATAGTCCTGTGTTGCACAGGCAACAGCCTCACACAGCTCAAGTTTATTGAATCCTTTTTTTGTAACAAGGGGCTACATCAAGTGATTGGCCCACGTCACATGGGTCTGGGCAAGCACGCTCTGTGACCCCGGCATCATGAGGATTCTCCACAGGCTCTGCCCTTTGCAACACATGACTGCATTGTTATTGACTGTTCACAGAGAATTTGCATACAATCGCTCAAAGGCTGATGGGAATACAGTAAGTGAAGGTTTTGATAGAGTCCCGGAAGGAGTCTCGAAAGTGAATCGTCTTTTGCAGTCCACTCTGAGCACTGAGCAGGCAGGCTTCCCTTAACCCTCACAACTATTTAAGGCATTTTGTGTCAGCTGTTTTACAGAAAATAAGCCCAAGAAAGAGTTGAATGACTTGTCCAAGGTCGCACAGATTCTCCACTGGAATCAAGTCTGAATGACCCTAACGTTGAGCTCCATTAGTCACTATCTGATTGACTATATTTATATTCATTGCATTATTTCAACATGGTCACTGTGATTTTCTACAGTTTGGAGAGAAAACCTGTCTTAAATGGTCAAGTCCAAGCCTAATTTTCTTTTGTTATTAGAAATAGCTACAGCAGATGAGAAAATGTCACCAAAATAAGCCTATGTTGAATATTCTCTTTTCTTCCTGTTCAAGTGCCAGTATTCTCCTTTGAATCATGCCTGTTCCTTAGCTTCCCAAGATACTGTTTGCTGATATAAATTCTCTTCTTTATTCCCACAGAACAGTTACCTTCTGATAGATTTCAGTGTCTAAAGCATTTTACTCTATTTTCAGGCATGAGCAAAGCTGATTAGTTTTGACACATTGTTCCTGTTGCCTCTGTTCTTCCCTCTCCCATTTTAAATATATCAATAAATATGGGTTTATTTTATAAATTTCGGGGCTAAATGAAACCTTGAGCTGTCTAATTTTATATTAAATCAATCCGCAGGGTGGTTAAGGAAGTTGCATCATAAACTGGCTGCCCAGGAGTGTGCATTTGCATCGCTCCTTCTGAGAATCAGAGCCTACTGCTGATCTCCCTAGCAAGGGAATTACACCACCCACCTCTTCAGTACAGGCTTCCTACAGAAAGAGAAGTATTTCCTTCTGCTCATGTTTGGTCCTAAGATTAAACTAAGTCTGTGACACACCAGATGGGTGGGAGACAAAACCACAACAGTACTGCCCCCCAACAAAAGTAAATATTTAAGCAAAAAGCTTTCCTACATCTCAGATTTCTCTACAGAAGTTGGTGAACTTGACCTCTTTGCTTGATTTGCAGATTACTCTTCTGCTCCTAATTTTTCTTAGCAGTTGTATGCTGTCTCTAACCAAGGAGTTCTATACTCCTGTTGTACATCCCGATTGGTGTGAGTTTCCCATGAGTGATTTCTGCTTTTAAAAATGGGAAGAACAGAATGTGTAACCCACTCTCCACCCACACTGTCAGGGAATTAGTGATCGTATCTCATGCACAAACAGGACAGTCGATGATTTTCTTTGAGCCGAAACAGAAGTTGATCTCTGGAAAATAGAAACAGTGCTCTGTTTGTTTCCTACCAGGGATGTTAGTGTAGAGTTGACTGAGGACTCTACTTAAAATTCAGCAACACAATTATCACAAATGCTGGGCGAAGCAAATCTTCAAGCCTAGAAAATGGGAAATTCAGAAAGTAATGGCTAAATCAATAGTATCTATAAGCTGGGATGCGGGCACGCCTTCTCTGAAGTATTGATAATTATTTGTCATGCACAGCCTTACTTAACACTCAGATGTAGATGAGGACTCAGGCACTCATCACCAGAGCAGGCTTAGAGATGCAGCAGAGTGAAGGACCCAAGCAATGCCCTTAATTCTTTACTCGTGTGGAGGCAGTTAACACCGTTTTCAATCCTGTGGTGAGAGACGCTCTTGAATTAGGAAGGAAGTATAAATGTGAAGCTCGAAGCAATATCCAAGCCTGCCAAGCACGCAGTACTGATGCTCCCAGACAGCGCTTTGTTTTCTCAGCAGCCCACACAGAGAGCAGGCGGGGCTGAGGCCTGGGCATCCAGTTGTGGAACGCTGGCATGCAGGGGCCGGAAGGGGCGAGAGAGAGAGAGCTGAAAACAGGACTGGCCCATATAAATTCCCCTACGGGAGCAGGGCAAGAAAATAGACTATTTACCAAAATTTGTGCCATTTGAGTTTGGTCCGTTAGTACTATTTTTGTTTTGTTGTTCTTTATTCTTTTTGCAGCCCTTGGGATTGAACCCAAGGCATTTATTTACACAAAGCTATATCCCTTTCTCTATTTTTGTTTTTAAATAAGAGTCTCACTAAGTCGCTACATGGCTCCAATTTGCTAATCCCCCTGCCTTAGCCTCCCCGAGTCCTGCGACTAAGCATTTGTAGCACATTCCTATCAATCAACATATGGTGTGAAGAACTAGCCTGTTTTCTGAGGAAGAAACTAAGACATGGAATCATCTTTTGATGAATAAAGGATGCTAAATCTTTATCACCAGAATATGAAAAGTTGCCTACATCAAAGCTCTGAGATGACTCGACAAGAAGCGCAGATCCTCCGCGCAGCCCCGCCGTGTAGCTCAGCGCCTCCAAGGCTGCTCAGTACAGCTGGGCAGAGAAGGCAGCGAAGGCCGGGGACAGCGGCGGCGCGTGCGGCCCTGCTCACACCGTGCACCTCTGTGCTCTCTCAGCCGCCCTGGCCAGGTCTCCAGAGCCGGCTCTGCGGAAGGCCCTGCTAGCACCTGAGACGCACAAGAGCGCGCGGCAGCAGCACCGCAGAGAGACCGTTAGCATTTGCAGCAACTTGGCTCCTAATAAACAGAACTGTGACGACCGAAGTCTCAGGGCAGACCCTAATGAAATAGGTGAAGGGCAGGATGTGGGGCCGGGGAGACTGGGAAGAAAAGGCGCCTTCTGCGGTGCCCAGCCCTGGCTAAAGCAGCCCGGGCAGGGTGGTGAGGAGCCCGGTGAGGAGGCTCCGGAGGCCGCCAGCGAACACGGAGGTCCAGAACACGATGAGTAGGGCACAGAAAGGTGGACCCGAGCTTGCAAGGGCGGCTTGGGAAAGCGACTGCGCGCTGTGTATACCAGCTCCCGAGGTGAATGTCCTCATCATGCGTAGTGAAGAAGCCTGAGCTGCAATGTTTGTCTTGTATTCTAGAAGCCTGAAAATAAATATATCTATGCTAACTATCGGTAAATCTTTCTCTCTGTGTATGGTGTTTGTTTTCTTTTTTCTTCACTTTTTCAACTGAGACTTTCAGATAGAATGGATACATAATAGCAGGTGTAGATTTTTGCAGAGCTTTGGAGATGGATCAGGGCAGGATGGGGCTGACGGAGACCCCGCGGATGTGGAGGAAGCAGAGGCGGGGACCTGCAAGGCCCTGGAGTTGCTAGCTGATTCACAATCACAGCTCACTTTAGGCCCTTTTCCCATCAACAGTTTGAAATCTCAGATCCTTCAAGGATAAGTGAATAAACATCAAAGAGACTAGTGTTATACAACTTGGCAGCAAATTGTAAAAAGAAAATCTATGCAAGGCCTCTGGTTTCTGGACTGTAGTACTTGTCACCCTGGTGTCCGTCTTTTCTCTCACACCCCGCGGCCCAGTTCATCCACAACTCCTCGAGGCTTTGCTTTGCATGTACTCTCAGAGCACTGCCTCACCTTCAGGGTCCTCCTCCCCCAGGGGAAAGTGGCAGCTCCCTCTCGCCAGCCCACCCTGCCCGCTTCCCAGCACCTGCGGGTTAGTCTCGTGGGAAAGCAAGTTAGAGGGATTCGCACTGCAGACAACGGCTGGATGAAGACTCGGTGTAGAACTGGGGACAGCAGTGAGCCGTGGGCTGAGGTTCGTGAGGCTTCGAGGTGGGCTCTGGCTGCAGCCCCAGCCACCGCATTTCCAGCGCAATCAGCAAGTTATCGCTTTCCCTACAACTCCCCCACAGTCAGACCGATGGAGGCCACCATCGTCCCTCATCTGGACCACAGCAATCGCCTCGACCTGGACTTCCTGCATTTGCCTGGGCCCCTGCTCATCAGAGTGCTGATCACTTAAGTCAGCCTTCTTGAAAATGCAATGCAGTATTAAGAATTTCCCATAAAAAAAAAAAGAATTTCCCATAATAGTCAGAATGTGAAGCCACCTATGGGAAAATAGGACAGATGGACCCCACTGAACAGGATGTCCCCCGTGTCCTTGTGACAGACTCCCGTGACTTCTAGCTCCATGCCAGGCTCACAGTGCTCCTTATAAGACTTCACCTCATCACTTGTGTCACCTGCTCCAGCGTCCTGACTTCCATTCTGACCCCTGAAAATACCAAGCTCCTTGCTTCCTGAGGCCTCTTGAGTTGCCCACTCTGCCCACAGGGCTCTTTCCCACTTTTTCCACATCCTACATCTCAGCTTCCAAGTTCGCTGGCCTCCACCTTCCTCCAAGAGGCCTTTGCAGGGCCTGGATACGCCATCAGGCACAGCTCTGACCCTCGCCAATGTCATAACCTGGTCAACTCTTTCCAACACTCTTCCAACACTCCAGCCCTTATGTGTTTATCAGTGGCTCCTTTTAAAAGTTTTTCTCTCCTTCTACAATACAAGACCAAGCAAACAGAAGTTTTGGTGTATCTTTAGCATTTGATTCAAGTTTTGGCATTGTCTTAGTTACATTTCTGCTTGCTGAGACAAAATACCTTATAGTACAAGTTGAAAGAGGACAATTTATTTAGCTCACAGTTGATACATGTTTCCATCCATAGTCTGTTGTCTCCAAGGCAAGGTGGCATGGCAGATGGGGCAAGAAGACAGCGAAAGCAAAAGCAATAGTGGGGAGCAAGCCTCTCAGAGTACCTTATATCGTATGCAAAGTGGAGGCAGCCCTCATACCCTAATCCTAGCACTAGACAGTGAACCAATTACAAACTCTACATTCAGCTGCTCCTGAAAAGCCTGCCTTCCCAGGATCCTATAAGGCTTTGGGGAGATATCCAGACACAAACCACAACAGGCATAGACATAGCATTTGTTTAAAGAACAAATACATTCTAATATTTAAATTATGTTCAATTATATAATCATCAAATAAGATACAGTGTGTTAAAATTATTTATAAAGTAAGACATGATATACAAAAGCAAAATGTTCTTAGTTAATTTATATACCTGTAGAGATCACTTTGGCCCTGTGAGTGTGTATGTGCCTGTGTGTATGTGTGTGTGTGTGAGAGAGAGAGACAGGGAGAGAAAAGAGTACTGTTACAAGTTAATACACCTATAGTTCTACCAGCAACAGGCCCCATCCACAGGAAATTACACACTACACACCTGGTTAGCAGAGTTCAGGGGTGCAAGAGTTAAACCTAGCGGATTAGGAAGAAAGTTTGGAAGCAAAGCGCTGTGTAATCAGAGGCTGGTGTCTGGCACAGACGGCCTCGCTCTTGGCTCTATTATGAGTGATACAGATGCAGAAAACTGTATTCTTCATAGCATTGCGCTTACACGCAGCATAATTTTCCTTCCAGAAATCCGAGGCTGCATCGCCTGGAGGTGCTCAGTAAAGCTGGGCAGGAACACTAGAAGTGAATCATGCCGGTTTGACATTTCCAGTTCTGCTGTGACCGCCAGACCAAAATATAGTCTGCAGACCTCTTTTTCATTAGCTTGAAGCTGCCTCGTTTTAAAATAGTTTATCCACGGAATTAATCTCCAACCTGTCTTTCACACAGGGCAGATACAGCGCCCTTCATCAGTCTTCTTATTCTGAAACACTCTTATTTTTATTTGTATGCGTTCTGAGTAATGAATAATGATCTTTTGTGCTTAGAAAACACCATTCTCTGAAATAGCTCCTAGCATTTTGTAAATGTTAACGCATTAGATCTCATGCAGTCCAGCGCCATTTATCACAGTGAGGTAGGTCAAAAGCATCATATTTCACATTCCATAGATGGAGAAATTTTAGGGATTTTAACCCAAGGTCAGTCACAGTCAGCAACCAAACAAGAGAAGACAGGACCCAGGAATCCTATCCCAGAAGCAGGAAAACATTGTGCCCTCTGACTATTTAGCTGGCCTTTGGAGACAGGTGGGACAGTGGTATCTGTGGTCTGCTCTTGATTAAGACTCCGATGGGGCTGCAGGACATGAGGCAAAGCACGCTGCTCGCCCCCTACTCACTTCTTCCTGGCAAAATATGATTAACATGAGGATCACAGAAAGCCTCGTCTCCATTGCGTCTGAGGCAATTCAATTCATCTCCATCCCACCTCTGTGTCTGCCCATTTGCAGGGCATCCCGAGATCACAAAGCCCTGGTCTCACATTGTTTACCAGCACAGAGGGACTGTGCGGCTGACTACAAGGTCCAGCCTCAGGGAAGTGAGCTGCTTCCTGTTGTTCTCCCATCCCTGTGGCTTTCTGGTGATGCGGGCAGCCCCAGTGGGAGCCACGGCAATTGCTTCGGAAGGGCTCCCTTTGGAGAAGCTGCTGCCTGCAGTTGCTGTTCACAGCTTCTTGTTGGTTAGGGAAGCCTCAGCCCTGCCCTCAGGACTTTTCAGCAGGTCGTGTCACACCCAACCAAATCATCTAGCTTCCTCTTACTTCAGTCATTAGCTGAATACAGACCTTACCTACAAGCGGCCGGCACTCAGCACTTGGAAGGGGACAGTATTAAGGACTACTGCTTAGGCAAGCTAAGCCCAAAACTGACGATCACACCTTCTGTTTCTCTGACATTTATTATTATTTTTTTGCTAGTGCGCTTTATATCTTTTCATTAACTTTATTGAAAATGAATAATTATATATCATATTAAAATTGTAGACAAAGACTGAAATGTGAAAGATAGAAGATATAGGCAGTGATTTTCAGAGTAATATTTCTGAAATGAATACATCGCATGAGATTAATGATAGCTTGCACATTGTAAATAAATTATTTACAAACTTAAGTGAATAGAACAATACAAATTGTCCAAAATAAAAATGAAGAATTTACAGATCAGTCATATAATAGTTCACTCTGTGTCAAAATCAAGAAACTTATATTCATATAATTAGAATTCTCAAAGTAGTAAGAGGTAGGCAATAAATATTTAAAGATTTAAAATTTCTGAATTTAGTTGAATTTATAACACCACATTTTCAAGAAAAATGAACCTTTTGCACAAGAAATTTGAATAAAATCATACCCAGATATACAAAAATGAAATTGTCCATAACTTATTGTAAAGAAAAGCAAATCATTAAAGTATATACATTAAGAAATGAGTTATGGAATAACAAAACTAAATTGCATCTTATTCCACATTAAAAAGAAAAAAGAAGACCAAGTGTGTAAAAAACTAGACTAATTAAAGGACTGAAAGGAAAAAAAAAAACCAGATCTGTCTTCTTTGAATTTTATATTTAGCAAACATAACTTTGAAAACTAAAAGTAAAATATTTTCCAGTTATACAAACTCAGAATATTCTAATACTTCCAGACATAGCTTACAGGAAATAATAAAGAGCATAATTCAGAAGGCAAGAGAAGTTGCTGTATGCTCCTGGATGAAGAATAAAGAGCTCTCAAAATGATAGTTATGCAGGACTATGTAAAATATATTAGATGAACCCATTTAAAAGGTCATTAAAGATTTCTATGAAACAGTATCAATATTATGTCGGGTTATACACATATTTTTTCATATGTGTGTGCATAAAATATAGAAAAGAAGTAATATAAAGTCAATGGAAAATGGAAATATACTTTCTAAAGTTTCTAATGCTAGGAAAAAATATACCATGTCTTTTAAATAGAATGTAAGTCAAGTATACAGTATAAATCTTAAAACAAAAATTAAGATTAAGCAATATTCAGAAAACTAAATACTAATTAAAAATTAAATGTTTCAAAACAATTGAACTAACAAAATGTTTTCATGATAGTAAAGAATTACTAAGAATAAAATATAAGAAAAATACTGGAATGACAAGTAAATGACTATCACTTCTAACAGTTTGGGGATAGGATATCACAGAAAGTTCTAGTGTGTTGTAGACATGGATAATGTCCGTGACACTTACTGGTGGCCAAGTGTCACTTGTGGGATTGAGCTACTGCTATTTCCTTGATATCCACCCTGTAAACCCAGATGGAACCATGACCCATAGGGTGGAAGAGAAGTCCATTTCTAGAGTGTGCTGGTGGAACTATCTTGCTGCTGTATACGAAAGAATAACTGAAAAACTGCTTTTGTTTGTATACCTTTTATTCTCCTATGTTTAATTACTTGCCTTATTTGATGGGTTCTTTCCATTCTCATTCATGGAGTTGTGGTCATTGTGCTCCCTCTCCAGAATACCTTCTAGTAGTATGTGTAGGCTTGGCTTTGTCATCATGAAATTCTTAAGTTGTTCTTTGTCATGAAGTATTTCACTTCTCCATTATACTTGAAAGAGAGTTTTGTAGGGTATATCAGTCTAAGTTGCAATTTGTTTTCTTGCAAGACTTGAAGTACTTTGCTCTATGCTCTTCTTGCCTTGATGGTTTGTGAAGAGAAACTTGCTGTTTTTCTGATGGGTTTTCCTTTAAACGTGATCTGTTTCTTTTCTTTAGTGGCTTTTAGTATACTGTTCCTGTGCTGAATTTCTGGTTCTTGATTATTATATGTCTAGGTGTGGTTTTCATTGGGTTGATGTTATTTGAAAATCTATATGCTTCAGCTACCTGAATGTCAGATAGTTTCCCCATATTTGGGAAGTTTTCTGCTATTACTTCCATCCATATTCTTTTTATTTCATTAGTATTGACTCCTTCTTTCTCATTGATGCCTATTAGTCTCACATTGTTCATCTTTGCATTGTCTTGCAGGTATTGAATTATTTTTTCTTGCATCCTCGTTATTTTTAAGAGAACTTTTCTTACTTTTTCACTAGCTGCAATGGTGTCTTTAAGGTCTGAAAATCTATTCTCACTTTCATTCAAACAGTTTTGCCAGCTTGTGATTGAGGTTTTAAATTCCTGTATATATCACTTTGGATCTGCTTGTTGTATTCTATTTCTTTCTTATATTGCTTATTCAAGGATTCCATCATTTTTATATTCTGCTCTATTTTTTATCAGTGTATTCCTTAGAAGCACTTAGTACTTCTTTCAGTATAGTTATCGTTTCTTTTTTACTTCAGAAATTATTTCTGATCTCATTTCCTCTATACCTTTCTATAGTTGTTTCTTTACTTCAGATGCTATTATTTCAGAGATTTCAAGTGTGTGATTCCCAATTTCTTCTATGCTAATGTCTTCTCATTTGTTCTGGGTAGACTCGGGGCCTGAGACAGCATTTTGTTCCTCCTCTTTGCCATTTTGTACAGCACTGTCTTCTGACCTTTGGTGTAGAGCTTAGGTAGAGTTATCACCTTAGCACCAGGTCTGGATCTACCAAGTTCAGATTCCTCCAAGTGGGTGTGGTTGGGGTCTGGCTGCTGTGCTCCACTTCTTCCTGCTGCAGCCCTTGGAGTTGAACCCTCTGTGCCACTCTGGCAAGATGTTCTGTTCTTGAATCAGCTGGGTGGGTTTTTCCTCTAGCCTCTTTGCAGAGAGTTCTGCTCCAGGTTCCATGCAGGGCCTGGGCTCTGGGTCAAATGAGGATTCAGCGGGTCCTGGTGGTCTCACTCACACACAGGGCCTGGGCTCTGGGTTGAATGAGGATCCAGTGGTCCCGGGCCATCTCACTCACACACCAGGCCTGGACTCTGTGTCAAACTGCTAGTGCACTTTATATTTATTTTATTTTATTTTATTTTTAGTATATAATTTTCTTTTATTTTCAAGAGTAAAAACAAAAGCAAGAAAAACAAAGACAAATAGAGAAATGGGGTAACATACAATAATACACAAGTTACAGATTTTCAAAACAAGACTATCTGGCCAACAGTGATTGATACATTATCTATTTTCATTGTCTGACATTTATTTTTAACATTTGTAATGATTCCATCAATAACTAAAGTATGTCACTCTTAAGTATTTTCTCTTATTAAGTGATTGCTCAATGTCTATAACTGCTTTGTTTCTTTTTTATGAATTTGGTACAGGGTCTACAGGATCTCAATGTAGATCAGACTCATAGTTGTCAAGCATAATAAAAGGTCAAAAGTATATTACGATTGTTCTGTTTTATTTATTGGTCATTGTTTTTAATCCCTTACTGTCTTTAATTTCTACATTAAACTTGCACTAAGCTTGTATGTATAGGAAAAGCATATGGTAAATTTGGTACTGTCCATCGACTGAGGCACCCACTGCGAGTCTCAGAGCCTGTCTTCCACAGTGAACTGAATGAAAATGATGGTGCTGATGGAGGTAATGATGACAAGAGCCACAAAATCATAGAGAATCTGTTTTCAGAACAGTTCCAAATACAATCTAGAGTTTTTAGTTGAGATCTCTGAGGTAAAACTAACACGTGACTGCCATGGGTTCCTGACGTCACTGGATCCTCTACTGATGAGGTGGAACTGTGTGATGGATGCTGGTTGGATTGGACCTCTGAGGGCTGCTGTTAACAAAAGAGACTTAGAAGGTGCTGGCCTGCATGTGGGCCCCACAGCAGTCCAGGAGATGTTGACTTCTAACCTCTCCTCTTCTGTTTTCCATAGAAGATATGGGACACTAAGAGCCTGAGACATCCTCAAGCTGAGGATGTGATGCATTTCCAGAGCTAGTATGAGTTAACTGGAAAGTGAGAGGTTTCTGGGAGCCATAGTCTTAATGTGGGACACCTTTAAATTCCCCATCTTCTTCTCTAGGAACCTTGTCTGGATCTCATAAGGAGGTATCCAGGATAAAACTCTCCCTCTCTCTGATATTCCTGATAAAAGAAGAAAGAGTCTCTTACTAATTTTTGAGTATATTTTTCTGACATACAACTTAGTGTATGATAAATCTTCATTAAATATTTGTAGAACTGAAGCTAATAAAACATTGATAGACATACCGCAATTGAGAGAAGACCTGTTTTTCTTATCTACCACATATTGATGACCAATCACGGTAATGGACATACTGAAGGTACCCAGTAGTTGGCTGATAGCTTGGTTAGAATGCTGTACTTTCAATCTACTCCCCATTCATAAACCTTTTGTCTTTCACAGTTCTTTCTACCTCTGTCCTCTGTCTCAAATTGCACCTTTAGTTTTTACTTGTTTCCTTGAAAGTATTTATGCTTATTACATGGAGCATCCTCTGAGGAGTGATATTTGATGTTGTGATCAGTCTTTTACATTTTTCCTTAGAATATATTCATAAAAAGAGAATAAGAAAAATAGTGATGAATTAAATTTGTGTGTGTGTGTGTGTGTGTGTGTGTGTGTGTGTGTGTGTGGTACCAAGGATTGAACTCAGGACCATGCGCTTGCCATAGATTTTTTACAATAAATGTAGATTTGTGAAATGTTGGGTGGTCATGGCAGCCGTGTTAATGGACACAAGTGCATTTATTGAGTAACATAATGTTGCGGAATTGGATGACAGATTATTTGAAAAAAAGACCCAAATGACTTCCAATGTCCCCTTATCCTTAAATTTCTTAGCTTGGATTTTCTAAAGGAAGAGATTTGATATAAAATATATATACAATTATAAAAGCAATCAGTGAGGTGGGCATAAAGGAGTGCTGGAAGCCAGCAGCAAAGACTGGAGCTCCTCCACAGATGAGGAGGCCACTGCCTTATTCTTTCTTTCCCTTGTCATTCTGTCCAGGCCACAGGCCCTTTGGTTGGTGCCACCCCCATCGGGCATGAGTCGTGGTCACCTCAGTTTGAAGCACAAATGTCAGCCAACCACAAATGCTTGCAGAGCTTTCTTAATCTTCTAGGTGTCTCTTACTCAATTCAAGTAATAAACAATCAGAATCAGTCCTGATGAACAATCAAAATCTCCATGTCAAATCTACTCTGGCGAATTCCTTAGCCCTCTTCTCCAGGGTTCTACAAAGATCCCAGGCTACATGCCCATGTTTCCTCTCAAGAATGTTTACTTCTTCTGTGGGACTGGGAACCTTGATCTCACAGTGTCCTGCCTGCTGCAAGTCACATGGGCTTAACTTGAAGGAAACTTGCATCTGTGCTAGCAGGAGTAGCTCAGCTGATACTTTCAGAACCCATCATTAAGTCTTGACTTGGAACTCAGTCTATAACTATTCCCTTTTATGTACCTCAGTTTCCTAATATCTTGTCAACTATGCAGGGAATTATGAGTCAAACTAAACAATATTTTAGATAATCTTACACAGAAGGAGTGATTTGTATTTAAGTGACATTCTGGGGAATCACAGTATTCAATCCTTCCTTTTAAGATTCTCAATCAAGAGCCAGCCAAATAGCTCAGTGGATTCAAGCTTCTGCAAGCAGGCTCAGGGTCTGGGGGTTCAATCCCTGGGCCTGCTGTGCTGCCCAACCCCCGGGGTACACTGAGAAGGCGATTGAGACTGGGCGTAGTGGCACGTACCTGTAATCCCAGATTTGGGAGGCTGAAAATAAGAGAGTCACTATGCGTCCAATCTATGTAGTGAGACTCTGTGGACCCTGTAGACCCTGTATGAATTTAAATAAATAAATAAACAATTCTCAATCAAAAGGAGCCAAAAGCCAAGAATAATGAAAGTGTGAAATCATAACAAACAAAAGCATGGTTGTACCTATAGAAGGGAAGGGGTTGATGGTCCCTTGGAAAGCTTTGCTAGAACTTCAGGCCATCAGACTAAGAGAAGCTGGCCATTGATTTCCCATCTCCCAGTCCAAATTGGAGAAAATCACTCATGAAAACCAAGAGACGCAGCATGTACCAAGGAGAACTCTGAGCTTATCACAGGAAAGAATTTAAAATAATTAGGTTTGCTATACAGATTACAGGGGCAGCATAACCTATGTACAGGGAAGCAGGAACAGGCAAAGGACAGTAATGGCAGTTGGGGCCACTGTCATTAGGGTCAGGGGTTGTCCACATGCCAAGCACAGCCTGGAGGACATGAAGGGTAATTGATATTGCTAGTATAAGCAGCATCACTTCATTTGTAGCTAGGGGAGGTGTGACAGGGACAACCAGAAATAAAGCTCTGTGCCACAGACAGAAGTGGGAAACACCCCTGTCTCTGCAGACAATGACCGAGAAATGAATCAGAAGGGTGAAGTGCATATGGGCCTTCTCCAAGCCCACCAAGAGGAAGCAAATATTGTGCTTTTTCTACAGTGGGAAGGGTTTAAACTCAGCCTGGATTCTTTTTAAATTGCTTTGGCTTTTCTCCTTTGTCCTTTGAATGTTCCTAGGATTAGCTTTTCTAATTCAAAAGCCTCTACGGGGAGTTGTAGTTTTTGGGTCTGATAAGGGTCCCGCTTTACCTTGGTCTTAACCATCCCGCAGAAAAGTATAAAAACAAAATATAAGAAGTAAAGCCATGCTGTTATGTTGAGCTGTAGGGGACTCAGGTCAACAATTTCTGACATTGCCAGTCAAGTGGAAGACCCAATACTATTATGGACTACTGGACTCTTTTGGAATATTTTGCTGAGTTTACACACCTATAATATTCAATAACGGAACTTAGAAAAAATAGGGTATACCGATGCATGTCCATTTTGTATCTGTGTATTCAAAGTGGTTGGGTTAGATAGTTACATTCTCTTAATGAGTAGAGGGATTTGTTCTAACAGTGTTTGTAAATAGGATATCATGTCTACATCTTGTACAACAAATAACCACTAGGAAGGCAGTATGCAATGTGTTATTTATTGAAACTGTCCTACCAATTTGATTTGAAACTGTCTCATTGCTAATTGTTTCTCAATAAAATTATGGGAAAAAAACCTGATACATTAAAAAAATAAGCCTATACGGGGAAAGAGCCAGTTTAAGGGAGAATATCTACTTTGATTCTATATCACTTAGGTAATTCTAGGTCATCACTAATAAAAAATTAAACTCAACTTCATTTTAAAAATTTGGCTCATATGATAGAAAAATGTGTGCTTTAACTTTCACGTGAAGTACAGCTTGATCTAGCCGTTGAAATGATGTAATTAAAGCTGCTATCGATGGGGTGCTCACTCCCGCTGTGTCTTCATTGTCGCGTCCAGATCTGGCCTTTAGATGGCTACAGCTTCACATCGCTTTCCCCACTTACCTCCAATGCGAGAGGAAGAAAGAGTCTGAGAGCCTGCGCGCAGCTATGTCTCGCATGAATCATGGAATCTACTATGCTCTGGGCAAACCTGGGAGCCGCGCCCCTCCTGAGCCAGTTATTTTCCCAAAGTCTTCCCACAAGGGAAATTTTGTTTTTTCACAAGGGAAATTTGAAGAGCTGTTGACAGAAGAAAAAGCGAAAATAAACATGTGAAAGCCTAAAGCAGATACTTTAGTATAGCCCCGATACAGAATTTCCTTTCCAAGGACACGCTCTGTGCTTAGAAATCACTGAAAGGGAAAAACCAAGTGGATCACTACATCTGTGGGAACAAAAAACCCTCAGGTGGCACGAGGAAATGTGCACACGTGGAAGGGGAAGAGCCTCTCCCTTCAGGAAGGGCTTCAGAGGAGAAAAGCCCTCTTGTAGCAGTGTGTCTGCGCCTTCCTTCTGCCTCGCAAGGGACAGCAGTTACTATCTCTCTTGCATCCTCTGTATTTTCTTTATTTCCTTATTTCTTGTATTCCCCCATTTTCTAGAGGTTTTGTAAAGCTTTATACGCATGTGTTCATATACGTGTATCTGTATATGTTTTTTCCAGTGTTCAAGATTATTTCTGTTGGAAGACATTAAGCTACTAGTCTAAGCTTCAGACTACTACATAGCTCCATATCCTTTAGCTTCTGGTGGAACACAGTTAAAGACAGGAGACTGTTGCTTTCTAAAGCCAATTTTTCTTCTTCCAGAAAGCCTAAGTTGCTACAAGCTTTGAGACACCTTGACCAGAAACTGGTGCGCTAGTGTGCAGCCCTGGCCCTGGTGCGGCCCTGAAGGTAGGTGGAAGGTACTGCCGGGGGGTGGCCTAGCGAGCGACCTGCGCTGTGCCCAGGGCTGCGTCCTCTCATTGCCGGTGTTCTCAGAAATGATCACAAGAGAGAAGCAAATAATAGCTCAGGCAGGACGCTAGAATCAAAAGTTGTCTTTACATAGGCGGACCGAAATCAAGCCTGGTGTCCGCTCCCTCAGAAGCAACACTGCAAAGATCACTGGGAATTGGGCGCCACTGGTTCTTTCTGAGGGACAGAGGGATGGAGAAGTCCCACTGCGTCCAGAGAATGTCCAGGAGAGACCTCCTGCCTCTCAGAATTCCTTCGATCAATCAAACTTTGGACTTCTTTCCTTCCTTCCTTCCTTCCTTCCTTCCTTCCTTCCTTCCTTCCTTCCTTCCTTCCCTCCTTCCTTCCTTATTTCCTTTCCTTTCATCTTTCCTTCCTTCTTTCCTTCCTCCCTTCTTTTTTTCCTTCCATCTTTTTCTCTCTCTCTTTCCTCCATTCTTTCTTTTTTTATTTTTCTTCTTTCTCAATCACTAATTAGATTTTCCATGGTTTATTAAAATTCAAATCAGGCTGCGGAGATAGCTCAGGGGACTAAGCACCTGCCTGGTGGGCACAATGACCCAGGGTCAACCCCCAGCACCACATGCTGTGCCAGCCCTACCCCAGGCATGCTGAGCTGTCCACTGAAACTAGGCATGATGGTGCATGCCTGTAATCCCAGCGCTGGGGAGGCTGAGATCAGGAGGATCACTATGAGTCCAAGCTGTGTGACCTTGTACTAAACAAATAAATAAATTTAAAAACTTAAAATTCAAATGTTTCTAGTTTCCTTTTCTTTCTATTTCAGTAGAAAAGCTCACCACAATTACAGACCAGAGGTGTAATCAGAATTTCACATGCCAGGAACCTGAACTTAGAGCAATTGTTACAGTAATGCAGAGCATGGGAAAAATGGAAAACAGGTTCAGGAAGGTCTAGAGTGTCAGATTTAGTCACCACTGAAGCAGCCACCATGAGCCTCACTGATGATAAGCCTCTGTCTGTAAGCTCTGTACAGGCAGCCTGGGGGCCAGTGGGGAGACAGGGCAGGAAAGCCTGTGTGACTGAGTCAAGGAGAAGGGAGAGTGGTGCACACAGCTGGAAGACCCACTGTGTGCTTGCCATCTGCACTGCTCTTGCACACACTGAGGCCTTTGAGGACAGCATCATCATGTTCATTTACAGAAATGGGAGATGCGGACCTACTGAGCTTTAGTCTCTTGTATAATTTCACACAACTGCTGCAAATACTGGGTGGAAGAACTGAGGGTGGTATTTCTAGAAACATAGAATGCTTGGAAAGGTATGTCAGACAGGATGTTGACGCAGAGCCCGTCTTCACTGCACATCAGCAAACCCCACCCATCGAAGGGCAAGCTCTTCCTTCTTTAGGTGGAAGTGGTTCTATTCTCCTAGAAAGTCCTATTGAAATTGAGTCACCTTTTGCTTCAAGAACCTTGCAATCATTTTTGATTGATTGAAGTATTTATTCATCAATTCATTCATCCATTCAAAAACATATATGTTGGTAAGCTCTATACTTGACATAGAGATAAATAAAGCAAAACATTGTTAGCAAGAAAGGTCTTATCTCATCAGGAATAGACTATGTTGATGCAGTTCAAAACCAATGGAAGGCCAGGGAGATGGCTCAGTGGAATAAGTACTTGCCTGGCAAGCGCAAGGGGCTGAGTTCAATCCCCGGTTCTGCAAAAAAACAAAAAATCAAAAAACAAAAAACAAGCAATGGAGTAAAGCCATCTGGAGGGAAGGGGAGAAAGAAGGTCTTTCGTCAGGGAGGTAAGAAAGAGCTTTGCAAACAAAACATCAGAACAGTCTTGTCGAACATCAAGTATAAAGAATTAATTAATCTATCTTATACAAAACAATATGCTGAGAAACTATGGTGATAAAGCTATAAGAAATTTAATGCTATGAATATTTTTATATCCATAAAATTACATTTCTCTTGTGTTCTTCCCCTTGCTAGGTATTTAGACTTTTACTTCTTAGCACATACTAAATTTATTAATCTTATTTAAACATCAGATTCAATCCATGAAGTTACCGTGTATAGACTAGATTTGGAATTCTACCACTTTTCTTCCTACTGTTATGCTCAGTCTTCCACCTTCCCATACTGTTTTCCATGAGACCCCTGAATTGGAGGGATTTACACTCCAGTTGAAAAGATCAGACTTACAGACAGAAGAACAATGGCTAATAATAAGATAGCAGATCAAAATCAAGGCATATAGTATATTTTATATGCATTACGTCTAATGCAGTCATACAAACGTTACATAATATAGTTTAGGAAGGGAAATGTTACTGTGGACTCTAAAGGCTCTCTATGAAAAGCTAATTCAAAGTGAACTTCAGAAGAAAGTGAGATGACATGCTAATCCTACTGTGTGCTGCTCCACTGTCTAATGCCTCATATATGGAGATTCCAAGAGCGCATTCCAATCTTTAAGATGAGAGGGTCTTTCTGACCTTTTTGTTCACATCAAAGGTGCGGACATTCAGTGTTAGTCTTCCTTGAAAAGGAAGCTCCTGGGACAGAGTGTTTGTGTACTCACCTTCCTCTCTGTAACAGTAATTGCAAGCTAGCGGTGTAGAGCAGCACACATCTGCTGTGTCACAGTTTGGACGGCAGGCCTCAGACAGCTCCGCTGGCAGCTACATGCACAGTCTTGTCACGCTGAAGTCATGGTGTCTGCCAGAGCTGTGACCTCCGCTGGGACTCGTGTCCTTTTTCCAGACCACTGGTTGTTGGATAAACTCAGGTCCTTTTGGTTGTAAACTGAAGGATTCAACCCTACCAAACCCTGCCATTTTAGGGCAGGATGCTTGCCCTCAGGTAAATTGCTTCTGAAGGCCAGCAGAAAAGCAGCTCTCCTGGCCTTGCCCTAGAACCCACCCAATATGATCTTCCCGTTAATTCCCAAGGTCAGAATATTGGGGACCTTCACTACACCTTACCTCTGTCACATAACCTTCTAATCATGGGAGGGGCATTCTGCCATCATCCCCGGGCCTGTCCACCAGGAGGAAGATTTATGTGAGGTGTAAATCTTAGTAATTATACTAGAATTGTATCTATCATAGACAGGATAAAAGAGTTCTGTTAATTTATTTCACATTTATTGTCTATTTCTCATGGTGCTTGGGATATAAATGTGCAAAAAAAAAACAACCCTTTATCTACCTAAAGATAAGGGACGATGTTATGGGCTGTATCATGCCCAGAAAATCCCAATGTATGTGTTCAAATCCTAACCTCCAGCACCAGAGAACATCACTATGTTTAGAGATGGGGCCTTTTCAGAGATAATTAACCTAAAATGAGCCCACCAGGATGGGCTTAAATCCAATCTTATGGGACCATTTTAATAAGAGGAAATTTGGACAAAGAGACATTGGGAAATGTGCACGCGGGAAAACCCCTGAGCGTATACAACAAGAAACTGCACAACTTGGGGTCTGCATACCATCACAGTCAGGCAAACAGTGCTGTACTTACTGCCTTGCTGCATACTGAAAATATGAAGAATGACTTGAGAAAAAAAGCCCAGAGAACACGCTACTAATTCAAGAAAAGATGGATCACATACTGTAAATCGTTGAGAAAATTCTTCTGCAAACCATATTAACAGAGACATGTTTGGACACCACAGCAAAAAAACATTCCTTTATCTCATGCCACTTTGAGATGCTTATCGCTTTCGATGCGATCTGGGAAGTTCAATACCTAGTGCAGTGTCAGGCACATGATTTAAATCCTGGAGGATGAGAGGAAGCTCACATTCCATTAGCCGAAGACGCCAACTTTGCCGTGTGCTTACGGGCATGTTCAAACTGCAACCCATTTGGGCAGGGACGGAAACTGCTGTCTACATCCTCCTCTCCATGGGAATTCTGAGCCACCGTTGGCCAGCACATGCTGGTTTGTAGATTATTTCTCCCCAGTATAGTTTATTAATTTCATATTTTTCTTGTTAATTTAATTATTGTCCTCAATATTTCCTTTGAGAACGTTGTTTAAAAATATTAGGGCTAGCCAAATAGCTCAGTGGATTAAAGCACCTGCAAGCAAGCACAGGGGCCAGGGTTCGATCTCCAGGCCTGTCATGCCAGCCCGTCCCTGGGGCATGCTGAGAGGGCAATTGAGACTGGGCATGGTGGTGCGTGGCTGTAATCCCAGCTCTTGGGAGGCAGTAAACAGGCGGATCACATCGAGTCCGATCTAGTAGTGAGACCCTGAACACCCTGTAGACCCTTCCCCAAAATATGATCTATATATATCGATATATAGATATAGATATAGATATAGATATAGATATAGATATAGATATAGATTGTATTTTTCTCGTTCATTTCCTCCTACATTCATGTCATACGTGTCACTTTCTGTTCTTTTTTTTCTCAGTTGTTGGACTCTTGTTTCCAGCCATGTTATCTCTGTACTCACAGTTAGGAAATCCCACCTGAGTTTTCATATCCCTATGGGATTTTTCCCCAACACACTTTGTCTTGGATTGGATGCCTATAATCAGGAGGACTGTCAGGGTGTCAATACTGACTGTGCCTGAATGCTCGGCCTCAATCTGCCTATGAACTCAGAGCTCATGGTGTTTGGCGGGAGGGGCAAACGTCCCCCAAGACATTTGCCCCCCCCACAGGCCTAGCAACCAAGGAGCCAAAGGATGGTGGGCTGAAACTGTGAGAGACAGTGAACCTTTCCTTCTTTAAAAGTTTATTTTCTCAGATGCTGTGTCACAGTGACAGGAAGCTGACGTGGGAATGAACTGTTGAGCTGAATTCAACTGTGGAAAAGAGTAAATGCTGCTGGTTGCAAATGCCATGTGTTTCCAGTTAGTTCTCCTCAGGTCCATGGGGAAGGATCACGTATTGGCCCAAGAGGGATTTTTCAATCTCTCTTATTGAAGAAAAATGAAAAAGTGCCTGTTGCGGAAGGCAGCCACAAGGTGATTAGAAAGAGAACCACAAGGGATAAAGCTAACCCCAAGCCCAGAAAGTAGACATCTAAGTCCTTTTGGCATCAGCAAGTGACTGTTGGTTTAGTAGGTTTTTTGTTGTAGGTCAGGAATCTACTCAACTCTTCATTATTTTTTGTTTGTTTGTCTTTTGTGAAATAATCCAATTTTATCTAAGTCAGAAAGTGGAAGTGCTTGTAAAACAAACCAGTGTAGATATGTCTGAGGGACACAGGAATCAAATGAAAGTTGTCTGAGTGGTCAAAGCAAAACTATTCTATCACAAAAAATGTGTGATAGTACTGGATTATAACCCAAAGTCTAAAACACATGCTGTACTTAGATTATGGGGAAAAAAATTCGCTCTTCAAAAATCAAAATAAGTAAATAAATAAATAAATTACTGCAAGGAAAGGCAGTAACTACATAGATTATTTGGAATTTTTTGTCCTCAGAGAGGTGAACCATAAATTCCTCCCCATGGCAGGCTGCGTATAGCAATCTTCTTCCAAAGGAAAATGAGAAGGATTTGAATGAGGAGATACGTGGCAATCAGCAACACTAGTCCTGTGGCCAGCGTGGTATCGACAGCACTGAGCTGTGCTGACTGTGTGTGTACCCTGGATAGGATGGGATCAGAGTCTTTATGGTCTCCTCTCAGTTAATAAACCCCAGAGTAATCCATAAGATATACACACGCACACACACACACACACACACACACACAGTGTTTAATATTTTCAGTTCATCAAAATAAACTCTGTAACAGTGTTACAACCTAGAGAAGTGAAAGCAGACAAGTGTCTTGGTGATCAGCTGCATTCTGAGCAGGACCCTGGCTGCAACAGACAGAGGACATTGTGAATCCGAACAAAGAGTTTAATATTAAGATACCACAATGGTTGACACATTGTATCAATTTGAAAGTTTAGAAGCTCAACTAAGGGACCCAGTAGGGGGCCACGGTCCTCACTTTGTAGACATCCTCATCCTGTGTAAAAGGAGGGCAGGCAGGTGGTGCCAGCGCACACCCACGCTGAGGGTGGCTGGCCTCGCATAGCGTCCAGTAGTCCAGTGTATTTCCTCCCTCAGTAGGAGGGAGGCTTGCTCTCCCGTCTCTAGCTCTTGCTGCTTTCACTGTCCTCTGCCACCTGGAACTGCTGCCCCGTGCCTTGCCTCCCTGCCTTGGAGCCAGCTGATTGCAGCTGGACTCCTCACATACTGTGAGCTAAATAGCGTTTCCTCCCTGAACTTTGGGCTCCTGGGATTTTGTCTCAGCCACGAGAGCACAGTCACTAGGACAGAGAGTAAGACTGCTTCATTACTGTGACCCGGGAAACTGCACCATTGGGAAACGGTGGCTTGGGTTTATACAAAAACCTTCTGTTCTACCTTTGTAACTTCCTGTAAACCTAAAACTTTTCTAAAATTGTAAAAATAGCACCAAGGGTTTCCATATATCTTTAGTCATTTTTTTAATGAGCAGGAATTCTTATCTTAATATGATCAAATTTGATGATCGTTTTCTCTTTTGCTAATAACTTCCTTTCTCTTTTTTATTGCATTCATCCGCTTTGTCTTTTCGGATGCCATGATGACATTCTCCCATCTCCAAGCAGCTTGTTCTTTTGATTTTCATCCCCAGTTGGATTACATGCATGGAATTATTTTGTGTATGCTGCTAGGCAGTGAAGAATAATTTTCCTTTCCTCTCTTTCCATTGTTTATTGGCTATGGATCTGCTTTGCTTTTCCTATTTTCTGTAGTGCTACGGATGTGCTAACATGGAGATGTGGCATGGTGTTGTTACTCTGAGGAATTAGGGGACTAGTCCTCGAATGGCCCCTCATTGCCACAGTGGCCACTAGCTGTTTTCTATTAGCAAGTGAGCAATGTGGTAAAAATCACATAGGTATTGGTAGCATTCACCTAGTCTTCTGTTTTTGGGAAGAACAAAGCCAACGGAATTTTTCAGCCCCTTACTCAATATATTCCTATTTTATTTTTTAATTAATTTTACTGAGAAACAAATAGTAATGCGACAATTCCAAAACTGATTAGTAGGACAGTTTCAATAATTAATGCATTGCATATTGTTGTCTTCATAGTGGTTATTCATAGTACAAGATGCAGACATGATATCCTGTCCAAATACTACTAGTACAAATCTTTCTTCTCACTGAATTAAGAGAAAGTAGCTGTATATCTATCCTAACTATTTTGTACATACAGATACAAAATGGAATCTGTATGTACAAGATTCATTTGTATCCCCTCCTTTTTTTTTTAGTTTTGTCAGAGATGGGTATGCCATAGCCATTTAAATATTGTAGGTGCATGAATTCAGCAAAATAATCCAATTGAGTCCAGTAGTCCAATATATTCCTTTTGTCTTAAGAAAACTTATAATCCCCCAAGTCTTCCAATCTTCTCATGCTGTGCCTTTAATTACTCTTCAAGGTTCCCAGATCTCAGTTGCCAACAGTACAGGCCCATTTCTCAAAGGTAGAACTTCAGTAACTTCAAACATGGAGTTTCTTCTTCCAGCAAACCATGAGCTCCTGGGGTTTCTCTTGTCCTGAGTATTCCCTGTCCCATATTTTTCTCTGGCTAATTCTCATATTTCCTTCTAATTTCAAAATAATTAATTATTTAAGAAAGAATTAATCCCATGAGCCAACGCGTGTGTATTGCTCTCTCTTCATGCTCCCAGCACCGTCTTGCTCTTCCGTCGCCCTCATCACAGTTATATTTGGTTAATTTTTTTGCACATTTATCAGGTTAGTCTGTTTCTCCCAGTAAGTGGAGAATCATGAATAAATGGTGTTTTGCAAACTGTCTAGTTCAGCAGTGTTTCCAAGATCTCGCCTGGAATCAGCACGGATGAGCATCTTAAATACATTTATTAAGTAGATGAATGAAAGAGACTTATTTAAATGCTTTCAATTTAATTTTTAAGCAAAATGAACATGAAGAAAATATCTTTATAAAAACTCTTTAGGAAATATCATTGCCCAGAAATGAAAATTAATCCCTGAGGGCATGAGAAGGCTTAGACACTAAGTTGCACTTGAAGTAGACAAACGGCACCAACTGCAAATTAAGAGGAGTGAGAGTGGGAGCGAGCATAATGAGGATGAAATGAGAAAAGGCTGGGAACGGCAGGGCCAGAACACAGAAGGTAAAGAAGGATTTCCCTCTTCCTACAAAGCCTCCTCCTCGTGCTCCTCCTCCCTACTCCCTGTCCTCCCCCTCTTCTTCCCCTTCCTCCTCCTGCCCTCCTCCTTCTCCTCTTCCAGGTATTTTTTTTCTCTGCCTTCTTTGTGTTCTATGATATGATTTTAAAGTAACACGTCTCTCTCCAAACTGATGCCCACAGCAGACTTCTCAGTAGACGGCTGACACAGTGGTGTGACTGTGCCTGCCAATGTGGAATTCAAAGATCGCGTGCCAAGGCCAAGCTGAGCAAGCAGTGAACACAGAATAAATGGCGCTTGGCTGACATGCTTCAGTTACAGCTGATGCAAGAACCGCTGTGATGGGTGATACAACACACCCAGAAGTTTCCTGGCCTCTAGTTTAAAGATGTTGGGTTTCCAAAGATGGTGCAGAGGGAGAAAGCCATTCTCACACAAATAGTAAAGAACAGGGATGCCCTCTCACGCTGCCTTCAAGGCTCTGTACGACTTGACCTGTACCCTGCCTCCTCTGTCCTCTGGACATCTCAGTTCTCCTTACTGTTGTCCCAAGTCCACTGCTGAGCCTGTATTTTTCCCCCTTTCTGAAATAACCCTCCTGGGGAACTCCTTCTGTTTTGGCTCAACACTCAACCCTCAAGATTTAAACTGTTTCAAATGCTGGAATTCTTAGCCATCATATTGAAAAAAAGCTTTGTCTAGCATGCTGTCTAATCTTACTATTCTGTTGCTTTGCATTCATTTGTCATAATTTATCATTAACTATTTCACACACTTGTTTCCTGGTGTACTGATGTGACATGCTCTAGGGACATGGACTTTTCGGCTTCCTTCCCCACAGTATGTGAAAATGTAGACAGTACCCAGAAGTAGCAGGTTCTCTGTGAGTAACTGTTGAATGAATTAAAGCATCTAGTTATAAACAAAACACTGCACAAATGAAAGAAAAGTGCCTACCTAGTAGTAAGATCCTAGGTCAGCAGAACTCGTAAGACATGAGAAATGGACATTAGTACTCGAGCTAGACCCACGCAGAATCATCAAGCCAGGCACTGTGACATGAGAAGATTTATTGGAGGTAGGAGCAAGGGGCAGGCTGTGTAGTGGAGCAAGACAGCTCCAAACAAAAGCGAACAGGGATTTTTATAGGGTTTTAGGGGAGAGTGTTTGCAGGCTGGAACAGCCAAAGGACGGCCAGTCTTTGTGGCCCCACCTGGTCTGTGGCGGACTTTTGATGTTCCAGGAAGGGAAGGTCCTGTGGCTTTGCTCTGGCTTGGGTCGAGACAGGAAGTGAGCCTTGGAATGAGGATGAGGGCCCTGACTTAACAGTTAAAGGGAAAAGGCACTTACATTTCCTTTCCCCTCCTCTTCCCACCCTCCTCCTCCTTTTCCTTCTCTTCCTCCTCCTCCTCCTCCTCCTTTTCCTTCTCCTCCTCCTCCTCCTCCTCCTCCTCCTCCTCAGTTCACTCTCTCTCTCCTTTTATTGTGAACCTGAGGTTAATCCCAGGGCCTCCTGCATGCACGCATGCTAGAAAACTGTTCTATTACAGAAAGGCATTGCCCTGTCCTTTTTATTTTTCATCTTCAATCTGCTGTGACTCAGGCTGGTCCCCATCTTGCCATTCTCCTGATTCAGTGTCCAAAAAATCCCTGAGATTACAGGCCTGTGATACCCTTTGGCATATTTACACTTTTTAGTATAAAATCCTGAATTTTATGAAAAACAGACTAGCGTCCTGAGCAGTGACCAAAAGCGCAGCATAAGGATGTGTGTGTGTGTGTGTGTGTGTGTGTGTGTGCGCGTGTGCGTGTGCGTGTGCGTGTGCGCGCGCGCGCGCGTGTGATGGTGTGTGTCTAGTTGTCCCGCAAAGCTTCATGCAGTCATGGGTGGACTCCTAGAGGTTGTGATCAATTCATGGTCCGGAGCTGGGAGGAGGGCTGTGAGCGCTCCGTGTGACCTGCAGCGCACAGCCTGACTGCGGAAGAAGGAAAGCAGAGCCGCTTGCCCCGCCGCCCGCCCGCCCGCCCGCCCCCGCGGCGGCCTCTGCTGCCCCCCCTTCCTGCTCTGGCTGCTCTGCGCCGCTGTGACCCGCTGCCCTCCGCCATGTGCCACTGTGCTCCAGAGCCAGCCGCTTACAGAATGAAGCCCCCACACACTGTGACCCAAATAACCTTTCCTTCCTTAAGTCGGGGCTCAGGGACTTTGTCCCAACAATAAGAGAGAAGTTACCAAGACAGCAAGACAGTGTGTGTGTGTGTGTGTGTGTGTGTGTGTGTGTGTGTGTGTGTTTGCACGACTGCCAGCCTAACTGTCCAATACGTATAGCAGATCCTCTGGATAGAACCGAAGAGTCCTCCTCACCCCACCCCATAAGGGAGGATCTATGGCTGGCAGGTAGGGTCCCACTGAGGTGTCCGTGCCGGGAGGCAGACCCAGGTCCCAGGGCTGAAGAGCTTGAAGTGAAGGTTGCGGAGGAATCCCTGAGGACCCACGCTGCAGTGGTTCGTGGGGTAGAAGTACAGCCTGACCTAGAGGCACAGTTTTACTATATGTTAGCATTGAGAAGCATTTCCAGGCATGCTCACTGCAGGTGTCGCTAGGATAAAGGTGAAGACTACTAAAGACTACTCTGTTAGTCTCCTAGGTAGATACGCACTCTCCTGGGCTATTAAAAAGAAAATTACATGATTTCTGCATCAAATTTTTAAAACATGTGGTTTTTTAGACATGTATATAAAAGGTTTCATTCTTTTTCTTCTATAATTATGCATTTAAAACCTTCTTCAAGTGGCATCCACTTAAATATGAAGGCTTCGAGTTTATCATTCTTTATAGCTGAGTAAAGTTCCATTATATAAAAGTGCCACATCTTTTTCAACCATTCCTCAGGTGTTGGGCATCTTGGTTGTTTCCAAGAGTTGGCTATCACAAATTGTGCTGCTATAAACATAGGTACGCATATATCACTATGATATGACGCTTTCAGTTCCTCCAGGAAAATTCCTAGTAGGGTGATAGCAGGCTTGAATGGGATTTCCAGTCCTAGTTTTCTAAGGAGTCTCCACACTGATTTCCATAATGGTTGCACCAGTCTAACTCCCACCAGCAGTGGAGAAGGGTTCCTTTTTCCCCACAGCCTCTCCAACATTGGTTGTTGGGTGATTTCTTTATGATAGCCATTCTTTCTGGGGTGAGATGATATCTCAATGTGGTTTTAATTTGCATTTAGCTGAATTCAAACACCTGTAGTATTTAGATGCCAATAGAATATTCACCTCTGACAGGACTAAACAAAAAAAAGGGGGATACAAAGGAAAGATCGTTTTGTATTTATATATACAAAATAGTTAGGATAGATATACAGCTACTTTCGCTTAATTCAATGAGAAGAAAGAGGTGCACTAATAGTGTTTGGACAGGATATCTTGTCTCCTTCTTGTACTATGGATAACCCCTAAGAAGATAACAATGTACAATGTATTGATTATCGAAACTATCCTATTATTCAACTTTGATACTGTCTCATTCATATTTATTTCTCAATAAAAAAACCAAACAAATAAACAAAAAAATAAAAATAAAACCTACTTCCTTAATTAATGAACATGAAGGTATGAAAATGGTAGGATATTATCTTGTCAGTTTTGTTGTTTCACGAAAAACAAAATTGGCACATCAACATAATCATACCATTAAACATATTTTCTTAGTTTTTGAATTTTAATTTGGAAAGATACATGGAGAAAATTAAGTGGAAAATGTATTCTGTAAGTATTTTAAGTATTTCCTTTTATTATAGCTTTAAGAGCTATATTATTTTAAGAACTATATGTACTTGACCCTTACCCTTATTCTAAATTTCAACAATAAATTACCTACCAATTGTCATCTTTCAACTTAAAGGTCACTAATATATTTTAATGAGCATCACCATTGTGTATAAAATATATGATTTCCTAGAATAACACACAACAATATGAATTCAAAGGGTGATTAATATTCTTAAAATTCCAAATAATCAGAGTTATGGCGTATGTCTTGATGTCCCACTAAAGCCCCACAGTACTCAATGGAGCTATTCAGAGGTGGCTGAATCTAAAGTGTGTGACAGTGGAAGATTTCATGGTGCAACCCTGGGATTAAGGGTGTGAGTGCTACGCACCCTAAGGACAAGATAAGGCCTAAGTGGCAGGAAGTGGCTTGTCTTGTCCCTTGCTTGCTTTCCTGTCTTCTGCCTGCCATGAACTATTTCTCTGCTGTGAAGCCCCTCTGCCAAGCCACTTTGCCTTGGAGCCAGCTGACCATAAACTGAAACCTCTATGGATTGTGGGCTAAATAAACCCTTCCTCCCTTAACTTGTTGGGTATTTTGTTTCAGCGGAGAGAAAAGTGACAAAGACAATAAGAAAAAGTATCACAGAGTTCGCTAAGGTTCTTCAACTTCTGAGTAGGAGAGATGAGTGATTGACAAAAAATAATAGAAAATTAAAGCAAACAATCCAGGTCATATAACATCTATAAAGTACAACTATTTGGATGAAAGAATAAAATATGGAAGAGAGTAAATTATCACAGAAAATTTTCAAGACTATTACTCAGATATATATACATGCCCAAAGACCAGCAAAGTTTCTGTGAAGAGAGCAAGTGTCCTGAGGCTTTCTCTGCTGGGGACCACAAACCGCAAGTTGACATCGTAAGTCGTAGGCGCTCCTTGCCCTATATGCCCTCTGAGCTGATTTGGGAATGTTGAAATCACCTTCCGCTTGGCCCGTGAGACCAGTGGCCAGGTGTGGGGATGGACCTTGGCTTGTTCCCTTTAAGATGTTAAGCCTGCCCACTCTCGCCCTGCCTCTGCACTGTTCCCGGAGACGTGCCTTGTGCCCTTCCCTACATGAGCTAATAAAGTGGTAGCTAACTGGAGATTTGGGGGCTCTGTCCCTGGCAGCGACCCTGCCCTTTGGCCCCGGCCCCCAGTATGCACCCCCTACTTTGTCTCTTGCTCTCTCTTTCTGTTCTCCCCGTGTGCTCTAACCCAGGAAGGAGACGAGAACCCGTTTCCTGGGTCCCTAGTAACTGGCTCCACGGCCGGGTCTCTTCTATTCATCCCCTTCTGTCACATGTCCTCCCTGCACAAACCATGGAACTCCACTACTTCAAACAAAAGAAGCTACTGACAAAGCATAAATGAATGAGCTTGGCTCTACTCAAATAAACATTTTTCAAAGACATTGATATTTGGATTCTGTATAATGTTCATAGGTCAGAAAGCCTATTTCTTCTTAGCCTTTACTCCCCTACTCTGTAAGTCTTTCCTCCTACTCTCCCTCCACTTTCTGTATCCTATATTTAAAAAAATTAATAAATGTCTTAATGTAGGTCAATAAGAAAACTGGGTGGTCAGTTAGATTTTCCTCATATGCTTATTTCTATAATTCTTTTTAATATTTTTTATGTATTTAGTACAGGGTCTACAGGGTCTCACTATGTAGATGGGACTTGTAGTGATTCTCCTGTTTACAGCCTCCCAAGAGCTGGGATTACAGGTGTGTGCCACCATGTCCAGGCTCAATCACAGTCTCAGAGCACCCCAGGGATAGGGTCAGCACAGCACGTGGGGGATCGAACCCTGGCCGCTGCTCTCTGCCTAAATAGGCGCTTTAATCTGCTATCTGGCCAGCCCTCTCATATGCCTATTTCTGAGGGTCCATTGAGAGCCCAGCAAAATAAAAGTTTCTTATCCTTCTCTGAAATGTTTGGGACCAGAAGTGTTTTACATTTTAGGACTTGTTGGAATTAGGAATATTTCCGTGATATAATAAGGCATCCTAGGGATGGGACCCAGATTTAAACATATATATTCCAAGTATACTTTTTATGTATAGATATCCTGAAGGTAATTTTATAGAAATATTCAATAATTTTGTTCATGAAAAATGTTTCATGTACTACTATTTTCCAATTTATGGTTTCAAATCAACACTCAAAATACTTTAGATTTTGGAGCAATTGCTATTTCAGATTTTCACTTTAAAGATAGTCAACTTGTATTTGAAAATATAGGACACAAAGACAATTTTTGTGAAATCTGATACTTGACACCAAAAAGAGGCCACTAAAAGCCACTAATTATGTCTATGTCAGGAAATCTAAAAAGAAAGTAGTATCATGGGCCAGGGAGATAGCTCAGTAGAATAAGCACTTGCCTGGCAGGTGCAAAGGCCTGAGTTCAATCTGCAGTTCCATCAAAAGAAAGAAAGAAAAAAAGGAAGAAAGAAAGAAAGAAAGAAAGAAAGAAAGAAAGAAAGAAAGAAAGAAAGAA
>NW_004524590.1:3629463-3634292 GCF_000260255.1 Octodon degus | reverse complement strand
GAAGGAAGGAAGGAAGGAAGGAAGGAAAGAAAGAAAGAAAGAAAGAAAGAAAGAAAGAAAGAAAGAAAGAAAGAAAGAAAGAAAGAAAGAAAGGACAAATGCAAGTCTGCCAAGTTGCTATGAATGTAACAATCCCAAAGAAAATTCATATTGAATATCCTAATTATTCATAACAGGATTTTGATTTTAGTCTAACTGTTTTAATTTACTACACAAACAACTCAAAACATGGTTTTTAAAGTCCACAAACGATTGTTAAAAATTGTATGAAAGCAAAGAGCCAAGAGATGTAACAAAATTTTCTTTTTTTCTTTTACTTTAAAGCGAACAGAAAAATAGATAAGACAATAGAAATGATACACAATTTCAAAAGAAAAACCCCAAGATGATGAGTATTCAGCATCCATTGTTATACTGCACATTGTTGTCTTCAAAATAGTTGTTTAGATTACCAAATATAAGCATGTAAAATTGGTCAAAGTGAAAATTTTACGCATTAGCTGCCATCTTCAAAAAACTGATAGAAATTACTCGTAAAATCATCTGAGCTAGCCTGTGCTCATACGCACACGATTTTGCTTTTTTTATTTTCTTTTATCCTTGTTCTCATCCTTGTTTATTCCTTTTGCTCGGATTCTTTCCTTTTTGCTATATCTATTGTACCTTTCATTTCTTTCTTCTTTGCTTTCTTTCTTTTTTTTATTTTAGGGCAGGGTCTACAGAGTGTTCAGGGTCTCACTACTGCATCGGATTCGTAGTGCTTCACCTGTTTACAGCCTCCCAAGAGCTGGGATTACAGGTGTGTGCCGCCATGCCCAGTCTCAATCTCCCAGCTCAGTGTGCCCCAGGGGAGGGGCCAGCATATTTTACCTTTCAGATTTCATTTATTCTCAGGTTTTTACACTAGAGAGATGATACAATGTCTATATACATGTGCCTGATTTACTCCACTTTGAAGTACAGCCTCTAGTTGAATCTATTTATCTAAAAGAGCCCCAAGCTTATCTTCTTTATAACTAAGACTCTATTGCGTAAAAATACCACATTTGTATTCAGTTCTCAGTTGATGGGCAATTGCTTTCTTTTTCCAACATTAAGCTGTGACAAATAGGGCTGCATTATGTGCGGGTGTGCTTATACAACTGTGGTGTGAAGTTTTTAATTCTTCTGGAAAATACCCAGAAGTAGAATAGCTGGGCAAATTAGACTTGTAATCCTAGTATTTTGAGAAATCTCTACACTGATTTCCACAGAGGTTGTACCAGTCTGCACTCCCATAAACAGTGGAAAAGTGTTCCTTTTTCCCCACAGCCTCTCCAGTCTTGGTTAGTAGTTGATTTCATTATGATAGCCATTATTATTTCAGGAGTGAGATGGAATCTGCATTGCTTTAATTTGCATTTGTTTGCTTGCTTGTTTGTTTGTATTTAGTACAAGGTCTACAGGGTTTCACTGCATAGATTGGACTCATAGTGATCCTCCTATTTTCAGCCTTCCAAGAGTTGGGATTATAGGCATGCGCCACCACAACTAGTCTCAGTCCCCATCTCAGCACCCCCTGGGGTGAGGCCGGCATGGTAAGCCAGGGATCAAACCCCAGCTGCTGTGCTCTGCCTAAGCAGGTGCTTTAGTCCACTGATCTATCTAGCCAGCCCTAATTTGCATTTCTTGAATGACCAATGCTGTTTAACATTGTTTCATATTTATTTACCATTTGTATTTCTTCATCTGAGAAGTATATATTCATCTCAGATGACCATTTTTGGATTAGGTCTGTGAATATTGGGAATCTGATCTTTTATAGTTCTTTATATATTCTAGGTAGAAGTGCCTTGTCTGAGTGATTGTTGGTTAAGATATTTTTCCCAGTTTGTGGGTTCTCTTTTGACTCTGTTGGTGACTTCTTTTTTTTTTAATTTTTAATTTTATTTGTTTAGTGTGTGTGGCCAGCTCAGCCCACCAGGGGGGCGGGGCTGGCATGTGGTGCTGGGGGATTGAACCCCGGTCCCTGTGCTTTGCTTAGCTTGGCTTGTTCTAAGTAGGTACTTTAGACCACTGAGCCATCTCACCAGCCCCATGGTGACTTCTTTTGATGTCCAAAACTTTTGAATAAGAAGTGTTCCAAGTTGTTGATTCTGTGAAGTATTTCCTATACATTTTTTTTAAAATGAACTCTCAGCCTATCCCTATATCTTCAATAAATCTACTTACTTTTTCTTCCAGTAGATTACTATTCCTATTGTAATGTATAGAACTTTAACCCACGTGACTTTCGTTTACTGAATGGTGATAGGCGTGCACCCAGTTTCAGTTTTCAGCATGTGGATAGCTAGTTTTTCCAGCACCATTTGTTAAAGAGGCTGTCTTTCTTCCAGTAAATCTAAATGCACTCCAACTGAGTGCATTTGTAGTTTTGTCTGCGTCTTCTAGTCTGTTTCATTGATCCTCAGATCAGTTTTCCACTAGTACCATGAAGACTTTAGCACTGTAGCCTTGTAGTAGAACTTCTGTGATGCCTTCTGCCTTGCCTTTGTTGACCGGGATTGTCTGTGCTATTCTATGTCTTTCCTGGCCCCAAATGAATTTTAGGAATGTTTTCTCTAGATCTATGAGGTATATTGACGGTATTTTTTTTTAAATTGTATTAAATCTGTATAATAGTTTTGGGAGCATAGCTGTTTCCCAATGTTCGTTCTTCCTATCCATGAGCAAGTAATATCTCTCCATTTTCTGAAATTCTCTTCAATACTTTTTTAAGAGCATTACAACTTTCACTGTACAGCCCTTTTACTGCCTTTGTTAGATTAATTCTTTATTTCATTCTTGATGGTATTTAAGGGGTGTGGTTTCTCTAATTTCTCTCTCAATGATTTTGTTGTTTATGTACATTAATGATATTGAAGACCAGCCAAATAAATCAGTGGATTAGAGCCCCTGCAAGCAGGCACAGAGGGCAGGGTTTGATCCCAGGACCTGCCTTGCCAGCCCTACCCCTGGAGTGCCCTGAGATGGCAATTGAGACTGGGCGTGGTGGTGCGCACCTGTAATCCCAGCTCTTGGGAGACTGTAAACAGGCCGAGCACTGCGAGTCTGATCTAGTAGTGAGACTCTGAACACCCTGTAGACCCTTCCCTAAAATACAAAAAAAAAAAAATGCTATCAATTTTGGGAGGTGTTGATTTCATATCTTGCTATGCTACTGAATTTGTTTATTAATTCTAGAAATCTCTTTGCTCAATTTCTTGGATCTTCCATATAAAGTATCATGTTATCTGTAAATAATGATAACTTATTCTTTTCCAATTATCTTTCCTTTTATTTTTCTCTTGTCGAATTGCTCTAGCTAAGGTTTCCAGATTATGTTGAAAGGAGTGGGGATAGTGGACATCCTTGTCTTGTTCCTGATTTTAGAGTGAAAGCTTTCAGTTTTTGTCCATTAGGAATAATGTTAGCTTTTTGTTTGTTATAGACTGATTTTATCAAATTGCGATAAAATCATCTTTTCCAATTTTCTGTAGGGCTTTTGTTATGAACGAGTATTGGACTTTGAGAAAAGCATTGAGGATTTTTGCATTTCTGTTCATTAGGGAGATTGCCTTGCTCTTATCTTTTCTAGTTGGCACTTTCTCTGTTTTGGTATCAGTATAATACTTGCCTCCAGAAATGAGGGAGGGAGGATTGCTTCCCTTGCAATCTTACCAAAGAGTTTGAGGAGTATTGGGATTAGATTCTCTAAATTTCTTGTAGAACTCAGCCATGAATCCACCAGGACCTGGCATTTCTTTGTTAGAAACTTTTAATTACATCTTCAATTTCATTGACTGAGATAGTATTATTCAAATTTTTATGTCCTTGATTCAGTTTTGGTAATTCATACATAAGTAGGAAATGGTCCATTTCTTCTTCATTTTACACCCTATGAGAGCAAAGTTGCTTTTATTTTTTTAAGAGAGCAAAGACTTTTGAAGTAGGCATTGGTGTTCTTCTGAATTTCCACAGGATCTGTAGTGACTTCACTCTTTTCATTCCTTATTGCTTACATTTGAGTTTTTTTCTGTCCTTCATTTGATGAGGCTGGCTAGGGGTTTATCAATTTGACTTAATATTTCAAACAACAACCTCCTTGATTCATTAATTATTTATATTGTTTCTTTGTCTCAATTGTATTAATTTCTGCTCTGGTATTTTATAATTTCCACCCTTCTTTGGGTTTTGGGCTTGACTTGTTCTTCTTTTACTAGAAGCTTGAGGTGCAGTTTGCTCTATTTTTATTTGCTCTGTTTTATTAATGTAAGCGTAAGCCACTGTAAATTTTCCTCTGAGAACTTTCATTGCATCTCACAGTTTCCTTTAAGTGATGCTTGCCTTTTTGTTTCATGGTAGATATTGTTTAATTTTTTTTTAATTTTGTCTGTGACATTGATTGTTCATGAGGGTGTTATTTAATTTCCATTTTTAATGGGATTTTGCAGTTTCTTTTGTCCTTAATTTCCAGTTTCATTGCACTATGATCAAATAATATGCTTGGGTTAATTTCAATTCCCTTGCATTTACTATAGCATGTTCTATAGACATGGATATAGTCCAATTTAGAGAACATCCCATATGCAGCTGAAAAGAACAACATGTGTTTAGATGTGGAACATTCTGTAAATATCTAATAAATCCAGTTGTTCAAATGTTTGGTTCAATCCTGCTGCCATATATATATTTTTATATATATAAAAAATCATTCTTAGTTTGAAGTTCACATTGTCTGTGGACAGAATAGATGCCCCTGTTTTTTATGAGTTTCTGGTACATGGAATATTGTTTTCTATCCTTTGACT
>NW_004524590.1:3608701-3628533 GCF_000260255.1 Octodon degus | reverse complement strand
GCTCCTGGGGGCAGGGCCAGCACAGCAGGCTTGGGAATTGAACTCCGGGCCTCTGCATCTACCTAAGCAGGTGCTTTAATCTGCTGAGCTATTTGGCCAGCCCTCTTTTATTCTTTTTTTTAAAAAAAATATGTTTCTTGTAACATGAAGCATATTGCTGGATTTTGTTTCTTGCTCCACTGTACCGAGCTATTTCTTTTAACTGGTGAAATGAGGCCATTTAAATTGAGAGTTTTAGCTGATATGCATTGACTTGTCTTTGCCATGTTATTTACCCACTGTTAGCTCCCTACTCTTTCTCTGGGTGTAATTGTTTGCCCTATTTGATGGTTTTGATGTTCTTGGAATTGTGATCATTTCGATTTCTTTCTAGAATATCCTTTAGTACTCTTTGTAGGGATGGTTTGGTGGTCACAAATTTCTTTAGTTGCTCGTTGTCTTAGAAGTATTTTACTTCTCCACTGATTTTGAAAAATGATTTTGTATGTACACCAATGTGGGTTGGAAGTGGTTTTCTTTCAAGACCTGAAATAGTTCACTCCAAGTTCTTCTTAACTTGGTGGTTTGTGTTGGGAGATCTGCTGTGATTCTGATGAGCTTTCCTTTTCATGTGATCTGTTTCTTTTCTCTAACAGCTCTTGATATGTTGTTCTATATGCTGAATTTCTGGGATCTTGATTATTATTTGTGGATGCTAGTTGGCGTTCTATATGCCTTATTTATCTATATGTCAGATACTTTCCCATGTTTGGGAAATTTTCTGCTACTACTTCTACAAGTAGACTGAGTGTCCTTTGTGTTGCCTCCTGCTGTTTCCTTGACACTTTTCAGTCTTATATTGTTTTTTTAAATATTTATTTATTTATTTATTTATTTATTTATTTGTTTAGTGTCTGTGTGTGGCCAGCTCAGCCCACCTGGGGGCGGGCTGGCTGGCATGTGGTGCTGGGGGATTGAACCGCGGTCCCTGTGCTTTGCTTAGCTTGTTCAAAGTAAGTGCTTTAGACCACTGAGCCATCTCACCAGCCCCACTTATATTGTTTTTTCTTGACATCATCATGCAGTATTGGATTGTTACTTCTTGGTTCCTTGACATTTTTAAAAGATCTTTCCTTTCATGATCACTAGTGGCAATGCTGTCTTTATGGTCTGAAAGTCTACCTTCAGTATCATTCAAATGGTTTTGCCTGCTTTTAATGCAATTTTTACTTTCCTGTATATCTCCTTCTATTTATTTATTTATTTCATTAATTTTATATATTTTAGGACAGGGTGTACAGGGTTTCACTGTGTAGATTGGACTCATAGTGATCCTCCAGTTTACAGCCTCCCAAGACCTGGGATTATAGGCACATGCCAACACGTCCAGTCTCAATTGCCATCTCAATGTGACCCAGGGGTGGGGCCAGCACAGAAGGCCACCAGATTGAACTCCCGACCCCTGTGTCTGCCTAAGCAGGTGCTTTAATCCACTGAGCTATTTGGCTGGCCCTTATATTATTCTTTCAGGGTTTCTATCATTATTCCATGTTCATCTTTTTTTTATCATTGTCTTCTTTAGATGTGTTCAGCAAATCCTTCATTGTGGTTATCATTTCTCTTTCTCTTTTTCTTTTTTAAAATTTATTTATTTGGGGCTGGGGAGATGGCTCAGTGAAATAAGCACTTCCCTGGTAAGTGCAAGGGCCTGAGTTCAATCTCTTGTTCCACCAAAACAAATAAATAAATGAAAATTTAAAAATAAATTTATTTATTTATTTTTGCCTGAGAGATTATTTCTGACCTGTTTTCCTCTGTACCCATCTGGAATTGTCTCTTTACTTCAGTTGCAGCTATTTCACAGATTTCAGCTGTGTGACCTCCAAGTTCTTCTTCTTTTTTTTTCCTTCCTAGACTTTTTGTTTGGGCTGTGGGCCTGAGATTGCATTTTACTTTTTTGTTTTGTCACTTTCCATTTCAGAAAGAACTCTTTATTTTGATTTCTGTGATAACCGCTGTGAAATCCTGATGGTAGGCAGCTATAACACCAGCATTAAGGCCCTCTAGGAAAAGCCTATTCTTCGGGGATATCTTCTGTGTGTTGGAGATTCTTGGTTTGTGTCAACCTGAGATCCTGCCTTCCCAATTAATTGAGAGTGAGGTGTTGTTTTCTGGTTGGCACTGTCTTCCGTCTTTAGGTAGAGGGCTTTGGTAAGATTATTACCATGGTGGTTCCTAATATTGTTATTCAAGGGAGAACAAGTGGCTAAAACAGATATGATATCCTAGCTACAGAAATACAATTATCAATAATAATATCATCAAGTAAAATTTAGAAATTGACAAACTTTGATAACTATTTGTACTTTAGACCACAGGAGCAAGGTCTGTCATTATTAAACAGGACAAATCATAAAATGGGAGTTGGTATGTGAACCCTTGTTGGGGTGGGTTTAGCCTGGGTTCCTCTGGCTGCACCAATTTCCAGATTCCAGGTGTTTCCCGTCATGTAGGATGATGGGACAGGCACCTGGGTTCCTCTGGCCACACTAGTTACCCAGTGTCCTGAGCATTCCCACACCAATTGCTGCTCCCTTGGTTCAGAGGAATGGGCTGGGTACCTGGATTCCTCTGGCCAAGCTAGTTACCCTGTAACCCAATTTTGAATAAGAACGAAAACAGTGTGCACAATGGTTGATGAGCACAATTTCTAATATTTGACAGCATGGATTAGAAAAAAGGCTGTGCCAGAGCGTGTACACAGAAAGAACTCTGACTCACAACCTAAGGCAACACGGCCAGGAAATCAACTCATTTCCTACAGTACTCAATCAAGAACAATGGCCCATATCTAAATCCTGACTTGAAGGAAATCAGACTGGTATCTCTAGCAACCAAGAAGCTAAATAACTTCTGCAACAATCAACTGAAAATGGCTAGGTTTTGATCAAGCCCTGATGATTTTCCTAATTTACTTCCTTGTTTTAATCTTAGAGACAACAGGAAAAGACAAATATACCCCCTTAGAGTCACCATGGGTAGCTTCGTAGTGACACCATCTCCTGTCAAGAGAGAGCTGAAGTTCTCCATTTGTCCAGAACAAGTCTTCCGTAAGCCTCACCTCACTTTCAAGCTTCTTCCAACACATAAGTGATGATGGTTATCTCCCTCAGTATAGCAAACTCTGAACAGCCTCTTTGTGTTTTTATTTGGTCTACCTTCATTTATTTTCATATAATAGAAATTTGGAAATACATCCACTGATGAACTAAATTCTAAATCAATTTAAATAAACTCACCCAGTGAAAATTAACTAAGAGAAGAGTCCTGTGACTACTGATACTCAGAAGGACTATAGTTTTTATTGTATTTTTACAATACAAAGATATTCCTTAGAATATCTTTGAAAAGAGGAAGAACTCTGGTATTTACAAGATGCTTCTGTTCCCCCATTCATGCCAATGTGCACATCCCAGGTGCAGAGCTAATTCTTTTTGGGGTACAATCAGCTCAACTAGAGACTCCACATTTTGCTTCTAGCTGCTTCCCTACAGCAACATTCTGAGAGAAAATTAACAGAAACTTATACCTGTGTGTCTTCCAGTTTCAAGCTCTCATCCTAGGAGTCCAAAGCCTGTGAACACTCATAGTTCAGGATTTTGTATCATTGAGGATGCAAGAAGGAAAACAAAGAGAAGAAGGTGCAGAGTTCACAAATCAAATGCAGCAATCCTGTTCAATTTGACTTTGACATTATCAAATACATTTCAGCACAAAGACTTCCAAATTATTGACTGAACATACACTAAAAATTATCATTTGCATATTTGGAATTGAAATCTAACTTGCTGGTATGCTCAACCTAATGACTTCAGGTTAGCAGTCACTTTTCTACTTCATTCATGAAATCCTTACCACAGGTATGATATTCTTATCATATGATACTTAGAGCTGTGATATTTAATTTCCAAAGGAATGCTTTTCTGAGAAATATTCTGTTACTACTTTTAATAGAATGCTAATGACCTTTCAATGTCCTTCCTATCAAATGAGGTACCTCCACAAAGTAAATATAAAATTGTAATGTCATAATTTTAATACATATCTGATGTTTTATAGGGTATAAAATAGGACAATGATGAAATATACATGCAAAGATTTCTACAGGCTATAATGGCAGTGTAAGTTGTGTAGAACTGAAGATCACAAGGAAAAAATGGTACTGAAAGGCACAAAAGAAGGAAAAAGACATGTATATATACAGGATAGCTTGCTTAATTATATTGTTGATTTCTGCTTATCTATTGAAAGAAGCATTTAGTGCTTTTTTCCTTCTCTTTTCCAGTTTCTTATAGATTTTTAAAACCAATTTTGCATGCTTATGTTTAGTAATCTAAATAACTAATTTGAAAACAACATACACTGTAACACGCATTGTTGAATTCCTATTATTCGTTTAATGATATTCTGTATTGCTTTAAATTTTTTTACTATTTTTTTAATTCTCTTTAAAAAAAAGACTAAGGATAAAAATGGCAATTCAATGAGAAGAAAGATTTGTACTAATAGTGTTTGGACAGGATCTGCATCTTGTACTAAGAAGATAGCAATGTACAAGGTATTAATTATTGAAACTGTCCTATTAATCAGTTTTGAAACCGTTTCATTGATATTTGCTTCTCAATAAAATAAAATAAAATAAAAATAAAAAAAGATAAAAATGACACTGGGGGGCTGGAGAGATAGCTCAGTAGAATAAGCTTTTGTGTGGCAACCGCAGGGTCCTGAGTTCAATCTCTGGTACCGCAAACGCTCACTCAAGGGGCTGAATTAAATAAATAAAAAAAAAAAAAAAAAAAAAAAAAAAAAAAAAGACAACGGGGAATAAAGCAGATAAAAACCAGATAAGAAGTCGCTACTGAAAGAATGGAACCCACTCATTTTATGGGGTTTTTCCTATGTATACTGTTCCCAGACTGAAGAAAAACAGTTGTATGGCTTAGAAGTATTATAGGACGGAGTTCAAGGTCACTGAAGAAATCGACATGTGGGAGAACATTCTGGAAAAAATAAAAGTACAAAGAGAGGAAATATAAATTTTGCAAGTAATCTCTTCTCAGAAGCTTGTGGGGCATCTGAAGATTATGGATGCTCAGGAAAACTCCAAGGACACTCAAGGAAAGCCAGACTTTGTGCACAAAGAAAGTATTTTGAGCATAAACCTTGCCACATTAGACACTTGGTTAACACTTGTGACTTTCTAGTAACCTACACTATCGAAATGGAAAGACAAGCCACCACAAGGTCAAAACTGGGGAAAGCAACACACAAATAAAAAATGCTTTCATGTAAGCAAAAGCAAAGACACTGCCACTGGCACACCAAGTATCCATGCTTCAGGAACCTATGGCTGTCATAAATCTCCATATATCGAATTACAGAGCTTCAGTGCAAGCAGAGCAAAACAAGAAATTGACTGTAAGAAGAAATACACCAATTTTCTTTAAAGCTAGAATTTTAGCACCTCTCATTCAGCAATTAATTTAGCACTTGTTCAAAGTCAGTGAATATATAAGAGGTTGGAGTTCTACCACAGCTATTAGTCTGCTTTGAACATTACATTCAATGATTTCCAAGTGTGCTTTCTTAAAAATATATTTAGTACAGGATCTATAGGGTCTCACTATACAGGTCCAACTCATAGTGATCCTCCTGTTTTCAGCCTCTCAAGTGCTGGGATTACAGGTGTGCACCACCATACCAAGTCTCAGTCACCCTCTCAGTGTGCCCAGGGGTGGAATCCCACAACACCCAAGTAATCAAACTCTGGTTCCTGCACCTGCCTAAGGAGGCCCTTTAATCCACTGAGCTATCTGGCTGGCCCCAATTGCAATTTTCTTCAAGTAAACATGAAGTATTTACAAAATCCACCATATACTAAGCCCTGAAATAAGTCTTAAAACATTGACATTACAATCTTACCAAGTGTGTTCTTTAAACACACAAGTAAATTAAATCACAATAAATTAAATCAAATATTAGCATTACATGACACCTAGAAATACTGAAACTTATAAAGCATGTAACTAGGTAGGCCTTGTTTAAATAAAATCACAAGGAAATTAAAAAGTATCCTATGTTGAATATTAGCAAAATTATATCAAAATTTTTGAAATACAGTCAAAACAAATGCTAGGAAAAAGATAGCCTGAACTATTTAGAAAAGAAGAGTTTTCAGATCTACTGTTTATAGTAATGTTTTATTCAGAAAAAGCTGTATAAAACTTTGCCCAATCATCATTGAAAGATATTAGTATGACTCACATTGACACAGCTGGTCATATCAAATGTGGGTTAGTGTATAGAGCAGGCAGGTGAAACTTGCGGGCTGCTCCTCTGTTCGGGCTGTTCTGCCAGTTCTCTAAACATGCACAGAAGGCGCTGGGAGAGCTGGGGCTTCCCTAACAGCCATGTTGATAATGGACACAATTTCATGCTCCTCTGTTTGAAGAAGACCTAGAGTACTTTGTTGTTAGCTGACTGGTCAGTACAGTCAACTGAGTCCGGCCCATGCGTATCTCGCAGATCTGAGAGTCAGTGTAAATAAGTCTTCAAGACCCTACTCACAGAGCCATCTTGGGCCCTCCTGCTTTGCCTCTATGTTTATTTATTAGCTTCCATTTCTTTTCTTTTCTACCTTATTGTCAATCAAATGTTCTCTCTTCCTAGAGCTCTACTTTGAGCTTGAACTTCTAATATTTGTCTTAGTCTTTCTGACAGTCAATGTGTATACGAGTTTTTCTTCCAATTCCTCCAAAGGCCTCATGTTTTCATTTCTTTTTCTTTTTGTTGTTGTTGTTGTTGTTGTTGTTGTTGTTTTGTTTTTTCCATGTTTCCACTACTGCCTCCCTTCCGTGGCCCATGGTCCCTAGAGCATCCTGCTGGCTCCATGAGCTGGAAAAGCGAGCAGCACTGCCCTCAGCCAGATTGCTAGCCAATGAAATTTCCTCATAGAGCATGCAGGAAATAGAGGAGGCACTTAGGAAATAAAACTGGAGCTAACGTCACTGTTCTCCACACACAAAGCTGAGGTCTTGGAAAAAGTGAAAGACCCCTTGGAGCCTCAGTGATTATTAAAAGCATCAGAGTTTCCCAGCTGGGCAGAGCCTAAGAGTCTGAGGAAGCGCATCTCAGTGGTGCTGCACCAGCTGCCAGGAGCTGGCTGGCATCCAAGGTCTTGCCCAAACATCTGTCCAAGAGGAGAGGTGTTCAACCATGGTTTTCTTTATTGTACTTTTTTTTTTGTATTTTAGGGAAGGGTCTACAGGGTGTTCAGGGTCTCACTATTCGATCCAACTCATAGTGATCCACCTGTTTACAGCCTCCCAAGAGCTGGGATTACAGGCACGTGCCACCGCTCCCAGTCTCTTTATTGCACTTTTCTGTCTTCAATGTATTTGCTCATCTTGTTCTTCTAAATGTGTACAATATCTAATGTCTTATCAATTAATATTCTCTCTTTAAAATAAATTTTAAAAATAAAGTAAAAATGGGCAAGAAAAAATTAAAGTTTATTGAAAGTAAATTAAAGTTTATTGAAAGCATTAAAGTTTAATTATTTGATCAATTTTGATTACCTATATCTGTTAATCTGAACAACAGATTTTACAATGAAAATATGCAATGTAACAACCATTGTTAAATTTTTATTCTTGCTTTGAAATTCTGTATCATGTGCACTACTGCTTGTTACTCTGTTTTTGTCCTTGTTTCTGCTATTTGTTTTTACTTCTTAACATTAAATTAAATTTTTTTTTTTTAAAAAGAAATGTCCACCAGTGTTCCAATCATTGCCCTACACCAAGTGCTGGTGGGAAGAGGGAAAGCCCACCTTCTCATGAAGACAAGTAGCCCTGTGGTGCAAACATCTTACCTGTTAGGAAACACTAGGAAAATGGGGATGGTTTGACTTTCAGAAGAAAAGAAAAGTAAGAGGCAATGAAAGAGATAAGTTTGTGATCGGGAACCCTTGCACCCGACAGGGGATTATTTTCTCACATTCTTGTTAGTAACACTTACAATGAAGCTAGACCCAGGACATACTTTTCTGAAACTTTCATTTCGTAAGGGAAAAAATGAGATTCAGTGAAGTCAAAGAATTTGCCTTTAGCTTTGCAGCCAGTGAGCAGATGGGTTAGAATGAGGACCTCATTTTCCTGATGCGATAGTCATGTTCTTTCCCTGTGCAGTATTTTAACTACTGCAAAAAGCAGACGTCTATAAGCAAAAAGATGTGCTAGTTTCAGTGTTCACGTGGCAATCCCCCCATGTTGTTCACATTTTACATCTTATAATGGGTTTTACTCTCCTCTCTCTGTCTCTGTCTCTCTCTGTCTCTCTGTCTCTCTAACTCTCTGTCTGACTCTGTCTCTTGTCTCTCTCTTGTCTCTGTCTCTCTGTCTTTATCTCTCTATTTGTGTGTCTCTCTCTGTCTCTCTGATATATATATAGTTGAACTTGTCCCAGAGACTTGTCCCATAATCTAATGGGCACATGCACATCACGTACATGTATGTGCATGTAAACACACACTCACACATACATACGCTGCATACACAGCTTCAGAAAATTCTCATATGTCTTGTTATATAGTTCATCCCTGCACGCTCATGCAGACCTTTAATACTCAAACTATCCCACTAAAGGTATTACAAAGTAGAAGAGGTGTTTAAAAATGAGGATCAGGTGAAGCAATTAAGTTCAATTAGGTTATTAGAGTGGGACCTCCAATGCCTGAATCTTGTTGGATTCATAGAGGAATGAGAGAAGCTACAGTGACAGGGAATACGCACACAATCTTACCACGACTCATGCAGCCAGAGAGATCTTTGGCTCAGCATGCACCTTCCTATCTGAACTTCTTGCCCCAAAAATTGTGAGATAAATAAAACTCTTTTCTTTATAAAATAATCTACGATAGGTTTTTGCTGCGTCGCAAGAAAATGAGTACTATGTCATCCATGAGATTCAGGATCCTGTGTAGTGAACTCTTCTTACATTACAGCTCACTTCAGGTAAAGCTTTCTTCTGAAAAACAATACTGGGGCTCTGACATGTTACGAGTGAAAAACCCAGAATTCTGGTGTCGCTGGTAGCTGAGCTCACACCTGCATGGCCCATCTGAGCACCAAGCCCTGCGTGTTCTCAGCTGTCATCGCAGGAGCAGTGGGCTGAGGGCTCCAGGCTCAGGGAACATGCATGTGTGGCACATGTCACCTTTCAACACAGGGACTAAAGGAGATGGTGTCTTATCCTGTGACTTCAGAGAGACAGATCTCAAGAGATTAAGAAAGTTATGGAAACATTAAAGTCAAAATAGTCTACAAATTAACCTTTTATTTGAAAAATGTCACTGTTTAACTTAAGGAGAAAATCATTAATTTTGTTTAATAATAGCCCAGCTAATGGGGACATGCACAAAGCTTATCTCAGTCATTCATACTTCCAGTGTTTATTCCTAGAAAATAAATTTGCCAAAATTATAAAGAGGAGTTCAATAAAACCAAACTTAAATCCACATAAAATTATTTTAAACACATTGCATTCTTTTGTCTACTTTATTTTTGAAGGAACTGCAAGACCAGCACCATGATAGATGCTGGAGAATCAAAAAAGAATCACAAAATCACAAAAAGAAGCTTTTGTGAGCCCATAGACATTCCACACAAAGTTGACGTGCACACAGACACGCAGGAGATCGCCCCTGGCGCCTACTGGCCAGGGGACTACGACTGCTCAGAGTAAGCATCGAGCCCTGGGCAGGGTCTTTGGGTCAGTGGGAGGGACGAGGCTTAGCGGAAGGAACGCGCCCTTGTGATGGCACTTAAAGGGTTCAGAACGCATGACAGAGCCAGTGTGAGAGGCAGCAGGGAAGCCGAAGGCGGCCATGATGATCAGGACGGCAACTGGGTTCTGTAGTCTGTTTGAGTCTATCTCTAATTTCTTCTCACATGTGATACTTGTGAGTTTCCCAGTAAAAACATTTGGTGGAAAATGCACATACATGGGAACACATGCGCTGATGGCAAAAATATGTGCAGCAAGATCCTGAACCGTGTCGTGCCAGCTGGACCTCACCTGAAGGCTCCACTCCTCCCCGCTTGCCACCTCCCTCTGCGCCCCCTCCTGACACTCACTCTTCTTCCTTCATTGTTCTCCTCCATCTACTCCCCACCTTCTCTCTTTCTTGAGTTCTCTCCTGATCTTCCTACTTGTTTTTTGGGTTTTGTTTTAAATAACAGCTATGAATCCTGCCTTTTCTCTCCTCCTACTTTTTCCTGTCTTTTTATTTCCCATTTCAACAACATCGACAAAGACGAATGGGCGAGAGTCCTGGGTGAGGATCTCTCCCGTGCCCGTGGAGGAGGGGATGGATGGGCTTATGCAAATTAGGTGCTTATACCAAGCCCTGGGGAGCTTCTAACCAAGTAGTGCTCTGCCTGACAAGTGCGTGGATGACAGTAATGGAAATTAGATCATTAAAATGGAAAACAGATCTGTTCACATCTTGAAATCAAGGACCCACACATTGCTCTTCGGAGGGCCTATGCATCTAGCCCTGGGAAAGTGAAAATGTTCTGTAAATATACCCAGCATGGAGGGAATTGCATCTAAAATGAAACAATGACAGGAGCCTCGTGAAAATATTAAGAGTACTAATTCAAATGCATCCTTGCGCACGCACTTTCAAGTAAATCCATTTTCTTGAATGTTCAATACAAATTTCATTTAAAAAAATCAATCACTGTGTTAATTCAAAATGGCCAAACAGCCAAAAGACTTTATGTTTTTAACAATAAAATATCTCTCAAATGTAGGAGGACAGGAAGGCTGGAGAAAGCTCTTGTTATGCCCTCCTCCCATAGCACTGAGCTTTCTTTTCTTTTCTCTTTTCTCTTTTCTCCTTTTTCTTTTCTCTTCCTAGTGATCCTCCTGTTTGCAGCCCCCCCCCCCCCCGTGCTGGGATTGCAGGCATGAACCACTACACCCACATTCGGTCACCTCAGCTCAGTGCACCTGGGGGCGGGGGTTGCTGCAGCATGTGGTGCAGGGGATTGAACAGTAACCCCTGTGCTTCCTAAGCAGGCTCTTAGTCTGCTAAGCTATCTCATTGGCCCAGCACTGAGCATTTTAACTATCTAACAGAAGCTGTCAATACATGTGATATATTCTCAAACCCCACATCGGGTCACTAGGGAAATAACCAGTCACCTAGGTTCTAAGTTTCTGCTTATGCAGGATTCTCCTGCTGCTTTTCTTAAAATTCGATCTGATTTCATAAAAAGACAAGAGGCAGGCCTGTGCAAGAATAAAGTAACATCATTTGGGGACTAAGTGGAGCGGCGTAAAGGAAGCATCGCACAGCATTTGTAGTTTGACCCAAGGTCCAGTGTGTGGGCTTTGACATCTGGAGGAGTTCAAATTCGGTCAGTTCCTGGGCTTCCTTTTGCCCAAGGGTGTGGCTAACTGCACAGATGACCCCAGCACCATTTCAAGACACCACTGGCACAGAAGTGCAAATCTTTGTGTCCCAGTTCATAAGCTCAGAGAAGGACAGAGTCCTCCCTGTCAAGTCATTACTTTGGTGCCATCTTTGGCTTGGTTCCTTCCTAATCCGTAGAGACCACAGCTGTGACCCACCCGCTCTCCTGCCCTTTGAACATGCTCCAAATAGAGGAAGTGAGGATCAGCCAGTGCTGCTGGCCTGCCACAAAGCAGATCCTTCCTTGTTTAGGCCTCTGCGGAGAGCAATGAGGCAGCTCCAAGTTGCTGCCTCCAAAAGGTCAGAAAGGGGAGGAAAGCTCCAGCTTATTCACTTTAGCAGACCGACGTAGGCCAAACCTCTCAGCCGCAAGGTCTCACCTTCCCAGACAAGTGCCACGTTAGTTTACCCGACTCTCAGTGTAAGTGTTAAAATAGAAGTAAAGAGGGTAGACGTGGGATGTCATCATTTCAGGAAAACATGTATTCCACAGACTGTGTGTTGGAGAAACAGCTCTTACCAGGCACTGCTTCCGTTATTTTTTTCCAGAAAGAAATCGAAATTCAAGAGTCCAGTTGCACTGTAAAGGAGTTGATTTGATTGACTTGATATCTTCTCTTTTTCCACAAAGATGGAGGTTTTTCTCTTATTTGGGGCACGTCCCTGAGATCTGTTGAGGACAGAATGCCTATTTCAAGTAGATGCTCAGGAGCGTCATAGTGTGGACTCCCAGCCCCGTGGCATTAGCACCACTTGAACAAGTACTGGAATTCATGTTCTTGGTTCTCCTCCAATTATTTCAAATCAAAAATGTTCAGTGGAAGCCCAGGAATCTGAGTTTTAACAAACCCTGAAAGTAATACAGATTCGTGTTCATGCTTCAGTTCCTAGGAAAAGAAGGAGAAGCAGAAGGAGAAGGAGAAGAAGGAGGAGGAGGAGGAGGAGAAAAAGAGGAGGAGACGGCAAAGGAGAAAAGAAGAGGAGAAGGAGGAAGAGGGGGAGAAGAAGGAGGTGTGGTGAGCAGCTAAGCTCCATTTTGAGGAGCACATCTTAATATTCCTCCCGGGTACTGTCTCTTCTGGGACGCTCTCCTTCGTTCTGCTGCCTGCTTCCAGCTTGTGCTGAGTGTACGAGGCCAGAGCTCCCAACTGGAGCCTTGTGTTGTAATTGCCTAATTATTTTGTCCTAAGTATGTTAACCCCCATCTACACGTCTGTCTTTCATAACAAGCCATCCTGATGACTCTTATCAATCTTGTAGTCTCAACACTGATGAATGAATAAGCACGAAATTGAGTTCACAGAGCGTTCCTTCATCAGTGTGGGTGCCCCCAGTCGTATCCTGAGGTTTTGGTCTCTGAACATGTATATAAATGAGAAAAGGCAGAAGAAACAGTGTCCCCTTGTATATCCACATGGAAAATTCAAGAGTATCCTAATGCATGTCTTAAAAATGCAATTTTTAAAACAAATTGTGTTCTATGAAATAGGAAAAAACATCTATTTTTTTTTTTCAAATAGACCTAATAGAATAATCAGCCAATTAGTCACCAGGTACCTATAATGTACTATGAGTTTGCTAGGGCTTGCCTACCTAGTGAAGTAGCACAAAGTGGGCAGTTTAAGACCGTAATTTATGCTCTCCAAATTGTAGAGGACAGACATCTGACATGAAGGCACTAGGAGGACTGGCTCCTTCTACGGATTGTGAGAGCAGGTCTCTCTTCTTTATTTCCTACATAGACATGGTCAACTCCCTGTCTGTGTATGTTTGTGCCTAAGTTTTCTCTTTCCATAGGGACCCCACAGGTCATGCTGGATTAGCCCACCTTAATGTCCACATTTTATTTTGAGAGCTCTGTAAAGACCCTATCTCCAAATTAGATCACATGCTGAGGTCCCAGGAATTAGGGCTTAGGATCTCAGGGTGTGGATTTTAGGTGGAACACAGTCCTCCTCGCAACATTTCCCAACCATTCTCTTGGCCCTGAGGCTTCCAGAGCTTCAGCAGAGACAGAAACCAAGACTCAAAACGCGCTTCCAGGTAGCACCGCACAGAGCAGCCCCGAACTTCACTTGGGCCTAACTGACCTTGAAGAAAGTCTTGGGACCACGTTTCCTACTTGCCTTCTGTCTTACTCTTCTTTCCTCTGTGTCTAGGCTTCCAACCTCACTGCCCAGTGACTTCTCGGACCCCGCGGTGTCCTGGGAGCTAACGGCTTCCACAACTGAATCAGCTTCCCTGTCAATTTGCTTCCACAGTGCAGCCCCGTCTGCCCTCAGGTGCTGTCCTGAGAGGAGTAGCCACCGTCCAGCCAGCAGCCTGTGAAGGATGATGGAGGCCAAGACCGCGGCCTCGGGAGCCAGGCTGCTTTACGGAAACTCAGGCTACGAGGTGTCGGCCCACTCGCAGTAACGTGAGTGCCTCAGTTTCCTCTGCTGTGACACGTGAGCGCTCTCAAGATGAACTCGGCTGAGGTCCCGGGAAGATCAGGTGCTGAGGGCCGGTGCCGGGCAGCAGCACCTCCAGGAGAAGCCTGTGCGTTCTGGGCTCTCCACGCTGCATCTGCTCATCTGCCTCCTCTGCAAATAGCACACGCATTTTTGGTCCACACTTCTAAAACTCAGACTCACATCACAAGACAGGTCTTACAAGGGTGGGATTTGTTTTTATTTTTTATTTTGTTAGGGAGAACTTTCTATCAATTTGAGTTTCCAATCCCAAAACAATCTTTCTGTATTTAAGGGAATGATGGAATGCCAGGCCATTTAATTAGAACCTTAAAGAGCACCAAATGGTTGACACATCTTTTAAAATGTTGCGATTCTGCAGGGGAGGTTTGGGGTCTGCTCCTTGTGGGTGGAGCAAAGATTTGCACACATCAGACTCTGCAGGGCCACAAAGTTAGTCAAATGACAAAGTCGCATCTGGAACCAGGTCTGCGGCGTGCTCGAACCCCGGTCTCCATCGACTGCCGAGAGCCTGGAGTCTCCGCGCTCTTTCTCCTTGTGCGGTGCTGCACGGCCCCGTGCTGGGGTGGACTGCCAGAGAGCTCACCCTGCTCGGGGTGAGGGTGTGGCTGCTCGCCTCCTGCGTCCTTCTAGTCGGAGCCGCATCTGGTCCACTGTAGAAGTAGCGCTTATTCCTCAGACCACGTAATTAATAATTTACTCTCTTCATCATCTTTATTATGTCAGTTCATGATTCTGTCATAGTGAATAATACTGGGCTCATTAATAGTTGCTTGCGTATGTACTTTCCTTAATTAGCAAGCATATAAGCCTCTCACAGCCCGCATTTGCTGTGCTCACGGCATGCTGTGAAAGACAAAAGTTACTGCGAAGCAAAAACCTGCCAACAGGTACCTCGCAAGTGCTTATTTCCTGTCGCCAGCATTAGAAGACCCCTAACATCGTGATTAGTTCCATAAGCACACCTAATGCCGCCTAATGTGCCGACGGGATAGGCACACTCTGTAATACGTGTATGAAGATGAAAAGGGGCCTGCGAAGCAACCCCGCGATGTCGCGGTAAAGCCGCCCTGTGCCTGTGCCAGGGTTGGTCATTCCCAGCGCCCGAGGCAGATATCACTAATCGATCAGGGAGCTTCTGCAGCTGTGGCCGCGTCCAGGCTCCGGTTACTGCCCAGCACAGCACTAGGGCAATCACTGCCCGTCCATTAGTGGTGACACGCAAGACGAAACCACGCTGATGTCCCTTGTCGCACCTGTGGTTTGGAAGGTGGCAAACGAACAGCGCTTAGGAAGGGGAATTATTGCTAGATGAGGTAATCGGTAAAGAACTGTGGAATGGGGGTCCCTCGTGTGGCCAGAAAGGAAACATTCTCTTCCTTCAGCTGGTCCAAGACTAACCTTGATTTTAACATCACATCAGTGCTGCAAAACGTAGGGGTTTGTTCAGAGGATCTTACTGTGTACTTTGTCCTTTTAGGCTCCCTTTCCTTTAGGCTTTTAAAACCAGTCCACGCTCAGCCTCCACGCCAGAAGTTCTGCGCAATTTAATCAGAAGTCTCAAGGAAAGAGATCAGATACTGGCTTTTCCTGAATCGTTCCCCGTGTGATTAAAGCCTGCGCGTTCCAGGTGGAAGGCAAGAGTGCTACACGGCTCACCAATAATCCTGGTGAGGAGAACTTCCTGCTGGGGTATTTCAGCGGAGGACCTCAATGAAGAAAACCCTAGGAAGCCTCCAGAAAGTGCATTTTCAGACATATAAATTATATCGGGGGTTTAGGTCTCTAAATCCAGCAATAACCCTTGAGCTGTGCACACAAACAACCCGCTTCCCTGTGCTCACTTGCCATATCTGACTGCTGTGCAGGCATCAAGTGAGACCGTGTCACCCGCACAGATTCACTTCTAATGTCAGAATCTGTGAGGCCCTGAGTTATTTATAGGCATTTCCACACAGCATTTGGCCATTATGCTTTCTGTTCTATTATAAACTTTTTGCCCAGAAGGACAAAATAATTCGTTGCTTCACATTCACAAGCTCCCTAAAGGTGCTGTTTTTCAAAATTACTACTTCTGCTTCTCTGATAATTTGCTGGTATTTAGTCTCAGTGAAGTACTATTTTTTTTTCTCATGAGAAAGGAACACTTTGAAGCTTTCATGAAGAGCAAGTTCTAGGGAACTACCTTGGAATTCACAGAGCTTCTTCTTGTTGCTATTGTTTTGCTTTATATAAAAGTAGACACATGGTTTGTTCATCCCACCATTGTAAATGCTCTGTACCATTGTGCTGTGTTCTCAGCAGTGGAGTTTCTCCTATGCTTAAACTGCCAGGGTCACAAGGCTACAGGCATGGAGAGCCAGCGTGCAGTGGGGGCTTCTTCCTCTGTTCTTCTGGAACAGTGTGCCCAACGCACCCCAAGAGGTGACTGTGTGTGAGGTCTTCTCGGGTCACCTCAACCGCCTCAACCCACCTCTACTCCACTGCTCTCAGATGAACTCATCATGTACTCTGTTGTCTGTGAGTCTGGTATTTCCCTCTTCATACAGCTTTGATCTACCCTTCACTCTCTTGCTCTTCTTCAAATGTTTGGACAAATGTTTTCTTAGGATTGATTCTATCTCAGTTACTCTTCTCTCTTTGCTGGGACAAATACCTGACACCCAAAATGAAGGAAGGAAAGGTTTATTTAGTTTACAGTCACTGGAGGTTTAAGTCTGTATTTGGCTCCAAGGCAGAGTGACACATGGCAGAGGGCAGCAGTTCAGTGTGGTGGCAAAGAGCAGAGAACAAGATGAAAGAGTAGCAGCAACAGTGGCAGCAGAGAGGAAATCTGTCTCTCTTAAACTGCATTCAGGCTATCACCTCAGGCTGGGTGTAGCACTCACACCCATAATCCCAGCAGTACTAAGACCCATAATTCCAGTGGATCATGAGTTAATCTCAAACTCTAGAAGTCCCCACCCCATGACTGCTTGAGGCTTTGGGGGGACAACTAGACACAAACCATAACAGGTGAACACCACACATCAGCCCCTGTCCCCAGTAAGGGGACAGTCTTGCATGTTGCCAGCCTAGGAAATGATTGATATTCAGAATTTAAACTATGGTCTTACTGAATACATTTTGCTTTTGTACCAGTTTAAAGTAGAAATTTTCTAACTTGCAACATCTGAGGTCAGAGACTATCTATAACCTTCTTCAAAATTTCCTTTAGGACCAAGTGGAGATATTTTATTAACTACCAAAATGTCACATAATAAAAGTCAAACTTGGGTTGACCCTGATCTGACTCTAAAGCCACAAAGTGTCCAGTGTATCTGGACGTTTGAAGGAGAAGATCAAGAGAGTGAAGGGTGCAGAGAAGGAGCCCCACTGAACACATACTTGTGTAATACTGAAAAGAAGGGGAAACTGGTGTGGAATCCGGAAATGTCGCAGGGGCCATAATAGGAGGTAGCATGCACAGAAGAAAGATGAGGTAAGTAATGATGAAAGTGTTTCGTCTAAATAGATTAGGTCTTTATTCAGCTCAGCCAGTCAGTGACAAAGGCAGCACCCATGTTCTGTTCAAAGCCAAGAATCTCTCGATTCCAGAGGCTGAATTTATGGAGCCCCCACGGGAAGACGTTTCTACAGGAGTGCTAAGCAGATGCTGCACATCTGCTTTCAGAGATTCATGACATTCTCTCTCCCATTGATTTGAAGATACACTGGACACTTGGTGGCTTTAGAGTCAGATCAGAGTCAACCCAAGTTGGACTTTTATTATGTGACATTTTGGTAGTTAATAAAATATCTCCACTTGGTCCTAAAGGAAATTTTGAAGAAAGTTATAGATAGTCCCTGACTTTGGATGTTGCAAGTCAGAAAATTTCAACTTTAAACTGGTGCAAAAGCAAAATGTATTCAGTAAGACCATAGTTTAAATTCTGAATATAGATCATTTCCTAGGCTGGCAACATGCAGGACTGTCCCCTTTCATGATTCTGGGCAGCAGCAGTAGCTCATGAGTTATGGCTGCTCTATGCCACTCTGCCTCATGATATCAATAAAAAACACAGGATCTTCCTAGGCTATGATGCTCCATAGGTTAAGGATGTGGAAAACATTTTTGATTTGTAGTGTGTTACCAACTTACAATAATTTTGTTAGGATGTAACCTCACTATACATCCAGAAGCACCCATATCTAGCAGCTGAGTGACTCCTGAGTCACCCTGCTTGGTCAAGAAGAGATGGAGAGAAGTAGCAGAAAAAGGGAGAGTAAGAACTAAAATGTGTTAGATGGATAGATTAGATAGATAGATAGATAGATAGATAGATAGATAGATAGATGACAGATAATCTAGCAATTCCCCATGCTGAATGAAGTCCTTATGTTTGGCAATCATGCATTAAAAATATTTTCTAAAATCTCAGTCTGTTGCGGGGCTCTGATGGATGCATAACTTACACGCAAGATAAGGATGCTGGCATAGAAAGCCCTGGGCTTACATAGATCCCTAGGAGGCCCACAACTCATGCTGGGGGTGGAGCAAAGCCAGAGAACACAAGCACCCACATATGAAAGGAGACAAAAGAGGACAGGATCTGCTGGGCAGTTCACATTTCACACATAGATTTTTTTTTTTTTTTTCAGAACTGGGGATTGAACTCAGGCCCTTGCGTTTGCCAGGGAAGCACTTATTCTACTGAGCCATCTCCCTGGCCCCACATAGATGTTTAAGGACGTGAATCCTTGAGAAAATACATGATTTGCTCAACTCTGAGAGATCAGTACCAGACGAGGACTGCTGAGCCTGCCTCACAAGAGGACTGAGCAGCTTTAATCCCTCATTGTTGAGCACAGCTGGGGTGAATTGGGAAGACCGTTACAGTTGGTCTAGTCGTCCATCTAGCGCCTCATGCAGTCATGGGATAGCTTCTGCAGTTTGGAATTGATTTTTGATCCAAAGCTGGGATTTCAGGTGTGAATGCTATGCCCTGGCCCTGGGGTGGGTAACGCACATTACAATGTAAGGAGGGAAGAGCGACTGCCACACAGCTGCCCCACCCTTTGCTCTTGCTCCTTTTTCTGCTGTCATGAGTGGCTGCTCTCTGCCATGTGCTGCTCTGCCTTGGAGCCAGCTGAGTGTGGACTGAAACCTCCACTAACTATGAGCTAAAGAAACCTTTCTTTCCTTAATTCTGGGTATTGGGTGTTTTGTTCCAACAATGAGAGAAAAGTAACCAAGACAACGACTTTATATCTTTGCAGAAAATAACCCTGTAAAATGGGCCAACTGCTAATACTTGCATTAACAGTGAATACAACAGGGTGACTCAGAACAAGAATATAGTTCACATACTGAGTCTGTGTTTCTGAAACAGAGAAGGAATTGCAGGTTTCACTGTGCTCTCTAGTGACATTCACTGCATACTGTTTGGAATCACGTGCCACAGTGCACACGTGAGGAACTTAGAATCCTGCAGATTGTTGCTTGTCCAAGGCAAGGACCTGCTCTAGTTCTGACCATGATGGCTGAGGCATGGGGAAAATCCATCACAAACCCCTTCTACTGGAAAGTAGGGACAATCCCAACCAGTTTTCAAACCCAGGACTAGAGATTTGTCCAGGGAAAACCGTGGCAGTTAGGCTTTTCAAGACTGGGAAAGCTTGTGAATGAAGTTAGCTTACCAAGTTCAAATATGGGAGCAATCCCCAGGACAAAGGTAGGAAGGAAGAAGTGAGTCTTGCAGAGGCAATGGTCAGAGAAACATGAATGTGAGGACATATTTGAAGTGGATGTTGCTTTCTGCATTGGGAGTTGATGAAACATCTTAGCAGGTCCTGTTCCC
>NW_004524590.1:3595990-3608264 GCF_000260255.1 Octodon degus | reverse complement strand
TGATAAGGCAGGGGCTTATTGAAAAAGTGTTTCACTGGTGCTGTGCCTTCTAATAATGTGCTCTCTCTGCTTCCTGGCTACCAGAGTGAGCAGGGTTTCTTTTTCCCTTAGGTCCTCACTTCTGCTCGAATGCAGCCAACCATGGACTTCATATCTTGAACCATGAGTCAAATTAAACTCTGCTTCTTCTAAATTGTGGGGTTGATATTGGCCCAATAACACAAAGCTGACTGATACAAGTACCAACATTGGTCATTCTCTAGAAGATGAGGTCATTAGATAGATAAATCCTGAATCAGTGAATCACTGAGTGATTCAGGAAATTCATTGTGTGCTCCTACCCAGGAAGAAATAGACTTTGCTGTGTTTGATCAGTAACATATTCAAATTGATTTCTCCAGGCAACCATCCTTTAGTGGCCTCTCAGAAGCTCACTCAAATATTTTCTGTCCCCGTTTATTCCTGCAGAAGCTCATGCACTGTATCTCCTTGTCTGCTTTCCTTCTGGTTTTAGGTTGACTTTAGACAACAGGACTAGCAATAGAAGACTAGAAAACACCAGGAGCTAGCATTTTCAGGAAATGAGCAGACTGAAGAGAGAGGAAAACGTGTTTGTGCATATGTTCCCTCTTGGTTTCCTCAAACATGTGCCCTAACTACAACTCCTACCAAGTAGTGTTGATGAGGTGTTTCTCTACATAGCAGACAAGATGGTAGAGACTTCTCACTGGAACCAGTACCCCAGCACTTTGCCTCTAGAATCTGCCTCCTTAGTACTATGCATACCTCAGTAAATGGGTCCTCCCTTGAAATTCTGTTTCATTGTAAACTGTGTTGATCCCATAATCTGTTCTTTCTGAGACTCTGGAGGATTTGAACACAATAACTAGTTTATTGTTTAATCAGAGTCCTACCCAACCCTTGCATCACCGATTTCAGGGAAATTAAATGAACCTGTTTTCCAGTCTTTTCCTATTTTCACCGTATAGATTGGATGAATAAAAATCTGAAGAAGAAAAGGAATTTTCCTAAAGCCCTCAGCACTTTAAGAATAGAACCAGGGGGCGGGCAAGATAGCTCAGCAGACTAAGCACTTGCTTAGGCAAGCATAGGGACAGGGGCTAAAGCCCCGGCACCTCATGCAGCGCCAGCCCCACCCCTGAGTGTGCTGAGTCAGCCATCAAGACCAGGCTGATGGCACATGCCTGTTAGGAGTCCAAACAGGAAGATCACTAGGAGTCCAGTGTATTTTTTTTTATTAAAAAAAAAAGAAAATAATAGAACCAGGGTTCTGGCTGAGATGCAATGAGTATTAAAGGAAAATGAGGGTGACCACTATATAACAGCCCTAAGCAGGACTTCAATTAACCAGTCAGCTTTCTGTGTTTACTTGTGAGTCTGCCCAGAGCCTACACCCCTTTTCTAGAGAAGGGCAGCAGAATCATAGGGGACCTCTGGGAGTCACTGAGCCCTACTGAGGCCTGTAATGGTGGCAGAAGCTCTGAAACCTCAATGGATAAGACAAAGTCACAGCCAAGGACACCTCCTGACCTCATCTCAACTAGATAAAGACCATAACCGCAGGCATCTCACTTCCAGGTGGAGACCTTCCTGAAATTAAGAGAGATCTCCTAAATTAACATAGTACCTAATGTGAGAAGTCATTGAGGTTGAGTCAAAGTTTGATAACCCGGGGAATCTTGAATACTGTTAGAAAATTTTGATTCTCCTGGGCCCCTGGAATCATACCATTTGTCTCTTTTATTTAGTCTTTACCATCCACTCACTTGGAAGATTGCAGAACTTCTCAGTCCAGCGTAACTAAAGGATGATATTAACCTGAGAGGAAAAGCTTTGTAAAACTAGGTAGAGCTAGAACTAGGAGTATCACAACACCCTTTTTCAAGACAAGAAAGCATCACGCAGAAAAGTTCTTAGAGATCTAGTCACAACCAAGAAAGGACTGGGTTCAGCTGTTGGCAGAAGTACGCTGGAACTTCATCCTGGACTTGGGACTCTGAGTCTGCTTTTGGAACCCGCAGATGTTGCTCAGAGCCGCTGCTCCCTGTGTCCATCTCCTCTGACACGTGTCTGCGAAAGGCAGCTTCCCAGGGGAACTCCCATTCATATTTATGGCCTTAGAGACCCATCTCCCTTATCACCAATCAACCTCAATTCAGAGCGAAGCTGCTCCGGGAGCTGCGCTGCTGGCCAAGGGTGCTGTTAGTCGGGTGAAGGGGAAATGCGGAGGGCTGGGGGCCGCACGCATCTCGGCGAGCTGCAGACAGGCATGAGGCTGACCAGAGAGGAAGGCACCCGTCTGATTCCCAGAGGAGCTGTGATTATTTCCTGCTTCCCACTTCCCGCGCTCTGGAGAAGGGAGGGGTAAAAATGGGCACACTGAGATGCGCAGAGCCTCCAGAGCCTGCTCTTTCCAATCCCTTATTTTCCAGTCCTGCTCCCCCGACGCCTTCAAGTGTCATTGCTCACAGCTCAGGGCCGGAGCTGTGCGGGCCTCTGGAGGGGGCATCTCGGTGCGTGAGACGGGGTTCTCAGCACCACCTCGCAGGGGCAGACAGCGCCCACTCACCACGTGCTTGTCCTCCGGCGATGCTCAGCGCACGTGGGGAAGGCTGCCCGGGGCGTCAGAAGCACGAGCCGCTTTACCTCAGTCTTCCTCAAGTTGTCAGCCTGGAAATTTCACGTTTATCCAACTTGAACATATTTAGAAAACTTTTTATGAAAAAAAGCAAATACCATTTTATAGATTTAATGGCATAATAAAATATAAATTCCACTATACTTACAGGAAACAAAACTGCACTAACTTTTCTAAGGAGCCAAGTTGTGCAAAGTTTTATCACAGCTAATACGGCAATTAATTCACCATTGAATCAACCATCAGATATTTTAACTGCCTATGTCTGATTTCTTGAAAAGCATAAATCCCCTGCATCTTTGTTAGACATGTCAGATAATTCTGTTCTGAGTGCCCAGCCCCGATACCTTATTCCTAAATTTTCCAAGACTGAATCATCTAAGCTCCAAGCCAAGCCTTAGAAACCTGAAATATATTATAACTCCTCTTCCTCGATCTCTTAGCTCATTTCCATATGTCAGTCTAGGTCTCTAATCACACAGCTGTCTCCATTAGCCTCGCCTTCAGCTGTGGTTCACCTGCTTACCACCCCTTCCCTCTGGAATAGCATACGAAGAGTGGTCCAATGCAATCTCATCAGAAAGCTCAAGTAATATTTTTCTGGCTGAATTTATAATAGATGTCCTATTTTTCCAATAGATGTCACAATGAGGGAAAATATCAGTGGAAAAGCAGGTGACAGATAGTGTTTTTTTTTTGGGGGGGGGATAAAATGAGACCAAGGACATAAATTTAGAACTATGAACTAACAGAGAGATTTCAGGTGCTTAGAGAAGTGAACCCATTACCAAAGGTTAGGAGATGTGCTTAAGCTCACACAGTAAACTGAATTGCATGCTCGAGTTTGTGACCTCTAGTCATGTTTTTAATTCCCATTTTCCAAAGTCCACTTATTTAACAGTTTTTCTATAATTACTACAAATTAGAATTATGATCTAATAACTCGGGACATACAACAGATAATGTAGAAACTTACTTTTGTATATACTCTCTTAAAATGAAGTAAAATAAAAATACATTAGTTTCATTTACAAACTTATCTGAATAACAAAGTTAAAATACCCAAATGTTGCAAACAGCTTTATGTTTTCAAAGTTCATCCATGAATTAGCTTCCTTGACCTTGTTTCTTATTTAATTCCTCTTTTGGGAAGTAGTTCCTTTCTGTCAGGGTGTGTGTCCAGGCGTCCCCCAGAGCTTCATGTGCTCCTGTATGGGGCTCCAGAGAGGGCACTGGATCACCAGCGGCTTCGCCCACTAAGGAGCTTGTAGCCCGCGGTAATGTCGGGAGGTGGGGCCTGGGAGGTGTCACTGGGCCGTGGCCGGCACAGCCCTCCTCCTCTCTTGATCGCTCCCTCGTTCCCACCACCGTGCCGAGAGCAGCTCTCCACCACCATGCCACCCAGCCTGGGACATCACAAACCCTGCCCTCTGTAAACTATGAACTAAACTAAACTTTTCCTCTCCAGAGCTGTGCCCCAGTGAAGGAACACTAAGCTGCCCTTTGTAATTCATTCTCACTTGGAATTTAAGAGCAACAGTACAGTCTGCAGAAAGAGTTGTGAGACCCACCAAGTTCAATCTCACCCAATAGCCATGACTTGTTTGCTAAGTTATTGGGTAGAGAACATTGGAGGCCAACTGTCAGTATCAACCTCAGTTACCAGTTTAACTGCACTCACCAACGGAGTGGATTCTGGCCCGGATGCACACCTAACCTAATTCTTGACATGTGCATGTTAATTTGCTTCTCTTTATTTTAGCATGTAGCCTTACTCGAATAAAATCTGCTCTGTGCCAGGAATTATGCCTCTGATGAACATAGTGTTCATACAGCCTATTCCTGCCTTCTCCCTGCTCGTGGTTGAAACTGACACACAGGCTCCAGCGCCTTGGAGGTCTTGGGGGCACCTGGGAGACTTCTGCAAAGATCTGCATGAGCTGGGCTGGAGTAGGAGGGGTACTAGTCGCAGCTGAGACCTACATCAAAAGGAGATCTTCCCAGTGGTGTCCAAGGTGCCGCCCCAGACTGGCAGCGCAGCCCTGTCAGGAACGCGCATGTTGTCGGGGCCCCCCATGCCTGCTGCAGGGGCACCTTCTGAGACTTGAGAGCGCTTGTGGTGGGCAGTGCAGTGCCAGCGAGCACGCAGAGGCTGGGACAGCGTGCTTTGCTCTCTGTTCTCCCCGAGGAAGAAGTAACCTGTCCGGACGTCACCTCCAACTCCGCCCTCTAGCTGGCTGGACTTGTGCGCCGGTCGGTGAAGTGCTGCGGCCAGATGAGCCAGTTCTGTGGCTGGCTTTAGCGAAGCTCCTTTGCCTGTGCGTATTCCTTTTACTTCTCTCTCTTGTCTAATGGTTCTAACTAGTGATTCCAGTACTATACTGAATAGGCGTGGTGAGGGGGATACAAATGAACAGCCACTTTGTATCTGTATACTAAAAGTAGTTAGGATACATATACAGCTGCATTGTCTTCATTCAGTGAGCAGAGAGATTTGTTCTAATAGTGTTTGAGACAGGATATCAGGTCTTCATCTTGTACAATGAATAAGCAGTAACACAACAATATGCAATGTATTAATTATTGAAAATGTACTAGCAATTGGTTGTGAAACTGTCTCGTTGCTACTTGTGTCTCAATAAAAATACTTTTAAAAAATAAAATTAAATTTTAAAAAAGGAAGCTTCTGCTTCCCTCTGGGAAATCAGACCTCACTGAGGGAATCCAGTGGCCTAGTTTTATTGCAGGGAAGTCTAGGACACTGTAGAGCGAGGCAACACTGGCTATCTATACTGGAGAAGCAAGAAATGAGGCCTTTCTTGACATTCCAAAGCAAACCACCACGAAATCCACGCAGCCAAGGGGGTGACTGTGCTTGTAAGCCGCTCAGGGTAGGGTACCTTGCCAGTCGGCAGCCAATAACTGGAAAATATGGCATGTGAAATTTGGAGTTAATGCCTCTGATGCTACAATACCAATATCATGTTTCATAGATTAATTATATGTCACTAAAATCAGTCATCTTTTTGGAATAGAAATGTATTCACAATAAATGCACTGACAGAAAGAGTAACTATTTCTATTCAATGATCATGAATGTAAAAATTGTTTATAAGACATTCTATGAATAATGAGAGACAAGGCAGAAATGAATATTAATATCAGCAGTAATAATAGTCATCAGTGATTGTAACTTTACTATCAAATATTTGGTATAGAACAATCACTTTCTTATTTAGCCCTCACAAAATGTCATTATATGAGTATTTCTATTCCTGCCTTAGTACTGAGTAATCTAAAATTACATCTTAGTTTAGGTAGGATACTAACTCCAACAGTCAAATATGTTTACATTCCTCTGTAGGCATAGATCTTGTCCATATAATAAAGTATACAAATGAGCCAGGCTCTTAAGTCTTCTGCTTTGTATTTTTAGAAAGCAGTAATCACTACATCATCATCAACCAATGATGTGCAATTAGTAACAAAAAATAAGTGCACGCATTCTTAATTCAAGTGAGGGAAGAGCTAAGAGAGAAAATCGTAGGCACATTTCTTTACCTGGCAAGTCTCAGAGGCTTTTTTATACTAATGAGCTCTGTGAATATTAGGAGCCCTTGCTGGAGATGATTTGACCTTGAAATCCATTCAGACCATCAATTAGCATTGCCCACAGACAATGGCACTCCACAACATACTGTTTAAAACGTGCTATTATAGGCAAATTTTCCAGGTGGCCAGTGGATTGATTTTTAACAGAAATAATTATCCTGGGAAGAAACTAGACACGAACACTACCCCACTTAAGTTATTTATGTTTGAAATATTTTCGTACCTGTATAATGGCATTGTTTTAAATTATGAGGTGTGGCGAAGTAAATGCTGTAAAGTTTACTTCTAGTTTAGAGGCTCAGGAGAGAAGAAGATTCTCGTGGTTGGGTCTTGTTTCCCTGCACTCTGCGCACCTGTGACCCGAGACCTGAGGAGGAGACAGGCTCTGGTGCTGAACAGAACTTGGCAGGCATCGCCTGCCTTCCCTCTGCTCTGCTCAGCTTTCTTTCCAGAAGGGCTGCCTCCCAGGAATAGAGCAGAGTGAGATGTCACCGTTGTGCTGGGTTAGAGAACACACTGGAGCGTTCTTGCAAGAGGCTACTTTTCTGAGCATGTTGTAAGACCTCGTCAGAGAAAACTAAAAATAACATGCACTTGAACACTGAGTGTTGTGTTGCGTGCAGAATAAGGATAAAGCTGTGTCTGGTGACAAGGTTCTGACAAAATAAGCACAGGATGATCTAGGCTTAAGAATGGGAGGCGGGAGAGGCGCTGACTGTGACCCCCAGATGCAACCGCTGTAGGTACTTTTTAGTGAACAGGAAATGAGAAACACTATCAAACCAAATCTATATTGTTTTGATTATATGTATATGTATAGTTGAAAAATGCATAAATTGTAATTTTTCATTCTATACTGCCAGCAGATTTATCCTCCACTAAATTGTTTTAATGAAATCAAAATGCCCTTAAATTTTCTTTAATTACTGTATCTCTGTGATCGGTCAATTACTGTGACCGATGGTCAGTGGGGACCGTTTCTGATAAGTGCAGTCTAGGTTCTGTGCCCAGAACATGCCTGTTTCTTTATACTTTTTATTACAACAGCTCTTTTTTGGTCAACTTTAGTAGAAAATGGAAAATGTTCTCTTGCTACTGAATAGAAAAGCAGTAACTGACATTAGGGAGCACACAGCCAGAGTGCAGCTGCCCCAAAACTACCCATCAGTAACATTCTATCCCCAGAAATATTTACTTGACCATTATATGTGCATGCTTATCGCACGCACACACACACACACACACACACACTCATGGGTCTTTTGTGAAATAAGACGTGACAATAAAAACATGCAAGCACTCTATCTTAGAATTAATAAGAGGTGCTCACTGAATACATTTAGATTTATTAAAAACATGAATTTTAATTTCTGTATTTCATACCATTCACAGGAAAACTTCGTCTACAAATAAGATTAGAGAACAGCACACTTTTTTGTAAAGAGCACAGGCTTTGTCCAATGCACTGGTGTTTATGAACTCATTTTCTACTCTGCATAGAAAACGTAATCTGGGACACAGTTGGTTGCCCAGTGAGCACAGGCTTCACTGTTTGAGTGCATTTGGAGCCTGCGATGGTCGCGATTCAGACCAGAAAATGGCCATGCCTTCAGGTGTTTCAAAACAAAGGAATTTAATGCACAGAATTTGTTACTGAGTTACTGTGGAAGTCCTCAAAAAACTGGGATGAGAGGTCTCTTTTGACCCTGCTATTCTGCTGCTTGGAGTCTCACCAGAAAACTTAAAAACATCATGACAAAGCAATATATGTGCACCCATAATTACAGCATCTAAATTTGTAATAGTTACATCTTGAAAACAACCTAGTGCTCATTGAACAAGGAATGGATAAGAAAGAGGTGATCTTTGAAAATATGGAGTACTACTCAGCCATCAAGAAGTATAAACCGGAGACTTTTATAGGTACGTGGATACAACTTGAGACCATACTCGTAGGTGAAATAAACCAGATACACATGTATACACATTATAGTGTCTCCCTAGTGTGAGAGGCTGAAGAAGCAAATAAGACCCAAAATGTACTGATGTGCTGTTCAAAAGGAAAGCGAAACAGAGATGTGGAAACTGGGAAAAGGAAGGAAGGGAAAACCAAATATATATCTTTAGATATCTTTATATGTGTTTACAAAGATATATTAGTTAAGAAAGTTATGCTACTAATTACTCTTTAGTTCACTGAGCACAAAGACTATACCAATATATAGGTGTACTAAAGCGCCTGCTTAGGCAGAGCTCAGTGGCCGGGTTCGACCTCTGGCATGCTGTGCTGGCCCCGCCCCCTGGGACGCCCTGAGAAGGCGATTGAGACTGGGCGTGGTGGCGCACACCTGTAATCCCAGTACTTGGGAGGCTGCAAACAGGAGGATCACTGCGAGTCTGAACTACATAGTGAGACCCTGTAGACCCTGTACTAAAATACATTTAAAAAAATAAATAAATATAAAGATTGAAAACAATATTTATTACTAAGGACAGGAGAAATAAGCAATTGCACCAGAGATGCTCAGCATGAGCTAAAACTGCAGGCGGCCTCCTAGCAGGCCCTTGGCATTGCCTTAGTTGACACCTCTCAGGAGACAAGAGAAGGAACAGAGAAAGACTGTGAAGAAACACCCTCTGCCCCCTGCCTCTCTCCCCAAACCTTCCTTTGGTTCCTACCTCCTTTGCATATGCCTCGAGGAAACCACAGGGCAACAGAACAGAAAGGAGCAAAACCAGAATGATAAGAAAGCAACAGGCGACAAAACAGGCCAATGCCAGGAGCAGAAGGGTGAGCAGGTGCAGGAAACGAAGGGCAGGAGGAGAGTTTCTTGTGGGACAAGGAGCGCTTCGCCCCCTCCTGTGGGCTCCTCTGGTGTCAGTCTGCACCTACAGAGGTAAGGCTCTACCTGGGCAGAGGCAAACTGTGACATAAGATTGAGAGAAGTGGAGGGCACGATTCTTACTCAGGATAAAGTCATAGTACACATAAAAATGCAAAAAGTCCATGCAGGTGCTTGCCTCGCTTGCACAAGGCCCTGATTTCAATCCCCATACCACAAAAAAAGTTCCAGCAAAAAAATACATAAATTCTGCAAAGTTCTAATTAGAATTTCCATAATATATGCAGGAATTAAATGAATACTTAAAAGATTACATGAAAATGTAAATGCTTATGAATCAATGAAGACATTTGGTATTTCTTTTGAATTCTGAAAACTAGTATAGAACCTAGGAGCACAGAGCCACCAGGGACCCTGGACTGGGGGTCAGGCCCAGGCACGCATGAGCAGAGCAGGAATGCAAGGGAGGGCACATGAACAGACCACGTGGAGTGTAAGGATGCGCGAAGAGGCAACGGCGGTGTTCAGCTTAGTGCGAAAGGGTGCACCGCTCAGCGAATGTTACCGGCGCGCTGGCTAGCCATCTGGAAGACTATCACGTGGAACCTCTTATTAGGTTACAGTAAAAACAAATTCCAATGGATTAAATACTTAAATATAAAAAACAAGAGAATAGATGAGCTTTCGTAGACATTCTCAGGGCAAATTAAATATGAACTTACTTGAATTTCTAAAAAACATTGTCTCTAGGAGAGGTGCCAAAAAGCAAGTGAATGCACATATACACACAATGAAAAAAAAAAAAAAAACCTCGAAACAACTTGGGGAAATATTTGTCATGAAAACAGACAGATGCCCATAGTTAATAATACGCAAAGATCTTTCACACATTTACAAAAAGAAAATAAATAATACGAGTGGAAAACAAATGGGCACAGAATTAGAGGGGGAAACCTACACAGCAACAACCAAAATGGGCAGCAAGGGAGGAAAAGCCGCTCAAATGCAGTAAGCAGGAGTGAATTGAAAATTAAGATAGCAATGAATATGGAGGATTCACATTTATTAACCTAGGAATTTTTAATAGAAAAAAACAGATGTGAATGCAGATATGTGTGTGAGGAACAGATCACCTTTAAATTCCTAGAGTGGTCTGACAACATCTTAAGAAACAGGCTGAAGCCTAAACATTAAAAACACAGATTTCCATTGGCCCAGCGGATACAGCTCCAGCGATCTCTTATAGAAGTAGGAACTGTCACTCACAAAGGTATTTCCATCAAGAGACAGTGTTTGAATAATATTGTGTGTGTATCTATAGAACAAGCACAGAATGTGCAGAAAAGCAATGATAAATTGGAGGGATGCTGATAGATTTGGAAGGATTTCCACAAGATTTTTCTTTAAACATGTATAAAAGGGTTTTGTTTTGTTTTGTTTTAGCAGTGTTATTAAGCAGGGTAAAAATTTCTGCATATGGATATAGAGACTGTCTCAGTTATGGTTCTCTCTCATTGCTGGGACAAATGCCTCACACCCAGAATGAAGAAAGGAAAGATTATTTAGCTCATAGTTAATGGAGGTTCATGTCCATGCTCAGCTGGCTCCAAGGCAGAGTGGCACATGGCAGAGGGCAGCAGTCCATGGAGGTGGCAAAGAGCAAGAGCTCAAAGGGAGTGGGAGCAGCTCCAGAGCTAGCCAGCCTCTCTCCCCTCCCGACATTATAATGCAGATTACCCGGCCCAGGCCAGGGTGTAACACTCACATCCGCAATCCCAACATTGGATCAGGAATCAATCACAAGCTCCAGAAGCCGCCCCATGACTGCACGAGGCTTTGGGGGACACCTAGACACAACCCATAACAGAGACCAAAACTTGTATGAGTACATAGAAAATATGAAAGAATATGTAAATTTCTTCATCTTTAGTCTTCAGATCAGCTTATTGTAGGGAGGAGATCTCAAGGGTATACACTCATACATTTATACACGCTCACTCACACACACATACACACACACATTTACTCATAAAGGCAAACAGAAGAGATGCACCCCACGACCACCACTGCCACACCCCATGAAGAAAGAATTTAGCAGGTGTCCACAGTTGCTCTCTACTGCCTGCAGGATGAGGCCGAAATCTAACCAGAGAGCCTCTTCTGCAATCCATGCAGCTTTTTGTGAGCCAGTGATGGGATTAATTAGGCTGTATGACCCTGTTTATCTTTATCATTTATTTTAGTTTGTGGTTTTCCTCCGTGATTGCTCAAAGGTTCAGTCAATTACTTTTCCTTTTCCTTTGGGTCTCCCTGAGGAAGAATCGTGTGCATCCACTTCGGAAACACCAAGAAGCGGACACCAGTCAGCCGGCCTGCCTCCATCTCGGTGTTTGCGTCTGTAAGATGAGGAGGACTACGCTTTGCTCATCTCAAAGGGATAATGTGAAAATTAAGACGTAATTAATTGGACTGCAGCTCTCACTAAAGATGCACCCTGCAAGCGCAGCTCCTTGCTCTTCCTAAGTGTTGGGCTCTGTGGTTTCTTGTGTCTTTCACTTTTGTAATGTGGGGACAGGAGCCACATCTTGTTTGTTGTAATGAAGCAGAAAGTGAAACACTGGAAAATTAACAGAAATCAGAAATAGTTCTACTTAATTACAAACAAATGATCAACTATTTTGAAGATGGCTTTGAGACATGGGAAATCAACTTAAATCTCATGAGTGATGTTGGAATTCTTGCCAAAGAGAAAGCACACACACACACACACACACACACACACACACACACACACACCTCTTCAACCTCAGTCTTCTCCTTCAGCTTCATGGATGGAGGCTTTATCTCCAGGCCCACATGCTTGTTTCTCCAGTTGCTGTAGGCAGCAGCAACCACCTTTGATTCCCAGAGCAGCCCATTCTCCACGATTTTCATCAACTGATCTTTCTAAAACACGGATCCAGTCTCTCAAGGCCCGTGCCAAAAGACTGCCTGATTCCTTCTTGCTTTACAGATAAATCCACACTGTTTCTTAAAGCCGTTCAGTCACCCTGCAGGACTCCAGCCCCACTGCTCAAGCCCCTGCGCATGCTGCAGGTCTGCTGCCCCTCCTGTGGCTGAGGGTTACTGCTAACTTGCCGGTTGCGGGGTCAGGCAATTT
>NW_004524590.1:3593948-3595400 GCF_000260255.1 Octodon degus | reverse complement strand
CAAGTGGTCGCTGCTCATCTCCACTCAGTTCATTCATCAACATGGATGGAGTGAGGCTCCGCTGAGCTTCAGGAGTTAGATGTGAAGCCAAGGGCTGGGAACTCACTGGCCCATGACTGTGCAGCATGGCCCAACGCTGGATCCGTGCACAAGCCAGGCAAGGCCACATGGAGACAGGAGAGCACAGCAGGTCTCCAGTCAGGGGAAGCTGATGAGGGACAGAGGCAGAGTAACCCAGAGTCGGGCAGGGCGGCGTGTGACTCAGAGTGCTGGAGTCTGCAGGCATCTCCTCAGAGTGCATGGGGCACATGGCTTAGCAGGCTATTGTGGACCTTTTGCCTTCATTTTTAAACTTTTATCAATGCTTAATAAGTGTACATTTTGTGTGTACATCACGATGCTCCAACTCATTGTGTGTAAAGAATTGAATACAACATGTAAATACAATGACCAAGTCAGAATAATTAACATATTAAGCACCTTAGATGTACAGTATTTCTTTATGGTAAGTAAATTCAAAAATCATCTTTTCTCACTCTCTTGAGATTGATAGTATATTACCATAAACTGTATTCTCCCAACTACAACGCAGAACACTGGAACTTGCCTAACTCTGTACCCATGTCACTCTGAACCTACCAACTGGATCTTCTTCCCTGCATCCCTTGTTCTCCTCAACATCTACCTTTTTGACATGTTGTTAAACAGTCAGACCAATCTCTTCCCTCCAAAGCAAATAGCAGCCCCATCAGTGCCCTCCTTATTTCTTTAAATGCTGTGCTTGAACATAAGAGTGCCTCACTGGGCGTTTGTAGCCCATGACTCTTAGTGGGAACCAAGGAGCCTGGATCCCAACCTATGAGTAAGAATCTAAAAGGAAACATTCATATGCATGTGGGTAGGGATATGAGAGGGGATGTTAGAAATCATGGCTAAGCCAACATGGAAAGACTCTAAGTATTTGGCTTGCAAAGGCTTATAGGATATCTATCTCCAGAGTGAGTCAAAGGAGCTCTGGTTGATAACTTCTCCAGATTCCAAAGGTGTAAATTTCCCCAAGAAGTCAATTTCAAGCCATAAGTATTTGTTTTCAAACAACTCTCAAAAGCTCTAATCATCTAAAAATCAGCTTTCTTCAGCCATAGGGAGCCAGCAACAACAAGCCACTGAAAAAAAGCAAGCATCCCTGGGGACACACAGTCAGCCTTCTGATAATTACAGTTGACAACGATAAGATAAAATAAATAGGCAGAGACCAAATGCATAGAAGCCAAACGCAGCCCCAAACCAAGGGAAGCCAGGAGGGAGGATGCACTGGAAGAGAGGAGCCACTGACTCCGTCATTTGAGTATTACAGGTGTGTTAATTCAGCAAAATATTCTAAAAGAGTCCAGCAGTCCATGATAGTATTGGGTCTTCTGCTTTACTGGCAATGTCAGAAATTGTTGACCT
>NW_004524590.1:3579199-3593533 GCF_000260255.1 Octodon degus | reverse complement strand
CAATTAACCACCGGGAAGAATGTATGCAATGTGTTAATTATTGAAACTGTCCTACCAATTTGATTTGAAACTGTCTCATTGCTATTTGTTTCTCAGTAAAATTATGAAAAAAAAGAAAGAAAGAAAGAAAGAAAGAAAGACAAGCCACTGAGATGTTGCCTGAGACAACATCCAGGTGTACAAAGTGACATTCTGCAAGTGTTCCGAGCACAGTGATGAGGCAGCTGGTGCCACAGGATCGCCTTCCTTCACTCCCCTTCTGAGGGCATGTTCCTCACTTGGCTCACTCTCCAGTGTAGGCATGTTGAATCCGTCAGCTCCATCTGACTGAACAGCACTGAAATGTAGTGAGCAGCAAGGTGGGGCCTGGCCAACTCGCAGCAGAGGGTGCAGCTGGCACCCTGTCAGGAAAGCCACTGCTTCCGTGTGCACTGTGGTGCTCTCCATTTACACGCAAAATCCAAACATGTACCAGTCAGCACAGAGGTCACCACTGCCAATTTAACTCTACAAGCGCAGCTATTCAATACATGCTGATTAGAAAGCTCAGGAATTATGACATGACACGACCACTGGACCCCATGCCATAGCCTTTGTCACAATTGGAGCTTGTCTAGAAACCCTCTATTCTTCTGTACTAACAGAAGATTTTAATCGCAAATGTGCAGCTCCATCTCATTATAAAGGGGAAGAAAATCCCTCGCGGTGTTGTTAATTGACCTTAATCTAATGTGATATGTAATACACTCAGCCAGATCTCAGGCACCCTCAAAATAGAACAGTAAAACACCTCTTAAATCTAAATTATATTTGAAAAAGCAGATTAGATTATTTCCAGCCTCCTCAAACAAACGGTAGCCTGCTGAAATTTATCTTGTACTTTCCAAACAAGGCAGACGCTCCAGCCTGACATGGCAAATGCTTTATGAGTTTATCTACCTAGAAAGTCACAGAATGTTTCCCTATTTAACCAAACAACCAGTTCCTGAAAGAGGATCAGAGCTCTGGTGTGAGGCTCCAACCCCACACCTGTCACACCTCGATATGAGGTCAGGATGACCCGTCAAGGACCAGGTTACACATGTCAAACAAATCCTTACACAACTGCCACCCAGATATGCTTAGAGTGACTAATCAAGCTAATCTCGGATTCCCAAAGGTGGGACTCTTACAAGATACACAAAGTGTTCTTAGTGGTGTTGAAAAAACTGTTCAGTGCTGCTTATTAAAGTGCAGTAAAGGAGCTGGGGAGATAGCTCAGTAGAATAATCACTTGCTTAGCAAGTGTAAGGACCTGAGTTCAATCCCTGGTTCTGAAAAAAAAAAAAGTTCAATAAAGACAACTTTAATCAGGGTCAGCAGGATGTGGATTGAGACTGTTGTCATGGAGCGTTGCAGAAGAAAGGTCTGGATTCTCCCTGAATCAACACGTGCAGGTGGGGCTTTACAGCCAAAGAAAAGGTTGCAGATCAGTGAATGGAGAACTTTCTAAGAAACACTCAGGATGAGGGGAACGGATGGTGAAGATGGGCAGTGAGATCTGCACCACTTGGGCTGAGCATGGGAAGCTGGTGAGATATGTAGTGAAGACAGAGTTCTAGCCAGACTGACGTAGCAAGATTCCTGCTAGAAATGAATTTTATAAGGATGTGTGTTGATGAACCCAGGATCCTGGTGGATGTATGTCTAAGCAGGGACTTTGTGACCAGCCAGGGATGAAACTCGAGGCAAGTGAAGATCTGGGGTGGAGTAAAAGGAGGTCACCAACTCCTCGTGGGAGCATTTTAAGAAATAATAGAGATTGGACAGAATAGACTTACCCTATTCTGGAAAATCATAATACTCGAGGCTCATACCTGACTAAGAGTCTGTACATTGACTAGAACCTTTCCCTGGTGCCTTTTCCAAAACTACTTCTAAAGACAAAGGTGTTAAGGAAGAGTTTATGATCTGACCCTCCACTGGAATTGGATTTTCTTGGGCAAATAGTCTCCATAATAAATCAGAAATAATTTATTAAGCTCAGAAGGAAAATAACTTAAGAAGATGAAAGTAGAAAGCTCAATTTCAACCACAAAAAATACTCACCTCTTTTTCCTGTGAACACCATATTTTTCTTTGTCAGAAAAAAGACATATTGCATATGCATGAAAATCAGTGCATCTATATTATATCCAAACAGTGCCAATGGAGCTAACAAATGCATAATCAGTCTAGCCCATGCCTTTGAAAATAAATTGATTTCTCAGCACTTTTCCCCAAACTCCAGTTGCTTTGAAAATAGAAATCATTTTCTTTCTTTCTGACAGGAGTGCATTTTAAATGTGAGCGCTTTCTCATCTAATGATTGTTTTTGTGGCTTTTGCCCACTGATTGGCCATATCTAATTATCCAAATAGCTATTTAAATAGAATGCATTTTCCATAATGTCTTCAAAGTGCAGCTGGAGGCGGAGCAGCTATCTATGACCTTTATGTCACAGCCACCTTCCTTTTCTCTGCTCTGAATGAACTACAGCCCCATAAACAATTGTGACGCCTATACGTATAGACTCCCATTGAATCTCCATGTTTTAATTTTTTAATCGGCTAATACAGCAAGCACATGGCTATAAACGGTGATTGCAAGTGTTTGTGCAAGATGTGCAACTAGCTGTTTTGCGCTTATAATACCATGTGAGCCCAAATTTATCACCAATGCTTCTTTTCTGTTGACATTTTTATGCAAATAAATGAAGTTTGGGAGACTTCAGCTCTGCTCAGCCTTGACTAGAGAAGTCACCATGGTCTTTGTCACCCAGTCATTCTCACTCTGGAAAGGATCCCGCAATGGAGGTGTAATAGATTTTCTAGAAGCATTTAGAGCGAAGGTCACTTTGGGGTGAAGGTCTGCGTTGCTCGAACAAGATTTATCACATTAATTAATTCACTTTATTTGTGCATGGGAGCTTGCCACAGTCCAATATTATACTTAGAACTTACAGGTGACCATTTCCCCCTATATGTACTTGATACAATTATTGCCTTATGCCCAGTAATATGTCTCTTAACAATGAGATACTTGCAGAGAAATATACTTCTAAAAAAAAATCTTGCCAAAGGTATTAAAAGATTCTCAAGGAAGATCAAGATCAAGAAACAAGCAGTAGGTACGGCGAGATGGCTCAGCGGACTAAGCGCCTGCATTGGCAAGCTCAGGGACCAGGGTTCTATCCCCAGAACCACATGTCACGCTGGCTCCAGCCTTGTGCACACTGAGCAAGCCACGGAGTCCATGCGTGGTGGTGCACGCCTGTAGTCCCAGCACTGGGGAGGGTGGGAAAGCAGGAGGATCACTAGTAGTCCAAGCTGCATAGTGAGACCCTGTACCAAATGCAAGAGAGAGCGAGAGAGAGAGAAAGAAGAAAACAAAAGCTCGGAGAGGAGCTCTGAGGCCCTCAGAGGGCAGGGCAACAAATGATGCGATGGCATCATCAAGGCAGGAACGCGGCTGAGCACGGCCTCACTGGCGCAGTCAGAGGCAGCGGCCTAGGCACACAGACATGCGGCTCTCTTTGTCTCACACGTCCATACGGCAGCACAGTGCATGGTGCAGATTTTCCTGTTTTTCCGAAACTCTGAAGGGAATCTTCCTCTTCTCCTTCATGAATATTCGTGCAGCACCAAGAATAATGCTGTAATGAACAATGATGAAAACAGTAATTTGATAAAATTAGGAACAGATAGATACATAGTTATCGTGTAAATAAATAAAAAAAAAAAAATGAGCCCCAGGAAAATGCAAGCAAGCCCTTGAGGGCCACAATGCGAGTGCCCAGCAGAGCTCTGAGCCTGGCTCTGTCACTGAATTTCAGTGACCAATAAATCCACCCTAAAGATCATTTAGGACTCTCACAGAATCCTGGCAAAAACCATTTGTCTTCCTAATCAGACCAGACTTGAGCCCTCTTGGATGCTAGCATCCTGAAGGTGACTTGAGGAAGGAGAACCCATCCATAAAGAAAGAGCAAACCTTTCAGGGAGATTTGAGAATATTCTTACAATATTTCCTCAAACTATCACTGATATGAAAAGTCCCTGCAGTCCCTATAATTTCTATACTGCTGTGAATAGCTGGCATTATTAGCAAAAGAGAAAAGAAATGATTTCCATAATTGCATTTCAAGGAATCTGTTAAAAACTTAACACCATTGTTAAAGGTAACTGTCTTTTAAAGCTTATTTCAACAACCAATCTTCAGTGTCTCTGTTTTGATCACCCAATATATTAATTTCATGCGGGCTGCTTCTCACACATCCAATATTTACTCATATAAATCTCTGCAGCAGGGAAACAGAAGACAAAACTTCACAGTGTCGAGGGGCAGGCATTCTGGAAACCCTGTTACGGGGTGAGAAACTCGTCCTGAAGTACTTCCTAAGTGCTGAGGGAGCGAGTACTTTCAAAACTCCGCCTTGCCGAGAAGAGCAAAGCTGGCAATAAATAAATAAATAAATAAATAAATAAATAAATAAATAGCAGCATTAAAATTTTTTGACATATTTTAACCCACCAAGTAAAGACTCTATATTCATAGTCCATGTGTTACTCCATTTTCTTCACTGCGACATTATCTGCAAAGCAGCTTAAAGGAGGTAAAGGGTCGACCCCACAGCTGGTTGGCCCCATTGCCTTGTGCCAGGTGCAAGGCTGCCCACTGCAGGGAACAGCACACAAGGCATCAAAGCTGCCTCGTGGCATGTGGGAGGCAAAGCGAAAGAGAAGGATGGACGTCCATGTCCCCTTTCTGGGCATTCACCACGGTGACACAGCTCCCTTCCACGTGGCCCCATTCCCTAGGTTTCACCCCCACCCACCAGCACTGCTGCCTCATCATCTGGCCCTTGACACACGGGCTTCAGGGCCACCCCAGAGCCACTGCAGCACTGGGGCGCACGATGCTTCCGATACACGTACACACGGCAGAACGGCTAAATGAAGCCATGTAGCAGCATTTCCTCACACACCTGCCAGTCCTCGTCCGGCTGTGTAGTGACTCCCTTAAATTCTATCCACCTAGCCACTTTAAACGAAGACTTACTAACTTCTGCTGTCACGACACACAATCAATCTTTTCAACATGTCTCTTTTATCTAAATAAAATTGTGTGCTCCTGAGCACAGTCTATCTCTCCAACCTCCAGCCTCTGCTGACCACCAGTCACTGTTTCTAAGAGGTGTCCTTTCCACACCACATAGTTCAGTGAGATTGTGTGATATTTGTCTTCCTGTGTCAAGCTTCTTTCACTAAACACAGTCATTTCCTTAACCTGCATGGCCATACTCAGAGCACTTTTGGAGACTGAGACAGGAGGATTGGGAGTTTAGGACCAACCCGAGAAATATACCAGTTTAGTGAAACTTTGTCCCAAAACAGCAAAAACTTAAAATACAGCTGGGAATGTACCAGTGTGGCACCCCTGGGTTCAATCTCTAGTACCATAGTGAGACAGAAGGATTTCCCTCTTTTAAAAGGACTCAGACTAGTTCATTGCATGGACGCAGCATATTTTGCTGATCCTTCATCTGTAGCAGGGACTTCTGTTGCTCCCAGTCTTGGCTACTTTGAATAATGATGCAATGAGCATGAGTGTAGGTGTCTCTGTTTCATACCCATGTCATGGCCTGTGGCTATATGCCAAGTAGTGGACTGCAGGTTCAAATGTTAGTCCTGTTTTTCTTTTTCCTTTTTTTTTTTTTTTTGAAAAAATGTAAGTTTTTTTTTTTTTTATTTTCATAGCGGCTATACTTATGGGTAGGTATTCGGAGCAGTAGAGAAGCAGTCAGAAGGAAAAGGAGAAAAGGGCTTTATTTTCTTTGAGGACATAGGGAAGAATTTGGGGAAGATAAGAGATTTTCTGGACTAGACAGAGGAAGGCTGAGGCTTTTATGGCCTTTGCCAGGGGAAGGGTTTGAATGGGGATGTTTAGATATACCTGAGAAACTGATTGGGGGTCTTTCCTGAGGTGGTGGGAAGGGTGAAAGTAAATTATGTCCTGGGCTGAGCTGGAGAAGAAGGGGAAGGTGGTCTTTTGTTTTAAGGGCGTCAGCCATATTAGATGACCACCACAATGACTCCAGCAATTCCTACTCGGGCCCCGACCTGTCACTTACGAGCATCTCTAACAAGTTTTTAACTCTTCCCCTTTTCTTGTGTCCACACCAGCACTTTTGTTTCACCCCCTTCCAAACAGACACAAAAAAATAGACATGAGAAAAACTCAATTGTGGTTTATATTTGTACATCTCTGACAATTAATGATGCTTGTTGTCCATTTATATGTCTTCCCTTGAGAAAAATCGTCTATGTGGTTCCTATGGTCATTCTATAATTTAGTTGTGTTCTTACTACTGTATTGTGAAAATAAACTTTTCCAGAAATTGGGCAAATGCTTGGAACAACCTAGCGATCATCTATCCTGAACAAGTGTTTAAGCCCTGCAGAAGAGGGCACTCTGTGATTCAGTTCCTCCCATTCACATTCTCTTGAAATCTGACAGCCTCACCATCACAGTGCAAACCAGCAACCTAATAGAAACTGGAGGGAGCAGAGGGACATGGAGATTAAACACTGTTTAATTTTCAGAAAATCATCATTATTTGCTCGGTCTGTAAGGTCCCTGGAAGCCTGCCTCCCTCTCTCACAATGCTGTCTTTATTTGACCTGACTCAGAACTTGCCTGATGAAAATAGTTGTTTTCTCCATAGAACTTGTGAGAAAATTTAAAAAGGCAACAGAGCTGATAATATTGCTAGAGCAAACCAAAAAAATGACTTACAAGCATAAAAAGAAACTGGTGAGTGAGAGGACTCGGAAAAGCTTTAAGATATTTTGCAAATCTAAGGCAGGGCTTGCTGGGGCTGTAGGGCGGGGCCCATTTCTTACCACTAAATGACAGCGGGGATCATCTTTCTGATGCTACAAAGAACTCCCCGAGCATCCCAGCTCAGAGGAGGACAGGATGGCTCTGGCTCACAGTCCCCGAGCTTTCAGACACCGAGGTGGAAACAACACGGTGAAGGGGAGCACTGGAGGGAGTCTCCCCAGCTGATGCATCTGCGAGAGAAGCGAGCGGCAGCCCAGCTAACGAAGGCACATCCCCTCCAGCAGCTCCCTGACCCCCGCTTCCTGCCTCCCGGGCCATCCCCTAACAGCACACTCTGCTAGGAGCCCAGCTGCGAACTTTATTTTTAATGAAGTCAGCGCCCTTGTGATCAAACCACCAGACAAAAGCCCCACCTCAAAATAAATGAGCCTTTCGGGACAGTCGTGATTCAAACTGTAACGCTGGCTTTAGAGTTTCAGGCAAGCAGAAAGTAAAGACTAAGGCCCAGTCGTAAATGACTCTAGGTCCTAAACTTGTGACCCAGTATGTGACAAGACCCTAAACAAATGCTCGGGCAATTGGGAATCAAATAATCTTTGTCTTCTCCTTTGTGACTTCTCATGTCATTTCTCATGTTATGGCTATCAATATAGGTAACCCTGATCAGACGCAGGGGCATTCTAGACTGTCTTGGTCCCTGAGTGGTACCCATTTGTAGAAAGTTTTCAGTCTGACAAATGCTGTGAACTTTAACTGATCTTGGTTTGTTGTTTTCCAATACTTGCTACAGCACAGTGAAATTGGGACAGGTTTCCGTTGGGAGTATCCTTTAGGAGCTTCATCTCAAATGTGCTTCACATGGATAATTACTATGGTTTTCATTAGCTTCAAAAATAGAATGGGCCAGGGAGATAGCTCAGTGGACTAAGCACCTGCTTAGGCAAGCAAGGGGACCAAGGTTCAATATCCTGTACCACATGTACACCCCCTCCCCTCTATCCCCTGGGCACGCTGAGCTGGCCACCAGACCAGGTATGGTGGTGCACACCTGTAATCCCAGTACTGGGGAAGCTGAAAACAGGAGGATCACTATGAGTCCAAGCTACATAGTGAGACCCTGTAACAAACACATAAATAGATAATTAAGAAATAGACTTTTATGAATGAAAGGTCTTACCACTGCCCTCCAGATTTTTTTTTTAAATGTATTTGGAACAGGATCTCACTACACAGCTCAAACTCATAGCAATCCTCCTGTTTTCAGCCTCCCTAGGACTGGGATTAGAGGCGTGAACCACCACACCTGGTCTCAGTGCCGGGTCATTGTGCCTGGGGTTGGGGCAGTGCTGTGTTGTCAGGGATCGAACCCAAGTCCTGCACTTGCCTAAGCAGGCACCTAGTCCACCGAGGTCTCTCGCTGGCCCTCCTCCAGATTTTTTTTTTGAATGGAAAAGTTTTACAGTGACCCACCTGGTCCCCTTCTGTTGTATGAACTCTCATTGTTCCGGTCATCGTTGTGGGCTTATAAAGTACAAACATTAAGTGTAAAAGCTCTTCTTAAGCATTTTCTTGAGATTTCTCTTTCTTTTTGCCCTTAAAAATCCAGAATAAATCTCTAATGACACTTAATGATAATTTCCTTCTTCTAAACCCACTTATTTTTCAATTAGGAACATAAATGATTTTCACATTCCTATGTTCCCCCTTAAAGGGCAGAGGCAATCCACAAAGACTGCTCCAATAACAATTTCAAATAATCTGTAATGAAGAATTTTTGTGTCAATTAAAATACTGTGATAAGGAAAACAAATTTATTAATGATATGATGATAAATATGTAATTATGTTGACAAAAATCTTCACTGCAGGCTTTTAGTATCTACTGAATATATGGAAGAAACAGAATAGAGTCTGTAAAATAATGCCTTAGAATTTTTAGTACTCTCCCTTTATCACCCAAGAACTGCCATCTAACTTGTGATCTTCTTAGCTTGCTTGCCGGTGGGAGAAGCAGGGAAAAAACTCGGAGGCTATAGGAAAAACTTAAGGACAAACAGAGAAAGCACTCTAGCTGCAGACTGAGATTAGTATTGTATAATTATATTCCAAGGAAAGGTAAGAAGAATCTTATGTATCTTATTTCACCCTTTTTATTTTAAATTATTTTTTATTTCATTTATGTATTTTAATGTATTTGGTTGTTACAGAGTCTCACTACACAGCTCGGGCTCCTAGTGATCCTCCTGCTTTTCAGCCTCCCTAGCGCTGAGATTACAGGCATGCGCCACTACGCCCAGACTCTGTGTCTGGCTCAGCCCACCAGGGGGCGGGGCTGGCAGGGCATGTGGTGCCGGGGATCGAACCACTGTCCCTCGGTTTGCTTAAGCTTGCCTAACTAGGTGCTTTAGTCTGCTGCGCTAGCTAGCTGGCCCCTCCCCCCTTTTTTTAAACCCTGTAAATGTGACATTAACGTTGAAGGAAATTACCGCCCAGCTCATCACAGGTGGCTTGCACCAATTTGCACAGCCCTGAAGGAGTAGATCCTACAGCTTATTCTCGTCATTCCAGCCCTTCCGTAAGCTTTACCTTTTCCTCTGGGCCTCGCTCAGAGTCACTGCTGTGAAGAATACGTCCTGGGTAGAGTGAAGTAGACAGTGACTGGAGAAGTAGAAAACAAGGGCGCCCAAATGAAATGAGGGAACCACACCTCGTGACTTTCTGACTTCACTTTGCCAGACTCAGAGATCCCCTCGTCACGGAAACTGACTGAGCTAAAAAGTGCATTCTGGAGTGTGTGTCTAGACTGAGGCATGCTCCAGTAGATGGCTGTAGCTAAAAGAAATTTCAAGCAATGGCGTGACTACGCTATGATCACTTTGCCATTTGATGAGCAGATTATATTGTCAGGCAAAGGTGAAGTGTTCATACACAGACAGCCCAAGCTTCCAAAATGAGCTGTCTATCTGTAATAGTTTACTGTGTCTGAAGAGTTTCCATCAGTACTGAGAGAGGTGGTGGAGGATGAATGTGAGGGTCAGGGCAGGCTGCACCACCGTCTCTGTCCCTGGTCATGCTTGTGATGTACAAATCCAAGTCTCCACTCATGGCTTCTAACAACACATGTTGCACATACAGCAGTGAATCATCTTCAATAAATCAAAGACTCAGTGTAACTCCTCAGGTCATTTGTAAGATAATGACTTTGCAAAATTTGACCCATACAGGGGCCAAAAGCAAAAGACCAACTGATTGCAAGTTAGTTAAAGGACTTGAGCCGTTTTTGGACAGTGGACCACATCTGCACTGCTCACCGCTCCTGAGACACCAAAGGTGTTCCTCAGCATCCCTGTTTCAGCACTTCTGTCAGCTCTCCTGTTATAAAACGGGGATAAAATAATCTATGGCTTATCTTACTGTACAAATAATTATTATGTTATTATACAATTATGACCATATTATTAGATAATAATTTAAGAAGATATTATTCCTATATTAACAAATATTAAATGCTCAATCACAGCCGATCATTAGGTAATAAACTTTTTGCAATTACAGCTAAGGTTTTTCTAATAGAACAAGGGACTCATCATTAGAAAGTGGCTAATATAAATTTGGCAATCAGTTGAGACAGATCATCCTACAGTCTTCTGACCCCAGAGGCAAGGATGGACGAACTTGTGTGGCAGCGCGTGTGGCTCTGCCGCGCCCAGGCCTCCTGCCTGCTTTGGCAGTCCGTCACTGTTTCCCTCTCCTCTCAGACGTTCTCCTCGTCAATGTCTGCCCTTGAGAGCTGAGGCGCGCGACCGGAGCTCCCGCGCAGATGACCTCGACACCGACGCCGGAGGTGGGAAACGCACTTTCACGTATCTGCTAATAGCTGTCCTCCTCAGCAACACCCATGTGACCTTTAAATATCACGGAAGCTAAGTGGCAGAGGACAATAATAATGGCACTTTAATTGATTGGCAAATTATTGAGCAGCATTAGCTAATACTCCGTAACACCCCTTCACTCTCCTCACTCCATTCCGTCTTACTGGAACAAATCATTAGACTCTCCAGAGGGATCCCGTCTTCCTAACATGAAAGTCTATGATCCATTTGACCCTGTCTGCTATGCTGTAGCGGATAGGTTAGCTTAAAAGCTTGGCAGATAAATATTAGGTAAGAAAGGCACTTGGAAAATATATGCCAAACAGCAAGTGTCATTGTAGACTACATTTCACTGTACTTCAAACCATTCAAAGTAAAAGGCAGTAAATTAGACTTTGATTTTTGTCCTGCTGTCTCATAAACAATGAACTTCAAATTCCTTGGAATAGGATTGTCTAGGGTTTCTGAATTTCTGACCCTGGCGGTGATTCCCAAGCTTCGATAATTGCTTGTGTGCGTGACTCCTTCACACTCCTCCACGCTGCAGCATTACTACTTTGGGGGTCATTTTACCTACAGAAATCCAAATGTCCTTCCTCCCCCAACCCACCCCCGGCCTCCTTGAAAACTGCTACATGACCTTAAAGCATGTAGAGCTCATTCCTTGGAACTAGAGAGCATTTTGACGACATGTCAAGATGAAAGATTTTTGTACTACCTGTCATCCTTAAATCTTTCTCCATCTCTCTCTTTCAGCTTTCAGGAAAGCTTTGCATGTCTCTGACGCTGTTTGCTTTGCGCAATGGAGGACAAAGCAGGAAGTTGGTAGGAGTTGAGACTGCAACAGCCTCTGATTATGAGCAACAAGTTCTGGGATCTCAGTGTCTTAGTCTCAGTTAAGAGAAGATGAAGAACTTGGGTGTTCTATAGTGTGGGTTTGGGGTTGACACGGATTCCTTCAAGAAAGACCTAGCTGTCCTGGTTGTTGAGCAGGCAGCACGCAGCACGCAGCTCTAGTGGGGTTGCCTCCACTCAGAACTGTCTTCGCGGAGGAGCAGCCCAGATTTCACCAGTTCAGCCTGCTTAGCTTCAGCCTGAATTCAGCCCCAGTTCTGCCCTGTTCGCTTCCATCAGTCAGCCCTACTGGCATACCTCGGATGGTGATTATGTCCCTACAGACCTTACTGGGGTCTGACTGCATTATCAGACCTCAGACACAGTGCAGCTTCCCACCAGAGTCTCCCACCCCTCTATTAAGGATATTGATCCCTCGTTCATACCGTGCCTGGCAACTTGGCTCCATCATCCTACTTTCGGAAAGCAAAGCCTGCCATGGCACTCGGCGCATAAGAATCTCTTTGTGTGCTCTGTTAGATCACTAAAGTAGTAGGGATGACCCGAGAAGTTTGGCAAACCCATGGCTAGTGATGGTTCCAATCGGCAGGAGAGGATAGCCTCCTTGCCCGCTTTGAATCCTTTAGACTGACATCTCGAGGCAGTCTCCCGATAATGTTCTGCCCTGTCTGCATTGTCACCGTCCCTGTGGAAGGCCAACTCTGTGTCTCTTGATCCCACACACCTGTCCCTCCAGGCTTACACTATTCAGGAGGACTGCAGCATGGCGCTACTGTAATTCTTCCTTCTTCCTCCAGGGCCAGAGATCTCAGATGTCTCAGTCTCCTCCAACCTCCTCCTCTCTGTGTTACCTCTGCCTAGCCTCTAAAGAGATCATTCAAGTTCTCACGACAGCAGGTCTCCCCAGCCTGTTGCTCTCTCGTCCCAGAACACTCTCCAATAATGTAAATGCGGTGTACTCAGGGCCAGCTTAATGTTTTGTCACATTTTGGACATGTCCACTTCCCTCAAAAAGTGCTCTACTAATTCCTTTACCTCTTTTACACATTTCATCTTGCCTTCATCTCTTCTGAGACGTCTTCCTGGACTTTAGCTTGGATTTGGGGTTCTTCTGACACTCTAGGTTTCTTCTTCCTTTGTGTAACCGTTGTACCAATTTTCATAACTGCTTTCCCTTTTAGTCTGTGTACTAGTTTTTGGTCCTGGAAGGATGAGAAGCATATTCCTCTCTATAGCTCCATCTTCTGGCCCAAGGCGCTAGGCACTGGAATTCATTCATGGGAAGGCTGGATAAGTGAACAAGTCGATTAATGAATAAATATTTTTTCAGGGCGTTAACTGATTTTCCCAGAATTGCTACCATTACTGTGGTCATGTTATAGTATATTTTTTATTTATTGGATACAGGTTCTCACTGTGCAGTCCCAACCCACAGTGAGCCTCCTATCTCAGCCTCTCCAGCCCTGGGATCACAGGCATGTGCCACCATGCCTGGTTTCAAGGCCTGCACAGCATGAGGTACCAGAGATCAAACTCAGGTCCTTTTGCTTGCCAAGTAGGCCTTAGACTGCTGAGCTACCTCCGCAGCCCAGTATAATGTTCTAGAGTAGAAAGTACTTCAACACGATCTCAAAAGTAAATGAAATATATTTGTGCATATGTGCATGTCTTAAAGTCACAGAAGAATGTACAAGTCCCAAGAAAAGACAAAAGGAAGTCAGTGGCAGTGTAATAACTCAGTCTTCCTAGTGTTCAAATAAATGTCATAATTGAAATCACTGTACTCATAGGTGTAGCAATTAGATTATCTGGTCCTTCTCCCTGGCTTACTGATAAAATTAGATCATTCAACCAGTCAGTTTCTCCCTCTTATGCAAGTTCAGCATCAAGATATTGGAGGTGCTTAGAGCATCCTGCGTGAACTCAAGATATGAGCTCTAAGGGTCATGTCAGAAGGTAAGAAAATGCTAACAAATGGATCATAAACTTGAGGGCGAATGAGTGTTGTACTGGGGACAATATCACAGATCCAGGCCAGAAATAGACGAAAACGATGGGTCTCACTCTGGAAACTAGAGTTCGCTTGTGTATGACACCGGGAAGCTTAGGATCTCTGAAGCGCACTGTGCTCATCTGAAAATGAGAATAATAAGACCTCATTTATTGACGTGGGATGAAGTTTCTTTATCCTGAGTGTCTAGGGCCGGAAGTGCTTTTGTTAGCCCCAGCAGTGGGGCAGTTATTAGGGGCCTCCTGTGTGCCTGATGACGAGGCGGCCACAAAGAACTACTTAATTTCCCAATTCAGCTGCAGCACAGCCTGTGACGTGGCTGCTATGCGCAGTCTAGTACGCCAGTGGCAAACCTACAGCAAGAGTGTCAACAGCACTGTCCCTCCCACGAGATGGACAGGAAGCTTCTGGGAGGCTTTCCCAACTGGATTTACTCTTATTTAAGGAATGTGTTCTCCCCTTGAGATTCACTTATTGTCTTAAATCTTTAGGATTCCCTCAGAGTACTTATCTGAGAGAGTGAAAAGGATTACAGAAACAGCCCAGAGGCCCAGAGGTAATCTCTCAACTTCCAGAGAGATAAGATATCTTCCTCACTGCTGAGCCCCAAGTGCCAAGAAGTGTTGGTCCCAAGGGCCATGTATGAATGCAGAACATGTTCCCCACATGGCTGGGGAGCACGAGAGAGAGAGAGAGAGAGAGAGAGAGAGAGAGAGAGAGAGAGAGAGAGAGA
>NW_004524590.1:3575282-3579004 GCF_000260255.1 Octodon degus | reverse complement strand
GAGAGAGAGATGCTGTCCTGTAGTGTCAAAAGCACAAGAGGTAATCAGAAGATTTCTTCAAAGTGAAAGAATGAGAGGTCTCCTCTAGCAGTGAGTCCCCTTTTCAGTCCACAGTGGAGGTGAACGGCTCAGACCTGATCAACTCTGGCGCCCCGTGTCAGCTCTGCCTCAGGTAGTTCAGAGGATGACAGTATGACCGATGCTTGTGTTCCATCCTGTATGTGGCATGGTATTGGGCAGAAGAGGTACAGAGAGAGATCTGAAACTGACCTTGAGTACTTACTACAAGTTTTGGCTTCACAGAGATAAATCCTAGCTCCCTCTCATATTAGATGCAGTAAGTGACCCTAAATGTTTCCTAAGTTTCTGACATTAGTTCGGGTCCTGTGATACAGAGCAGCAACATAACCACTTGGAAACGGAGTGGAATTAAGCAGGCAGACTGCCTGGGAATGCATTCCATCTGCCTGTGGGCATGTAGGAAGAAGGCTTGGGCAATCTGCTCTTGCTCTGTGTCTCAGGTTGCCAACATGAAATGTGAAGACGAGAAAGGTATAGGACTGGGGAGATGGCTCAATAAAATAAGCGCTTCATTGGCAAGCACAAAAAAAAAAAAAAAAAGATGAGAAAGGTGACCGACCACAGGGGTGCTGTAGAACACATCACTTCACAGGAATGATGGGTTGAGAGGGCTCCAGCACTTCTCAGGAAATCAGGAGTGCTGAAAATACGCACAGTGAGGAGGTAGACTGTCCGGTCCTTCTGTTTCCTCTAGCCTCCAACCTGACTGCCAGGTCTGAGCCCTTGCTCACAGCCCTCACTGGCTTCCTAGCAAGACACACACACAGTGCTCTTCTGCTCATCCCTGCCTTCATCAGCAGCACCGACGATGAGGGCTGCTGCAGCTCGCGTGGCCCCCGCATCATGACACTCTCAGGAGCTGCCACCCAGTGTGTAGGACTCACATCCCACTCACAAGCAACTTTCCCTTCTTGGGTTGTAATTCCAGCAATATCAATCTGTAACCTCAGACATATCAGTTTGGCCTCCATTGTTTCTCCATGACAGACAATCTATAAATAAATTATTTTTGAAGTCATTCACTATATTTACTTCTCATGATTTGTATAACTATAATTCATGAGTCATAGAATAAGTTCAGCTCTATCTTATATATCTAAGACAAAAACAATGACCTTTCTCTCAAGACGTAAGTGCAGTTTGGCATTATCCACATTCAAGTCATACTCAAAGAGGCATTTATCCACAGCAAAGCAAGGCATCACTACCTTTAGTTGAACCCAACTCAGGATGGGAAAAAAGAAAAAGCCAGTGACCTATGAGGAGGAGCAGACTCATCAGGAGGGCTTCTCCTGTTCTTCTTAGAGGACAAAGATGAACGCTGGTTCAGATGCTAAGACCAGAAACACTGCAGAGCACAGCCAAGAGGAAGCACTTTAAGAAAGAACAAACAGGGCCTGCGAGATAGCTCAGCAGACTACGCACCTACGTAGGCAAGCGCAGGGACTGGGAATCAATCCCTAGCACCACATGCTGCACCAGCTCCACCCCCTGAGAGACCAGGCATGGTGGTGCACACCTGTAATCCCAGCACTGGAGGCTGAAAACAGGAGGATCATTGCGAGTCCGAGCTGCTAGTGAGGCCCCGTGCCAAATACCTTTCAAAAAGAAAGAGCAAACAGACAACCACCGCTAACAAACCCGGCATTTTTTCCTATTTGTGGATATTCACAGGCAAAGTTCTTGTTATATCAGGATTTTCAAGGGCATAATAAAAGACACACAATTTGCAGGATTATTTGACTAATATTCACTGAAAATATCAAATGCAGAAGCATGCAGGAGACTCCCCGTGCTAGAGACAAAAAAAATTCCAGCTGAGGGGTGGGATCCTACAGCAATGTCCTGCAGGAGTCCAGCTGAAGGGCCAGAGTCCCCAGCAATGTCTCATCTGCACTGCAAAAGCCCAAATACCCATGGAGGAGGCTAGCAACTGTGCCAGGTTTCCGCCAGGGGTGGAGGGTCTGGGTCAGCAGGCTCTGGGCTGCGCTGGCACCAGGGAGGAATGCTTAAGGTAGGGAGCAGGACAGCCCCAAGGAGAACTGCAGCCATCCATTGCTGCAGAGAACAGCAAAGACCACAGCTCCTATGATGATGAGAGTCCAAGTCAAGAAAGCCAGCCTGACAAGCTTCACCAGAGAATCAACAGCACCGCATCTTGCTCTCCTGTTCTCCTTTTCATGCTGTTAGCAGCAGTCCTCAGGTGGGCCTTCCACACCTGTCCCCCATGACTCAGTTCAGCTTGGCGTTGCAAGCTGACCATGACTGAACCCACCACAGTTGTTCTTTTCAGAGTGATGCACCAAGCCAGGTAGTGCCATCTTCTTGCTCAGGACAACAAAACTGTAGGTGGATCAGAAATCTGAAAGACCCCACAAGATATAAAAGCAGTGCCATATTAATACGCTGAGCTGTAAAAGGCTCAACAACTTCTGACCTTGTCAGCTCTGCCGATAACCCACTACTACTATGGACTATTGGACTATATTGGGTTATTTTGCTGAATTCAAGTACTACAATCTTTGGACTGGAGTCAAGTATGTAAAGGTCCTTCTCCAAATACAGCTTCTCTAACTGCAGTGGAATACCCATCTGTGATAAAACAAAACAAAAAAGAGGGACATAAATAAAGACTGTGTTGTAGTGAAAAAAAATATATAAGTATATACAAGATAGTTAGGATAGATATACAGCTACTTCTCTTGGTTCAATGAGAAGAAAGGTTTGTACTATTATTGTTCAGGAAAAAAAAATCCTTCTGGTGGGGCTGGGGAGATGGCTCAGTAGAATAAATGATTTCCTGGCAAGCTCAAGGGCCTGAGTTCAATCTCCCGTTCCGCCAAAAGAAAAAAATAAATGAATAGACTTTTCAAGGTGGCCTCATCAAGGTGAACGGGTGTCTCCTGGAGATGATCGAGCTGCGCACGTGCAATATAAGTTACTGGAGCCTGTTCTGCTTCTGAGCAAGGAGCGGTTTGCTGGTGTTGACACCCATGTCCATGTGAAGGGTGGCGGTCACGTTGCCCAGATTTATGCTGTCCATCAGTCCACCTCCAAAGCCCTGGTGGCCTATTACCAGAAATATGTTGATGAGGCTTCCAAGAAAGAGATCGAAATAGTCTCACCCAGTACAACCGGACCCTGTTGGTAGCTGACCCCATTACTGCGAATCCAAACAGTTTGGAGGCCCTGGTGCCCATGCTGGTTACCAGAAATCTTACCGATAAGCTCACCATAAGAATCACCATTGGCCTTTGTAATATACATGGAATTTTGAGAAAGAAAAAAAAAAGAAAAAGAAAAAAAAAATCCTTCTAATACTATTTAGACAAGATATCATGTCTACATCTTGTCCTCTGAATATCTACTATGAAGACAACAATATGTAATGTATTATTTATTGCAACTGTCATACTAACCTGTTTTGAAACTGTTTCATTGCTATTTTATCCTTTTTCCATTAAAATGAATAAAAGACGAAAAATAATAAAATAAAATAAAACAAAAAAGAAATGAAATAAAAATCATTTGAATGAAAAAGAAAAATGAAAGAAGGAAGATGGAAAGAAAGGAAGGACAAAAGAAAGAAGGAAAAGAAAGAAAGAAAGAAAGAAAGAAAGAAAGAAAGAAAGAAAGAAAGA
>NW_004524590.1:3573211-3575072 GCF_000260255.1 Octodon degus | reverse complement strand
TAGCACACTTATGGGCAGCAGCATCGCTACGGCAGGAGTGTACGTCAAGCTACAGCAGCTCATATGGAAGAGGCGTTGGAGAAGGAGTCATAAGCCCTTATAGCAATCCATAGTCACGGGATCCGATCTGCTCACAAAGGCCAGTGTTAATCTTTTCTCCCAGGGCAGCTCCCATGATATAATTAACTTCTCACATCTTAAGTATCCTCATATCATGACCAACCTTCCAATGCATGAAACTTTGGGGAAAACACTCAGAAAATAAAATAAAGAGACACTCGCTTCCCTCTTCTCCCTCTGGACAGCTACAGCATTCAGATCCTGGTGTCTCTGTCTTTGTCTCTCTCTGTCTCCGTCTCTCTGTCTCTCTCTGTCCCTGTCTCTCTGTCTCTGTCTCTGTCTCTCTCTGTTTCTCTCTCTCTCTCTCTCTCTTTTTCTCTCTCACACACACAAGTATATAGCTAGAATCTCCCAAACTGAAGTCAAATAAGATGCAAAAAAAAAAAAAAAGAAAAAGGTTTAAGATGAAAACCATTTGGTAAACATTAGAGCTGAGACCAAATCAGGAATCCTGATGTGTTTTCCTTTCTTCTTTTAACATCAACATGGTCATTTTAGAGATCTCCACAGTGTTCAATGCTTTAATTTTCTTCCCTGTGTATAAGATAATTTGTTTTCAATTGAAGTAACATCTGTTTCTGTAGATAATTAACTTATTAGATGTCGATCAATTTAATAAAAACCACAAGGTTTTCTTGACCTCTTTATGCATAATCAATGAACTTATATGGAAATTGTGAAATTTTATTTTTTAAAAAATAATCTAAATCTTCCACTAACATGGTCATTTTGTAATTATGTGGTGCTTATAATCAGAGAGCTAGGCAAACATGACAGACTGGAAGCAAAGATTATTAAATCATTACAGAGTAGTGAGAGATAGGCCTGGGACATGAGTGATCTTCATTTGGTCCTTGAACAGCAGTGGCTATTCTTCATTATCTCCAGCACTCTTAATTTTATACTACCTGCCAGTCATGTTTCCATTCCAAATGTTATAATAACCATTTCTAAAATGTTTTAGGTACTTTGTGTAGGTAATCCTCATTTAATTTTCCAAGATAATCTTATGAATAATTATGAGTAGTCCACATTTTACAGAAGGTTGAGAAAGTAACTCATGGGTTCTTCTAAGGTAGGGAAGGATCTAAAAGATTGACTTCTATTCTGAGTTATACACTCATTTCCTTCTTGCTCCACTCACTGAATATATTTTTCTACAGTTATTACTAGTAGTTACCTGCTTCTGGTGTAAGGATGTAAAATAGTTTTTGGAGAAAACAAGCAGCTTTGGTTGGCAAAGATTTTGAACACACCTCATTCTAGAATTATCTATTTCTGGGTTTGGGCAATTAGTGAGTAAGCAACATACATTAGGAGGAGGAGGAGTAAATGCACAAGTCAATAAGAAACTCACTGAAACAAATGAAGCAGGAATAAAATTAAACAGTGCAGGTATAATAAATAAACTCTTAGCACCTTAATAAACTCTTAGTCACTTAAAATTAGATTTCTCAATCCAAACGCTCATCAACTGAGGAATGGATAAAAAGAGATGTGGTATTTTACACAGTGGAGTATTACTCAGCTAAAAACAGATAAATTCAAGGCTTTTACAGGTAAATGGATACAACTAGAGACCATACTCACAAGTGAAATAAATCAGATTTGCATGTGGAAACATCATTTTACCACCCTAGTGTAAGCACCTGAAAAAGTAAAAAAAATCAGAAAGGTATAATTGATACTGTGAAAGGGAAAGAAACTGTTCAAAGGGAAGGAACTGGGATAGGGAAAGGTG
>NW_004524590.1:3560446-3571874 GCF_000260255.1 Octodon degus | reverse complement strand
TTTTGTTTTGAGGGCTGACTCACCGCAGGAGTTTGCCCCTCTCTCATAGTTGCAAGGTACCTGGCCTTCTAAACGGACTCCTTCTGAGGGCTGGCCCTGTCTCACTGTCTATAACATTCCTATCTAACTCAGCTGCCTATAGCAATTTCAATGGCTAATAGGGTAAGAAGGGGTGGAAAAAAATGAATATTTTGAACAGAAACCTTTTAAACAAACAGATCAAGACTGAAAATCTTTGCCGCCTTCTCCCCTAACAGCAATAAACGTTCTGTTCATTCCGTTCATTTGCAATCTCAGCCATTTAACAAGAGCTGGCTCACGCCCTGCTTCGATCTCTCCTGCTGCTGCCAATCAGCAGCACATCTCTCCCCAGGATGCACTTGTGATGCTCTTGGCTTCTGCTAAGGCCAGTCTTCTACTTGTGGATCATAGCTGTCTGTCGTTGTCTAAAGACCCCAAAATCCACTGAGATAAAAAGCCACCATTTATTATTTTCCATGAACTGATTGGAACAGTAAGCCATGAAGCACTGGTGTGCTTCTGTTGGGCAGAATCAAGTTGTGAAGTCCAAGAAATCTCTCTCCCATACCTGTCACCTCAGTACTCCTCAGGCTCTAGGTCTCTTCAAATCATAGAGGCCTCTGAGAAGTTAGAACTTTTACTTGGCAGATTATTTCAAGAGAAAAAGTAAACAATTCCTGGTTTCATTTCATCCCACTTGTCACAGTCCCAAGGGGAATGGCTAAGTGGGACATTCACACCCTAGGAGAAAGACAAACTGCTTTCTCTGTTGGTGACTCTTCTACATGACTCTTGTCTGCTTACCACCCACACTTTGACTTCTCTCTGTGTATTTCTCAGTGTTAATTTTTCTCCAATCAATTAGTAATCCTAAAATCTTTAATTAAGTTCTTCATTTCAATAATAAATTCTTACCTTTAATTGTGGATAAGATAATTTTAAAAAGAATGTCTCACACACCATTGATCAGTTCATACAGATCATGTAAGCATGGATTTGATGCTTTTTTAACTAATCATTGCTAGCCCCAGGGGCAGAAGAGGTGCTGGGGCGAATGCCCATTGGAACTTCACCCTAGATGCACATGGTGACAAGGCATCAGACAGGACCAGCCTGCTCTCAGCATGCCCTTCACTAATGAACCAAACCACAGCGCTGATCCTACAGGGACTGGACTCTAACTTTCCCTCCTTAAAAGTAGCCCTTGCTAATCCAAAGCCCCTTTATGCACGAGATGCAATAAAAGCCATGCACCACAGAAAAATCAGAACTCTGTTTCATCAGAGTTTAATCAGTATCAGCCTCTAGGATATGCTCATTTGCAATAATACAAGTAGGTGGAATTTTTGGAGCTTATATTCCTCTTTAAGATACCTTTGACTATGTTTTTATAATGTCACAATTCCTCATTGTTATGTGCACCCCAAGTTTTCTCTCACAAATATTTTTGTGTCTTTTGCATTTTAATTGCTTAGAGTTTGTATTTCTCTTTTTTGTTTATTTTTTCTTTCCTTCTTTCCATTTTTTTTTTCTGGTACCAGGGATTGAACTCAGGACCTTGCACTTGCCAGGCAAGGGTTTATTCTACTGAGCTATCTCCCTAGCCCACTTTTTTTTCTTGATGGCAATCTGGATAATACATTTTCCTAAAAAAACCCTAATGTAACTTTCTCAAATTCTGATGTAAGATCTTGCTCCTGCCTGGTATCCAGAAAAAAATAATACACTAGAATGAAAGTTAATAATTTGCAGCAGTCCCCAACCTTCTTGCACTCAAGGTGTTGATTCATGAAAAGCATCTTTTTGATGGGGGGACAGAAATGATTTGGGGATGTATCAAAGGAGAAGGCGATCTAGTGTGTGCAGCTCATGAGTGGGCTCATTCCCGTGAGAAGCCAATGGCACCGCTGATTGGCTAGATGCTCAGGTGGTAATGGGATGGCCAACAGCTCCAAACAGGCAGAGGCTTCACCTGCTGGACCCCTTCTGGGCAGCCAGGCCCCTAATGAGCTGCAAACTGGTACCAATCAGTGGCCCAGAGTCTGAGTATTCTGGTTCCATCAGAAGCATAGTTCCTAAAATGGGGATTTTGTACCCAAGTCATGAAACTCAGCACAGTCAATTTCTATTGAGAGAATACCAATTATTTATTTTTTCTTATATTTTTGCTCCTAAGCCCTAAAAATAATTTATATGTATTTCTGGCATACTCCAAGTAAATTATGTCAAAATATCCACTGTTTTATGGATTAGTCAATATTGATTTTATCTGAAATTATGTTTATACTCTCTTTAAAAGCATGGGTAGTGGGAAATAAATCAATACACCCACATTGGAGGTTGGCTTGACATAAAAATTCTACACCAGGGCCGGTAGGATAACTCAGTGGACTAAGTGCCTGCATAGGCAAGTGCAGGGACTGTGGTTCGATCCCTGGCACCACATGCCAGCCTCACCCCTGGGCACACTGAGCCAGCCACCAACACCGAGCATGATGCGCCTATAATCCCAGAGCTGGAGAGGCTGAAAAAAGGGGGATCACTATGAGTCCAAGCTGCATAGTGAGACCCTGTACCAAATACATTTTTTTAAAAAGTTCTACCCTTGTCACCCTACAACAGCCATTCCACATTTGGGAAAGAAACACTTACTCTTATGCAATGGAAACAAGTACAGAAAGTGCAGAACGGTGGAAGTAAGTGTAGCCCAAGCTGAAGATACTACTAATGTCCCTGAGTAGTTCAGTAAGTAAATGAATTGTGAAATATTTATCCACTTAACAGAGCATTATACATCAATGCAAAATAATATCTATAGCTACATCTGACAACACAAATGAATATCATAGGCAGAACTGTAGCAAAGAAAGAAATTGTAAAAAGCACTGCTGTGGTTTCCACCTAAAGTGTCTCCCTAAAGTCTCGTGTTCAAGCCTTGGCCCCAAGCTCTTCCACCTTTGGGACACAGCATATGGAAATTGATTGGATCCTGAGGGCTTTAACCTCATCAGCTGACGAAGTCACTGATCCAATTTGGTGGCACTGTTGGGCAATGATGACAACAGGAGATGGGCCCCGTTGGAGGAGGCAAGTCACTGGAGGCAGTTCTTTCAAGGGTGTAACTTGTTCCTTGGCCACTCTGGGTCTCTATCTCACTCTTGTTTCCTGGCTGCCATGAGCTGAACTGATCTTTTCTGCCATGTCCTTGTACCATGAAGCTTCTGGTTTGTTTCAGATCTAAAATCAGGCGACCCAGCTGGTCATGGATTAAAACCTCCAAAATTACGAGTCAAAATGAACTTCTCCCTCTTTCAGTTAATTTTCCTGGGTATTTTGTCTCAGCATATAGAATCATGGAGTCTCAGTTTGTTTTCTGTTGCTATTAATTGTTAGGCTGGTATCTTTATAAATAAAGTTTATTTGACCCAAGCCTCCAGAAACAGAAAGAGCAAAGCGACATGGGGCCGGGATTCTCACAGGGGTCCTATTGGCCACATCACAACATGAGGAAAAAGGGGGAAGCTGAGTGCAGAGGACACCAGGCACATGAGGTGGACCAAGTTGGTAACAAGCTGCTCTGAGGAGAACTAATGCATCTCTGTGAGCGCAGCCTAATTCCTTCCTCAGAGTCGAAGCCAAATCAACTTCCATTAGGCTTCCAGTCTGAAAACCACCTCCTGGACACTGGCACAGTGGGGACAGGGCTTCCAACAGGGGAACATATGAGGGAAACCATACCCAAGCCACCACAAAAGGGGTGTTAGACAAAGAAGTGTTATCTCAGGAACAGACAGAGAACAAATGTTTAATTAGAAACAGCAAAGATAGCAACGTGGACAGATGAAGAGGGACAAGTATGGTGGGACCATTCAGGTCCCAGCATGTGATTTATGATGTTTTATGGGGCATGTTCTTCCCTGGAATGAGAGCCAACAATGAAAACATAAAAATATTACTTTGCTTTCTTCAAAAACAGAGATCTTAATATATAGGAAGATCAAATGAAATCAAGTTCTCCCATTAATGGACATTAGTATTCTTCCAAAATTTTGATCACATGTATATCTGCAGATATTCTATGCATGTGCCCTCTCTATATGTTGATTTTGTGACTCATGAAAACTAATCATACTGATGTAGGAGAATGAAACTCCTAATAGGAAAGATACCTGCGCCAAGTTGGTGTTCTCTTAAACTGAAGAATGAATTTTAGGAGCAATGGAGGTTAAAAGCAGAATATATTTATTGGGGGAAAGAAAGCTCCTGTCTGACAGAAGGACCCAAGGGGGACCTTAGTGGGTTGCCTTGAATCTGTCTCTTCCAGGGATTTTTTTAGAGTACAACAATGTGGTGAAGCACAAGGTGCTAAGGTGGATAACATGGGTATGTACTAGGTGGACACGAGGTGGGACGAAACTATGGCCACCCAATCAGATTATAAGGACAATCACTCAAGTAAATTTGATTAAATCCAGGACCAAATGGGGAATCAAGTTGTGTAACAATTGTGCATGAATACAGAACAGGGGATTTTCCTGCAGGGGACTGGGTTAGTGACTATTTTAGGGATCTGCAGGATGAGAGACCTATTTAGAATTTTAGTGCGTGACATCTATCCTTAAGGAAGTATGTGGCTACATTTTTTACTCCTTTGTCTTGAGATGTGGCCCACGGTAGGGGTGTCTGTCACTCCCAAAGTTGCAAAGCCATCTGGTCTTCCATCTTGTCTCCTTGAGGACTTGGCCCATCTGACTGCCTGTAATATTTCTATCTAATTCAGCTGCCTTAACCATTAGGACTGCTAATTCATGATATAAAGTACTATTTAAAGGATAATAAAGTTACATATGCATTACACCGTTTTCTTCAAGCACCTTAGGAAACCCGGAATGACTTGGAAGGGCGAGGAACACTGCTGTACTGCTGAGGTGCCCTTCGAAGAGCTGACCACAGCGTAGCCTCAAAACATAGACTTTGCAGCCGACTGATACTGGCATCTGCAAACGCAGATGATATGTATCTTCAGTATCAACCCATCTCCATGCTAAAAGCCTCTTCCACCCTGGGCATTGCATTCTGGTGGAGAGTTCATGGAGAAGCAGGGACCTACCATTAATCCTTGGAAGAATCATTACATCACGAAATGGGCAGCATGAATTATGAACATTCCACAAATAATTCTGACTAAGCATATGAGTTTTGGTGATAATTTTATTTCTTAATTTGGATGTAAATTAAAAAGAGTTTAAGTCTCTGTTGATTCTCTGAGAGGAACATTTATGCTTTGTATGTCTTTATATTCCCTATATTAAAAATGGAAATTTGAGACTGGAGAGATTTATAGCTTCTCAAGTTGCAAGCTGTATGGAACAACAGTTGAACACTTAAAATATGGATGCACACAAAAAAACCTCCCATGTATGCTTGCTTAGGAAGGACAGCAAGGCAGAGAAATTACCTAGGTAACTGAAGAGTTAAAAATAGAATAAATAAAGGAGCTCTCCCAAGTTAGGGTTGCTGTTTATCTAAAACAAACAGATAGTGCACCTGACGGTACTCACCATATAAATGATACTGTTTCCAAGAACATGTGAGAAGCCCGGTGTGTCTGCTGAAGTGGTTACATCTCTGTATCAGCAGAGAAGGAATTATGCATGGAGGTGATAGTAACAGAAATGAAGGCACAGCTTACTCAAAGAGGGAGCCCAGGAAGTTGCAGACAGATAACAAATCTGCTCTTCCTTAAATGATGCCAAAAATAAGCACAGCTGCCCTTGAGTTATTAAATGGTAGCATATAAGTTAAAAAGCTTTATCTAAAAGCCCTGGTTTTAGTTCCGATGTGCAAGGAATTTAGAAGTCAGTACTATTCTTACGTTAGGAGGAAAGAGTGGAAGTTGATAATTAATGATGTCTCTTGGGCTCATGGGAGAAGGTATATTTTAGTGCAAATGACTGCAATCTGGAGAAGCAGGTGTCTTAGTTATTCTTTTCTTGTTGCTGAGACAAAATACTCCACACTCAAAGTTAAAGGGGGAAAGGCTTATTTAGCTCACAGTTTATCCAGATTTCAGTCCATAATCAGCCAGCTCCAAGACAGGAGGGTGTGCTAAACAAGGTCTGCAGAGGAGAAAGTTCATGACACTGCAAAGGTAGCAAAGGAAGTGAAAGTGGCCACAGCTTTCTGTCCCTCATGCCTCATCCAGGTTCTCGGGGTGGGCAGCACTCACACCCTTAGTCCTAGCACCCCTGATCCTCGTGTTGTACCATGGATCATGCCCAGCCTAACACAGTCTAGATCCAGCCATCTCTAAAAAGCCTCATCTATGACTGCATGAGGTTTTGGGAGAACATCTGGACACAAACCAAAACATTACACCCCTGAGCCCCCGTGACTCATGTACATCCTTTCATACAAAAGTCATTCAGTCCATCAGTAAGAGTCGCTAAATTCCTAACAATTTCAGCACTGCTGAAAAGTTCAAGTCCCAAGTCTCCTCTGAGATTCAAGACAAACTCTTAGCTGTGAACCTGTGTACAAATGAAAAGAAAGTGAAACACTTCCAACATTCAATGGCACAAGATAGACAGCAGGTGAATGCAGAGTCCTAATTGAGCATGCTCATCAGGAGCAGAAGCTGCTAGAGATAGAAGCTGGGAGGAGCACCTGAGTGGTAACTGATACGTTACTAGAGGCAGAGGGGTGAGAGACACAAGAGCTGCTTCTCATTTTACTCATACAGCACTACTGGTAGGTCATGAGTGCAAATTTCTCATCTTGTAGCTTTCCAACTTTCCCGGCCTAGGTAGGGCGCTCTCCAATCCAATTCAGTTACAGGCCTGACTTCCAGATTTTCAGAAACCCCACAGGCTCAGAGGTTCCCATGCCAGTTTTGATAACTTAGCAGAATGGCACAGGAATACACTTATTTTAACTCTCCTGTTTAACTATAAGGCTTATAATTTGGAAAGAACTAAGTAGAAAAGATGGATAATGTGTGGTATCTAGACTGGGGCCCAAAGTATCTATAACCTTTCTGGATGTGCCACCTTACAGCTTTCTGACATGTATGTCTAGTCTCAAACCCAGACGCCCTCTAAATGCCATTGCTCATGATTCTCCTGGAGGCTGTATTACGTGGCATGACTGGGTTAGTCACTGGCCATTGGGATTGCGTCCAATATTCAGCTTTGGAGCTCAGAGCTGGGGAAAAAGTTGCAATCTCTAATCTCACCGTTGCTTCCTCTGTCAAGCATCTCCATCCAGGAACTCTCCTCTTTGCTGTAGGCCGAGGAATGGTCCAACGCATCTCCTGAGGAAGGAAAGACCCTCCTTTCACCTTATCACTGAGGAAATTCCAAGAGTTTCAGGAGCTCTGTGGGAACCAAAAATGCAGACAAAGTAGGTGTTTCTTATGTCACAGCAAAAGGAGTGTGAATTCGTCTTGCTGGAGAAGCTCCTGGGAGCCTCAGGCAAACTTTCTTGACTTTCAACCATCAGGATGTCTGCAGGGGTATCAGATTTCTGCTGTGGGCTTTGTCTTCTGAGAGTTTAAATGCTCCTCATTGTGAAATATTTTCAGAGTGTTCTAAGTAAGAAAAACCCACCCTCCATAGAATGAGACATTTTTAAGGAGTCTTTTTTCCTCCCAGATCAGAGTAGGGCTTTCCTCCTGCCTCAGCCCCTTCCAGCCTTCCTATCTCAACTGAAGAGGAAATGACACCAGCAAAACACCAAAAAGCTCACCTATAGGAGCCCACTGAAAGGCTGAGACTGGACTGTAGAGCCTCAGGATGCTAGTTTGGAGAACGACAGATTCTACCCAAGAGTTATGGAAATGGCAGAGACTCAACTCCTAACAGAGGACAGATGAGTTCAGCAGCAATTTGTTACGAACGTGTGCTCACAGCTGATGGGTGGCCACAGGCAAAAGAAGAGACAAAAAAGTGGATGCTAAAGAGATTTGAATCTCCTGTGGCTTTAATGAACATTAAATTCACAGCATGAATCTAGACTGATGAAAATCAATCTTCACTCAAAGGCTTTTTTCCCCTCCACTTCTATTGTCTGGCAAAACATGACCTTTGTCTTTAACAACAGCAAAATAATTAAAAAGAATAGCAAAATATAAAAGAAAAAGAAAATTTGAAAAGACTGAGAAAGCCACAGAACCAGATTACCACAAAAGGAATTTAACCATAGTGACTGTGGTTAAATATATTAAGGTGGGGATGCCTGCCGGTTAGCTCAGCTCTTTAAGCACCTGCTCATGTGCGGGATATCACGGTTCAATCCCCACCTCCATCTGCCTTGCCAGACCAGTCCTTAAGGCAGCTTGAGCCAACCAAAAAAAAAAAAAAAAAAAAAAAAAAAAAAAAAACATTTGGAAATATACTAACATAATGGGAAAAGTACAAAATTCAAAATACGTAGCAAAGAGATGGATTTTTTAAAAATGTGTTTGGTACAGGGACTGCAAGGTCTACAAGGGTCTCATTACATAGATCAGACTCATAGTGATTCTCCTGTTTTCAGCCTCCCAAGCTCTAGGATTACAGGCATGCACCACCACACTCAGTCTCAGTCACCATCTCATGTGGAGGCCCACCTGAGCAGCTCTCCTTGAAAGAAGAGCGACTGTCTCCATTTTGACTGAGCCTGACCCTATTTCCTATGTACAGAGCTGGCTGGAACTTCTATTTCTCAATTGGCCTTAGGGAAATGTAGGCCACCCACCTAGCTCAGCTCACAATGGTCACCTACTTCCCACAATTCTCAGTCAATCCTCCTCAAGCCACTCCCCCACTGAATAAAAACCGGGTGAGGCCCTGGGTCGCTCTCTTGGTTCCAGAAAGCCATCTTTGTGGCTGGACTTAGAGCCCCTTGACTACCCGATGATTGAAAATGTAATTTAGTGTCTTTATTTTCGCTGTGGGTAGCATTGTAAGTGGTAGATTGGAATCAACTTGATGGGATTCCAATAACCTAACTTTGGGATTATAAATATTGGCTTCTTGGACCGAGACGAGGTCTAGGAAGTGTCTCCTACAATCTCAGTGTGTCCCAGGGGCGGGGCCAGCATCCGTGGATTGAACCCAGCCGCTGCACTCTGCCTAAGCAGGTGCTTTAGTCTGCTGCGCTATCTGGCCAGCCCTAGAGATGGAAATTTTAGGAAGCAGTCAGAAGGAAATGCTAAAAGTCAAAGCACTATAGAAGAGATGAAGAATGGTTTGGGTGGGCTTATCAATGCCCTGGACCCAGCCAGAGATGAAAAATAAGCCAGTGAGCTTGAACATAAGACTGAAATGCAAACATAAAAAGAGAATTTTAAAGAAGATAAAACATCCAAAAATTATAGGTCAATTTAAAGATGCATAAAACTTGGAACATCAGAGGGAGAACGCGGAATAAATGGAGCAGCAGGGACAGTCGTGATGGCTGAGGATTTCCCAAAATTAGGGGCAAATGGTGAACCACAGACCCAGAATATAGTGGATGACAAGCAAGGTAAACAGACAAATGCCCCCAAGTCTCACCTAGAAATCCCACGTGCAGAATACGGAGGGCAATGAGAACAGAAAATCTTGCAGGCAGAGAAGGGGGCAGTAAAGCACCTTACCTAGAGAAAACAAAGAGAAGCAGTAGGGTGGCCTCATCAGAATCATGCAGCCAGTTACGGAGTGAAACATTTAAAGAGCGGGAGGAATAAAGCCACATCCCCAAAGTTGTGTTTGCAGGGAAAGTATAGTTCAATGCTAAACACGTAATAAAACCTCCTCACACCATCGAATATTGAGACTTCACAGCCAGCACACTTGCTCTTACAAGAAATGTTTAAAACATTATTTTGTTTTCCCAGAAGAAAGAAAGCAAAGCTGGTCATGGTAGCATACACTTGTGATCCCCGAAGGCACGAGGCCAAGGCAGGAAGACTGTACGTTGGTGGCTGGTCGGGCTGCCCAGCAAGGTAAGTTTAAGGCCAACCCGCTAGAACACGTAGCGAGACAGTCTCACCAAACCTGAAAGCAATAACATAATACAGGTAATAACCCTAATCTACTTAAGTAACATGAGAAAATTAAGTAAGTAATAACCTAAACTAATGAAGATATTTTATTTTTTCCTTACAGTTGACTTAAACCTTAATTGTTAGTTTAATGATATGAACATTTGCGTAATAGAATTAGCGTATTGTGTTATGAACATTCTATACTTCATAAATTGCTACAATGCTTTGAAGGTGGACATAAATCAGTTTAAAATGTACACTGGAAAATAGTATGGAGCCTTTTGACTTGAAGTCTAGTAGGAAATAAGCTTGGAAGACACTTTGCTGTCCTAACAAGTAAAATGTTGAACAAACTTAAAATCAACAAGTTTTTCTTATACCGCGAGGAAAAACACCTCAAGTCAAGTGAGGAAGGCAGGAAGGGCATGGCGGGCCAGCTGGGGGTGCACCCAGCCCCAGACCCCAGGACGGCTGCCCAGTAATTCTCTGAGCCCTGAAGTTTGGCTCCTCAAGGGACCATCGACGTGTGGAACACATAGAAGGGGCGAGGCGCCACGCGGTGCTATCCCCGTGGGCAGCAGCTGTGCCCAGGCTTACTTTTCCTTGATATTTATATTTTTAGGTTAGTTTTTTGTTTTTCTCTGCTTTTGGAGTTCACTCTACAGAGTCCGTTTCTCCCTGACCCTGCACTTTAAATTTCTTCCACCTCTAATAAACGTGAAAGTCACTGTTTTTGATTCTTTCATTTCTTCATTCAAGACAGGAAGCACCTGGAAACTGCCTCCACACGGAGCCTTCTGCACCTCAAACCCTGGCACCCTGTTTGGCTTAGCCGACTAGGAGCACCAAGGCAGGCCCCGGCCCGTGTTTGTTTGCTTGTTTCTCTCTGTGCATGCTTTTGTTTTCCTCTTCTTTCTGTGCGCTGGGCTGAGAATCTGGGAGGCTTTTCTCACGGCGCTGGCAAGAGCTTCCTGGGGCTCCTACCGGACACCGCAAACCTCCCTTTTCCTGGCTAGCGCTTACCAGAACGTGTGGAAAGCAGCCAGGGCGCTCCTGGGGTACCCTTCGGGCACAGTGTGCGACCTACACTTAGCGATGCTGCGTCGTTGTTTGGATATTCGTTTGCCATATTTTCTACATTTTGGAAATTTGCCTTTCAAAGATGTGTACATGATTTTTTTTCTTTCTTGTATTACAATTTTGGTCCAGAGTGCCAAGTTACCTTGGACAAGCAGTTGGATGCAGGTTTGGGTCAACCACTGTCTTTTATTTTATTTTATTTTATTTTTTCCAAATAGATTTACAAACTAAGCTTCTGATTTCAGAGAATATGTAGGTTTCCTCCCTCTTTTCTTTTGAATTATTTTAACAGGCAGTGTCTTCCCCAATGGGAAGAGA
>NW_004524590.1:3553518-3560090 GCF_000260255.1 Octodon degus | reverse complement strand
GAGGGGGAGGGAGGGTGGGGAAGGGGAGGAGGAGCTAGCTAACCCTTCCTTCACTCTTACCTAGATGCAGCGAATTTAGCAGAACAATTGAACAGCATTTCAGACTTACCTGAAATGCCTGTGACTGTACAAAACCAGAGCCATCCTGTTCTTAGGGTAAAGAAAAAGGTTTCCATCTCTCCCACGTGGGACAAAGTACCAACATTTTTACCAATGGGGTAAATGCAAGAGATATTTTTTCCAGGGAAATAGCTTCATTTCTCTCGAGAAGTGGACTAAGTAAGGGTCTCAGGGGCTGGCTGTGTGGGTGAGGGAACCCCGCCCTGATCTCACAGGCATCACAGGACTAGGGAGGGCCCCTGGGTGGCTCAGCCCCATTTGCCCTCATGCAAGAAGGGGCCCAAATAGGAAGTCCATCGTGTTCATTTGCTTCTGTGAATGACACTGGTGTCACTCTAAAGTTGGGATGGGTACGTCTGTTTAGTAAGAGCTTGAGTCTCACAAGGTGTGATTTCTGGGACTCTTGAGGCCCCCCCTTGGAAAGGGAGACATGCTGAGAAGCCAAGCTCTAGCCTTGCCCTTCTCTCCCGAGGCCCCAAGAGTGCCTGTAGGCAGACCTGGGGCTTTGCCACACACCGTCCACCACCTTTGCTGCCAGGCTGCACCGTTGGTGATCGGTAATGATTTAATCCTGACAGCTTAAAATGGGATCAGTTTGTCCACACTGTTACCGCACAGCTCAACTTCAGTGTGACCCAGAAAATGGTAAGGGATGCCTATAGGATGCCGCTTTAGTTTTTTAAGATTATTTATTTATTTATTTATTATGTATTTGGCACAAGGTCTCACTATGCAGCTCAAACTCTCAGTGATCCTCCTGTTTTCAGCCTTTCCAGGGCTGGGATTACAGAAGTGTGCCACCATGCTCTGTCTTAGTGGCTAGCTCAGTGCACCCAAAGGCAGGGCTGGCGTGGCATATGGGGATCAAACTCAGGTCCCTGTGCTTGCCTAAGCAGGCTCTTAGTCCACTGAGCTGTCTGTCTTGCTGGCCCTGGGAGGTCACTTTATTTTATTAATTAATTTATTTATTTTCATACAGGGTGTACAGGGACTCAGTACACAGATCAGACTCATAGTGATCCTTCTGTTTTCAGCCTCCCAAGAGCTGGGATTATAGGCATGTGCTACCACACCCTGTCTCAATCACTGTCTCAGTGCACCCCTGGTGTGGGGCCAGCAGGGCATACCAGGGATTGAACCCTGGACCCTGCACTTTGCCAAAGCGGGTGCTTTAATCTGCTGAGCTATTGTGCCCGCCTGGGATGTCATTTTTAAATGAGATTACTCTTCAGTTAAATTGTTTCCACTGAAAATATAAAAGTTAGATTGCAAAGCCTTATGTTTAGGTTTTTGTGACTGCATCACGGGGTGTATTTAAACACTATAGTACTTAGAGCCATTACCAGGCAAGAGGAAGACACCCGGGAGATACTGTCCTGAGAATCCCCTGCCTCCCAGGGGCAGGTAGTTCTCTCTGGCCTGTTTGATGAAGGCAACCACTCTGGGAGGCCTGTTTGACCTCCTTCTTATAACCCGCAGGCCAGTATATCTAGCCCACCCCTCTAAGCGATTCAGGGACTCCGTTAGAGCCCAGTGCCCCAGGGGACCCCAGGTTTTCTCAGACCCCTCATCATGTTCCTCAGACAGCCTGACATTTCACTAGGTACACAAAGTTTTAAGCCTCAGTGGTCAAATCTGAAATGGGGCATCTTGTTCCTCTAATTCACAACTCATGCTGTCCCCAGAAAGGTCCTCTGGGGGAAGGGGACACTTGACTTGAAGTGCCGTTATCATCCCTGCAAAAGAACCAAAATGAGACAATCATAGCAGCTAGCGAATCAGAATGTCTGTTGTGCTAGCTGCTCTTACCATGAGAACAAAAAGTATATTATAAAGACTGCTAATTATGACAAAGTTAGTTACAGGGTACAGAGGAAATCCTCTGTCTTCCATAACCAATTAGTAGAAGTCCTTTGTAAATATAAATCATCTAAGACCAAAATTTATTTTACCTGTTGGGACTTCACAGATCTCCCTAACCAAAGTAGCCAAGGGGTAGATCCTGCCTCATGGATGAAGCTGAAGGGCAAATCCAGCTGTCCCACTGTTTATAAAGCTAAAAGATCCCAGCCAGCTTCCCAATCTGAAGCTGTGTCCAATCAAAAAGAGGCACATGAACATACCTTTGGCCTCTCATAGCCTTGTTTCTCAAATGCAGCATTCTGCGACTTGCCGGTCCCCTTAGAATACTTCTGTTCTCCCTGAAGCCTTTACTCACGGACGTGGCTGCAGTCCCAACGCGTCCCCAGGTGGCAGATCCATGCACCATTCCTCCCTGAATTCCGGAGGACACTTAAGGGTTCTCACGTTCATATTGAAGATGCTTTTTTTCCTCCCTCCACTTTCGTATTTCCAGTTTTTGTTTGCCATTGAATGGGAAAATTCAGTTTCAGGAGAAAAGCCGCAGTATCTCTGGAAATTGATCCCACAGGAATTTGGAGATAGTCTTCACCTTTTTGCTCTGGCAATAGAAAAAAATTAAAGAACCTAAAGCTTAAATAGGGACCCATCCAAACGAGAAGATACTTTAGTTTGCAGCTAACCATAACACTGTCTATACTCGCAGTTCCCTAACTAAGAAGAAATGTAACATCCACAACGAGAAAGCTCAGTTGTCTCTCCAAAAAGCTCGTTATCTGGATCTGTTCTTAAACCTGGGAAATGATAGCAGTGTGGTGATCGGGCCCAGACTCTGTGATCTTGGGTTTCCTGGCACCAGACAACAAGTGAATTTCTTCCTGGAAATGACTGGCTTTTATGGCTTCTGGCTACCAAATTTAGACTAAAGGCAAAGCTTTTATGTGAGGCTATAAAACACTCCAAGTCTATGCTCCTGTAGTGGTCAAAAGCGTCTGAAAATGCCTTCAGGGAAATAAAGCCTGCTACTCAGGCTGTAGCTCTGGGAATACCTGCGTTAAGAAAACCCGACTCCTGTGTGTCAGACTAGTGAGAAACTGCCTTCAGGGGCTTGACCAAAGGTGAAGACAGGAACACCACTCAGTGCCATACTTTTCAAAAACCTTAGATGGAGCGGCTGCTGGATGGCCACCTGCCTGAGAGTAGGAGCAGCTACAGCTGCACTAACCGGAAGCTGCACTGTTAACTTTGAGGCAGAGACTACAAGTCCTGACACCCCATCAGTCCAGCTATTCTGGAGAGGACAGGCTTACCTGAGGGGTTTACCAGATTACTAAGTATCAGACCATGCTCCTAAACATCCTTGAGATTATTATTTACTATATAAATATAACACATCTAATCCTGCTTCTTTGATGTCTACACATCCAGATGTGGCCACTCTGAAAAAGTGACCTCCCTGACCTTTGCAAGCAGACGGGGCATCATTGGCGACCTACCTCCCTCAGACCCAGAGGCAGATTGGTTCACAGATCAAAGTATCTTTTTGTCTATGATGGACATCAAGTGGCAGGGAATCTGGTTTTCAGTTGACAAGAGATCACTGATACCAAATCTCTTTCCACAAGAATCAATGCTCAAAAGATCTAATAGTTCTTACTGGCACATTGATATCCAAGAAAAGCAAAAATTTAACTGTCTATACAGACTGACCATGACTTATCAATTTGGGCCAAGTACAATAGACCGTTCAACGCCTGCCAGCTCTGGCCCAGGAGGAGCCACTCCTGGAGGCCAGTGTCCATAACGACTTGGAAAGAAGGGGCCCGAGCAGAGCAATTCAAGCCAGGACAGAAAGGCCCTTTCTCAGTGATCCTTGCAGCACCCACCACACTAAAGGTGACAGAGACAGATGATTGGACTCATCTTTCTAAAATTAAGCCAATCCCACCTGAACTATCTGAAGAAAAACACCAAACAAAAGGTAAGCTTACTCTTCTGAATCTCTGGAATACTAGAGATTTCTCATCAAAATGGAAGGCTCTCGTGCTGCTGCAGGTAAGTGAGCCAGATCTTGCTTCGTCCATGGCTTTCAGACTCTTGATAATTTATAGAACACTCCTCTCTGATATACATTCTCCCTTATGAGAAGCATGCAAATCTTACCTGCTGCTCATGGTTGAGCTTATTCAGTTTCGAAGGCTTATTTACAGAGTGCCTTTTCCTCCGTATATCATATCCACCTATCATGAAAAGTTAACATGTGCAAAAAAGAAAAACAGCACAACTGGAGGGAAAGAACAAAAATTAAACTAAATGTAGATAGAGCAGGAATAGTAATTAACAGAACCTTAATGTAAAAACAAATATAATTTATGTTAAAGATGTTAATGGATAGTGTTGATGGCACCCAATGCAGGTGAAATGTAAGCAAAAAGATGAAAAGACACAAAATACATATAACAAAATGTGAGATAGCAGGAGTGAATCAAACTGTATCAGCAGTAACAAAGTAAGCAGATTAAACAATCAAAGTGAAGAGCAATGATTGTTAGAGACAAAAAATCAAGATAAAACTATATTTTATGTTTAAGAAACACACTAGACTATAAGATAAATAGAAGACAATAAAAGGATGGAAAATGTACATTTGCTTCTCTGTATCCTTGGGTGCCAACTCTGTATCAATGTTAGGGTAAAAGAATAAAAATAATCTTATATAATGCAATTTAAAATATAGTACATTTACATAGAATTTACATAGTATCAGCTATTGTGGATAACCTAGAGATTTTTATTTTCAGTGTATTTTTTTTTCCCAAGCCAAACTGCATCCAGCTTTATTAAAGACACTTTTCATAAACAATCCTGGTATTTCAGGCAGGACAAGGGCACACAATCATTAACAGTATACAACAACTTTCAAACTCCCTTCTTGGATGGATTGCAAAAAATCAGAAGCCACTATAAAATCCAATGAAGTCTTCAGTTGCGGCTCTCAAGTAGGAAAGTTTAGAGTGAGGGTTGACATTTCACAATTAGCATGTTGTTTAACAGCTTTCCACAAGCCGAGCCTGACTTTCAGGAAATGAAAATGGCAGAATTACCAATCTGAGGATCCACAATCTAGAACAAGAAATCAGTGGCTCTTGTGGGACACCATCTCAACCCCTCTGGCGAGTCCAGATGGCCTGACACACTGGTAACAGCACTTCTGGGAATGGGACCCCCACAGGTCTCTGGGCTTAAGGGAGTTAAGCCTGTGCTGATGGCACAGGAAAGGAGGTCATAAAATGAACTGGGAGCTGTCCCGTACCAACAGGCATTCATACCACGGAGGCCACATACGTCAACATCAGGGAATCCCTCCTCCTGGGAGCCAAGAGGAAGTCTCTCAAAGCCAGCAGGGACAGGTGCCTCCCCACATCAATCCAGCTTTGGAGACATTGTACTACTGACATACGCTCCTTCACCCAAAACAACAATGAAGTGTTCTGTGAGCTAACAGCATAGCTTTAAAAAAAAGTAAAACAAGTTACTGCATTTTAATAAAACTTGACTGAAACAGTATTTCAAAGTGTACAGTCACCAGAAGTCCACAGTTATCAGAAATGCACACTTCACTTGGCGTCTCCAGCACCAACAGAGTTTTGGGCCTGGCCTGTTTGGCATCTCCATTTTCCGCAGGTTATTCCCATCCTTTCTGGTATCAGCTTTCCCCTTTCTCCCTTTGGGCACCTTCTCTCCCTTCTCTGCAGGGGCCTTTTTAGGCTTGGGCTCTGGCTTAGGAGGAGCTGGTCTAGCAGACGACCTTGCAGACTTCTCTGTGGTTCATCCTTCACCTTGGCTTTATCGCCTTTAGCATCCCCTTCAGGCTTTCTCTTGGGCATGGTGGTGTCGGCGGCGCATAGCCTTGGGTGGCCTGGGGAGGCGTCCTCGCGTCTTCTTCACTCTGCTCATTTCCAGTGTATTTGGTACAGGGTTTATAGGGTCTCACTACACAGATAGGACTCATAGTGATCCTCCTGTTTTCAGCCTCCCAAGAGCTGAGATTACAGGCGCGCACCACTACGCCCAGTCTCAGTCGCCATCTCAGTGTGCCCGGGGAATGAGCTGGCTTGGCACGCTGGAGATCAAACCCAGGCTACTACGCTCTGCCTAAGCCAGTGAGTTAGTCTGCTGAGCCAACTGGCTGGCCCTTACACCTAGAGATTTTTTTTTAACTCTATCCATAAGAAAGCTGGAAAGTTATGCTAATATCAACCATAATAGATTTTAAAGTCAAAAATTGTAGGAGTATTTTATAGTGAATAAAGGACCACAATAGATCTTCTCAATGCATTTAACGTGGACACAACATAAAGCGTGTTCTCTAGAAACAATAGAACAAAATTAAAAATAAAGAACAGTGAGAAATGTGAATATGTGAAATTGAAATACACTCCTAAGTATCAAATGGTCAGTGGAAAGATCCACAAGAAAATTAAAGAATACTGAGAGATAAAGTCGCCATGCAACAACAATGACACACATTTGAAGGAATATTTCAGGGCCAATTTATGCTGCTGAGAATAATTGTACTGCAGGTTTCTCCT
>NW_004524590.1:3545010-3552271 GCF_000260255.1 Octodon degus | reverse complement strand
TCTTTCTTTCTTTCTTTCTTTCTTTCTTTCTTTCTTTCTTTCTTTCTTTTTTCTTTCTTTCTTTCTTTTCTTCCTCATTGATGTATTTGGTGCAGGGTCTCACCATGCAGCTTGGACTTGTAGTGATCCTCCTGTTTTCAGCCTCCCCAGCGCTGGGATTGGAAGTTTGGCCACCACACTCAGACTAGATCGTTGGCTCAGTGTGCCCCGGGGAAGGGGCCTGCTCAGCATGTGGGACTGAGGATTGAACCCTGGTCCCTGCACTTGCCTAAGCAGGTGTTACTCCACTGAGCTATCTTTCCTGACCCTATACTCATTTTTCTCATTCCCACAGGTTAAATAAAGGAGGAGAGGTTGATTTTGGCTCACAGTTTGTAGCGTTATAACAGGTTTCAGTCCATACTCAGCCGGCTCCATACCAGGACGGCACAGCAGAGGCCATGCAGGGCAGAAATGCTCAGGCATGACACCCAGGAGGCAGAGCACAAGGGCAATTGGGAAGGGAAAGGCAGCATAAGTGCCCGTATCTGGCCCTCAGGCACTTGCTTCCCTTGCCGAGAACATGCTTCTAGACAGAAAGTCAGCTAAGGTACCAGCAGAGTCCAGTCACCTTGCAGAAACTCTACGTGAGTGAGCACACGCTGCTTTAGGGAGATCACCAGGCATGCACAATGGCAGTAATCTAACACACAAGCCACAGCTATCATACTTACTGGAAAATGATTGGGTGCATTTTTCCTTAAGAACAAGATGCACATTTTAATTTCTGTTTAATATTATAGCAGGAGTTCTGGCACAGCATGTAGTGCCGGGGCTTGAACCATGGTCCCTGCATTTTGCCTGCGCTTGCCTAAGCAGGCGCTTTAGACCACTGAGCTATCTTGCCAGCCTCTAAAGCAGCAGTTGTATCCAGGGAAATCACTAAAGGGAATGAAACACAGGGCATCCGGATTATAGAAGAGAGAAAATTCTCCCCCTTTGAAATAGATGAAATAGCTATGATCTATAAAAATCTGAAAGAATTCACCGAGAAACTATTATAAAAAGCTCAGGTGTGAAAAATCAACTGTATTTCTATACAACAGCATGAGTAATCTGAACATAAAGAACCTAGTTCAATGTACAACACTGTTGAAAGCACAAAACACTTAGAACTTAATTTAACAAAAGAAAGGCAAATCCTGTATTCTGAAAACATAACTGAAATAAATTAAAATTTAGATAAATAAATGTTTTTCTTCTTAGATCCTATAACTGCCTATATGAAATAGACAACAACATTTCTGGAACTAAATTTTATCACTTTTGTGATAAAATTTGTATATTATAAAAATAATATACAAACTCAACTGCTTTTCTACAACCTATGATTAACTGGAATTTGAAATTTTAAAGAATATCAATCATTATATCACTAAAATAATACAATACATCAATACAAATATAACGAAATGTGTATATGGTCTACAGATGGCAATTTACAGAAATATAACACAAAATTCAAAACAGATCCAAAGAAATGGAGAAATATTTAATGTTCATTGATCAAGATACTCAACACCATTAACATTAATCTTCTCCAGCTTGCTCTATAAACTCAATAAATTTCAACCCAACTTCTAACAAGCCACTGAGTACACATTAAAAATAAATTTCTAAAATTATAATGAAAGTCAAAGATTCTAGAGTAGCTGAAACATTGGTAAAAACTTTTAGAATTCATGTTACCCAAAATTAAGACCTAATGGTTGACCAAATAGCTCAGTGGATTAAAGCACCTACTTAGGCAGACGCAGCAGGTAGGATTCGATTCCTGGCGCGCAGCGCCGGCCCTGCCCCTGGGGAGCGCTGAAACGGTGATTGAGACTGGGTGTGGTGGCGTGCGCCTGCAGTCCCAGCTCTTGCGAGGCTGAACACAGGCACATCAGTACGAGTCTGACCTGTGTAGTGAGACTCTGTAGATCCTTCCTAACATACCAAGAAAAACAAAATTAAGACCTAATAAAATGACAACACTCGTGGCAACACAGCATTGATGACAAGAAAGATACACAGATTCAAAGGAAGGGAGCTGAGCACCAAAAGGAGACCCAGATGGGTACAGTACACTACGCTGACCTTTGAGAAATGAACAAACAGTTCGCTGGAGAGCCTCTTCGACAAATGGTGCCAGAACTATTGAACAGCCAATTGCATAGAGAAAACAAACACCACTGGGCACATCCTACAATTTACAACTTTCATAGCATTAATTAAAATGGATAATAAGACTCAATGTCAACCTGAAATGATTTTCAGGAGGCACATAGAATATTATGTGCACTTGGGTGTGACGACCAGGTTTTGGATGCAACAGCAAAATCACAGACCATGAAAGAAAGAAGACAGATAACTTAAACATTACTAAAAGTAGGAACGTCTCACAAAAACATATTGGTAAGAGAAGGAAATCGTAAGCTACAGACAAGAAGAAAATATTCAGAAAATACATGAGTGATCAAAGACTCATATCTGAAACCATAGATAAGCTTTAAAACTCACCATCTAAAAGCAGAAACATCTCATTTTTTAAATTTAATTTAATTTAATTTTTTATTTATTTATATTAGTTGTATTGAGAAAGAAGTAGCAATGAGACAGTTTCAAAACAGGTTACTAGGGCAATTACAATAATTAATACATTGCATATTGTTGTCTTTGTAGTAGTTATTCATAGTATAAGACACAGACATGATATCCTGTCTAAGCACTATTAGTTCAAACTTTCTTCTCTTTGAACTAAGAGAAAGTAGCTGTTTATCAGTGCTATTTTGTATATGTATATAAGTATTTTTTTCAATACAAAATGGTCCTTCATTTATAGCCCCCTTTTTTGTTTACTTTTGACAGAGATGGGTATTTCATCACCATTCATATATTGTAGGTGCAAGAATTCAGCATAGTAGGCCAATATAGTCCAGCAGTCTACAACAATAGTGGGTTATCTGCATAACTGGCAATGTCAGAAGTTGTTGACTTGAGCCTTTTACAGCTCATCACATTAATATGATTCCCCCCCCCACGATTTTATTGAGAAACAAATAGGAATGAGACAGTTTCAAACCCAATTGGTAGGACAGTTTCAATAATTAATATATTGTATGCATTCTTCCTAGTGGTTAATTGCTGTACAAAATGCGGACATGATATCCTATTTACAAACACTATTAGAACAAATCCCTCTATTCATTAAGAGAATGTAACTATATATCTATCCTAACCACTTTGAATACACAGATACAAAATGGACATTCATCTGTATACAGTTTTTTGTTAAGTTCCATTATTGAATATTATAGGTGTGTAAACTCAGCAAAATATTCTAAAAGAGTTCAGTAGTCCATAATAGCATTGGGTCTTCTGCTTGACTGGCAATGTCAGAAACTGTTGACCTGAGTCCCCTACAGCTCAACATGAAATGTCTCATTTTAAGAAGGCTAAACATATCAAAATGCTCATCAGCCTAGGTGATGCAAAAGGGCTTTTGAAAGCGGAGTTACCAGCACTTCCTGTCAGAACACATGAAGTACCACAGTATCCACATTAGAATTTCTACAGCCCAAAAGCTGGCCATATGAAGCACTGGCGAGAATTCAGTCACAAGAAATCAGAGGAATGCAAAATGATATAGCCACTTGGGAACACAGTTTGTTCATTTCTTCTAAAACTAAATGTTGCCTAAGCATATGGTCCAGCACTCATGTTCCTAAATATTTACCCACTTAAAATTGTATTTGATGTCCATACGAAAAGCTTACTATGAGTATGTATGCAACTTTATTCATAATCAGAAAAACTTGGAAGAAACTGAGATATACTTCAGTAAGTATATGTATAAACAACCTGTGGTGCGTTCCTGCAACAGAATACCATTTAGTCATAACAATAAGTGAGCTAGCGACTCACAGAAATGCATGAATGAATCTTAAATGTATACTGCTAAGCACAGGAAGGCAGTCTAAAACAGCTAGATTCTGTAGGAGCCCTACAATCCCCATGATATTTGCAAAAGGCAAATGATTGCTACAAAGAGAATATAACATAATACATGGTTAGGTGAGGGACTTGAGCTAGCAAAGCAAATGGGAATTTTAGGACAATGATCCTATCTGTATGATACTCCAGTGGTAGATAAAAGCCAGCTTGTTTTCTTCAAAATCAAAAGAAGCTTATAGCAAAAGTACTACACTTTAATGTATGTACATTTATAAGAATAATTTAAGATATAAGTGGATTCCAGGATGAAATGTGGACTGTACAAAGGGATCCAACAAAGTCTTGCTGATGTATAAAACACTCTCATTACAGAAAGTGGGAGAGGAAGGTGCTGATATCAGGGTTTCCTTAAAAGTCCGAAGGCTTTACATCTCTGCAAAATAGATTATACTGAAACACTGTGAAAGATAAAATTGTCTACCACAGAGTACAACAATTGTGATACCATTATGCAAATGCATACTGAAATTGAATAATTAAACTAGTAGTGGCTGGTAGAAGTTCTCTTGTTGTTGGGGCAGAAGGTTACAAATAAGCAAGGTGACAAAGCTAGAATGATCCACACAGTCATGGATTTTACCTGGAGACATTACTATGAACTTGTGTGTCCCTTACTGTGTATATACAATGAGTTACTTCTAGGAATATTTAAAGGCCCACACAATTATTGGTCTGCACTTTATGTGTAGATCCATAAATATCCATTTAAATGTCTAATAAATACAGAACCTATTCTGGGTCACTATAGATGTATATAGTTCTTTGAGCTGTTGCTTGAAAGAATTTAGATAAAACAGCACACTGTACTGAAAAATGTACCTGTACCAAGAGCTTGATCATGTTTGATAGAGCTTCAAGAAAGGGAAGTGGATTCCTTAGAAGAATTCCTGGTCCTAGAACTAGGTCTTTGTCTTATGTGCTGCCATAAGAAAATATTTAAGGGGCTGGGAGATGGCTCAGTGGAATAAGCGCTTCCCTGGCAAGCGCAAGGGCCTGAGTTCAATCCCTGGTTCCACAGGGGGGAAAAAAAAGAAAAGAAAAGAAAAGAAAAGAAAAGAAAAGAAAAGAAAAGAAAAGAAAAGAAAGAAAGAAAATATTTAAGACTGGGTAATTTATAAGAAATACAAATGTATTTCCCCACAGTTCTGGAGGCTGGGAAGTCCACAGTCAAGGCACTGCCCTCTTGTCTGGGTCCCTCTGTCGACCTTCCACTGAGAGGGAGGGGCAAGGGCAGGGGAGAAAGGTGTCTTCTTGTGGCAGAATGGTAGGCAGAGCCCGAGAGGGGGGAAGAGGGAGAGAAAGAGAGGGTGAAGGAGGAAAGAGACAGAGCACACAATATCCACTGGCACGAGCCTTTCTTACAGTAGCATTAATTTATCTGTAAGGGTGGGGCCAGGGAGGCAGCGCAGTGGCATAAGCATCTTCCTAGCAAGAGCAGAGTCCTGAGTTTGATCCCTGGTACCAAAAACTGAAAAAAAAATTACTTATAAGGAAAGCCCTTAATAACCTGAACACCCTCAGCTGGGCCCACTTCTCAGTATTCCTATACAGGTTTCTAACACACATTGCCAAAGGAATAAAAATATTGAAACTATACCAAGTAATAGACATACAAACTGAAGCTATAGCATTTAGAAATGCAAAAGCAATAGTAATCATAAACGCTCAAGAAGGTATATACGGGTGCATGCTCTCTCTCTCTCTCTCTCTCTCTCTCTCTCTCTCTCTCTCTCTCTCTCTGTGTGTGTGTCTCTGTCTCTGTCTCTCTATCTCTCTCTCTGTTGGGAGCCTACTGCAGAGGGGCCACAGGAGCTAAGTCCAAGAGCTCTCCATGAGCATACTGAAATAATTTGAACACTATAAATAAAATATTGTTAGACGTTAACCCAAAGTATACAATAAATATCTATGGGTCTATGTTCATATTTTTTAAATGATGAGAGACATAATAAATAGGGGAATAAGACAACTCTCTTCTACAGAGTTTTCCAAATAATTTACGGAGAAGCCCACTGTCATGGGGAAAGAACTTGATCTTGCTTGCAGCACAGTGTGAGTTGCTGTCAAAGAATACAGGGTAGAAAGCAGTACAAACGATAACTTAGCGGTGGAGGAACTACCTTAACCAGGCAATCCAGGTGAAATCAACATGGAGAACTGTATAGATAGCAGGAACTCCTGATACGATGTCATATAAATGGTTTTACTTCTTAATCTCTCTCTCTCCAAAGTATATCATCCAGAATAATCAGACAAATGGTAATTCAGTCACTACCTGCAAAGTACCTGATTGCATCATGAGAATTCACAACTGTCAAGGTGACCAGAAATAAGGCAAGAATGAGAAACCATTAAGGAGCCAAGGCGAAGGGGTGTGACCGGGTAGCATTTATGGGGTCTTGATAGGCTGTCATGTGCAAACTGAGAAATCTGAATGGAGCATAGACGCCAGTTAGCGATGCACGAGTACAGCATCAGGAGTCCTAAGAAGCAGGCCATCCTCATGCAATAGGTGAAGAAGAACGAGGAATGGCACATCCTAGTTGCAAGTCTGTTTGGTTATTGTCTTCATGGAACCTGTTCTAAAATGAAATATTGTTTATAAGGAAAAGTCAGAATGTAGAACAGAATGAAAGAGACAGACAGAGAGAGAGAGAGAGAGAGAGAGAGAGAGAGAGAGAGAGAAATCAATCTTATCACTAAAAAAAGACATATTTTTGCTGTTGAAATTCAACCTGAAAGGATTTTAATGTTTTTGACAGACCACAAGGGAAGCTTACCATTGAGTGTTTTGTGGAATAACCTTGCCCTTCCTTTTAACTATTCATAGCCCCTGCCCATTACTAGACTTGCGGAGTCTCTTTGTCCTCACAGGAGCGCGAAAGATCAATGACACTGATCTATTAGGCGTTCTCCCGCAACGCTGGGTGCAGTTTAGATGGGTCAGAAGGTTTGAATTCATGTAAGGTAAATAATGGCCTCTTGCAGTCTTTTTGTACAGCAAAAGCTTATTTACTTTATTCTCAGTCATGTTTACTCTGCCCTTCACAATCCAGGGTGCATTCTCCTTAAATGGGAAAAATAGTTGTGCCGAGCTGGAGGAGCTGCTGCTGGACCGGCTCCCTAGAGGGCGGGCCCCAGTCAGCCCGGGATGGTGTGGGGGGCAGGGCATTCGGGGGTGCGCGCAGGGTGGGGATGCGGGGGTGGGGGCAGGGGGGGGATGGGG
>NW_004524590.1:3542418-3544910 GCF_000260255.1 Octodon degus | reverse complement strand
GCTGGGGAGCCCTGCGGGCTCTGCAGGGCAGGCCGGAGCTGAAGAGCTGGGTGTGGGGGGCTGGAGGAGCGAGGGCAGAAGGGCTCGGGCCTGGCTACTGGGGCGTGGGCGCCAAGCCTGGCCCGGGCTCCAGGCCTAGCGAGGTGGGATGCACGGGCGCGAGGGGGGGAGCGCATCCTGGGGTGCGGGCGGTGAGTTCCGTTGGTCAGTTTTTCTAATCCCGCTGTTTGGGGGTGGGGGTCGCTGGGTGGGGGGCTCTCAGAGCCACGGAGATCTAAGTCAAGAGGCCCCCCATAAGTAGTCAGGAAAGTGACTTCGAGTGCTGAAGTCGAGGGGCAAACGCCTGGCAGACCTTATCCTAGAGGTTCTTAGGGTTTATATTTTTATTTTTATTCTCCATAATTTTATTGAGAAACAAAGAGCAATGAGACAGTTTCAAATCAAATTGGTAGGACGGTTTCAATAATTAACACATCGCATACTGCCTTCCTAGTGGTTATTTGCTGTACAAGATGTAGACATGGTATCCTATTTACAAACACTATTAGAACAAATCCCTCTATTCATTAAGAGAATATGACTATATATCTATCCTAACCATTTTGAATACACAGATACAAAATGGATTTATATTTTTAAAATGAGGATACTTTTTGTTTTTTGAAATTTATTTGTAAGAGCTGAGTGCTGTCACTTTTGTCCCCCATCAGTAAGCCTCCTTTTTAAGCGGAGCAGTTACAGGCAGAGCTGGAATTCATCGCGGTCCAGGACAGGACGCTGGCGAGGCCCTCCTCCCACCTCCGCGCAGACTGCCCGGTCCTCAGATTAGGTTGGGTGGTCTGCTTTCACAGATCCTAGGAAAGAGGGGCCTTCTATTTGCTTGTCGTACTCTGGTCAAGAGTGGGTTTTATTTTTCATGTAGAATCAGCTCTTTAAGTATAAAGAAACTTACTACAGTTGGGGTCGTAAAAGAGGTTTTTAATTTACTAAATAAATTACTAAATAAATCCATGGTCCTGGACATAACTACATCTCTTCAAAGGGGGATTTCTGAGTCTGACGGTCAGTGCCCCACAGTCCTGCCCCTCAGTCCAGGAGAAGAGCTAGCTGCACAGCAGAGCTGAGCCCCACGGCTCCTGCCGGCGATGCACACGAGACACCCTAGGAGCTCCACGCAACCCAGGAAGTGTGCGCATCAAGCTGTGAGCATCACACAGCAGGGCAGGAGGCTCCTGCAGGAAGCAAAGCCCGGGGGTTTTATTACCCCAAGATCAGCCAGGAAATAACATCCAGAAACTACCGCAATGGTGTGTCGACGACACCTTCATACATCACTGGAACAGCCTACTGCACAAACCTGCGGTCCAGCACCTCGGTGAAAACCCGCTGCATACTCACTGCAAGAGCGAGTGATCATCCCTGCACCTGCTTGGGCTTCAGTCTTCTTGTTCTGCAAATGCAGATGTTACTTACATCTCATGTTGTATAAGGATTACATAAAGTGCTTGCAACAAGGGGCAGAGTCAGGCAATTAAATGTTCACGGGATGGTAATTAATTACTCATTTCAGGAGCGCTATAATTACAATAATGCAGATTGAGCATCTCTAATCTCAAAATCAAAATAGTCTAAAATCTGCAACTTTCTGACCACCCCCATGGCAGCACCAGGGTCAAATTCCACTTCTAATTTTACATGTTGAGTTTCAGTCAAAATGCAGTTACAGTAAAAATATTACAACATAAAATTACTACCAGGCTACAGGTGAGGTGCAGGCTGCATATAAATGAATATTATGTTTGGACTTGGTCACCATCTCCAAGTTATCTCCTCCTGTATACATAAATATTCCAAAACTTAAAAACCTACGAAAGCTAAAACACTGTTCCAAGTATGTCAGAAAAGAGACTCCTCCCTGTACTAGAATGAACGCTCCTATGACTTTTCTGTCGCTCACATTTGTCTGCTGTCCTCTGGGCACGCAGGAAGAATTTCTTCTCACAGTCATGCTGCCCTCAAGGATAAAAGCATCGAGCATGGGACACAAGAAGTCAAGGTCACCAAGTTTTAGTCACTGAAGACCACACACACACACACACACACACACACACACAAACACACACACAGAGTGATAATCTGGAAGGAAGTAGGGGAGGTGGGAAGTAACTCAAGAAGAGCTAGGTTTGGGAAAGGAAAAAAAAAGCCTAAAGCAAGTACTTACTGAAATAGAAAACCCCGACTCTTTCTCACAAAGAAAACTTTTCCCAGAATTTATCCCTTTGCTCTTCATCCCCAGATCTGAATATTCCATCCTGGTCCTATTGCTATTTTATTAGAAAGTTCTGACACCAAGATGTGGGATCATTTATGAAGCTGCAAGAAGGAAGCCTAAAAGGGCTAGAAGAAATTAATTGCTCCTTTGATTTAGCCCTCTCTTCTGCTCAGTAGCGACTCCGGAGCCCGTCCCACTGGCCCTCTCCTCTGCTCAGTAG
>NW_004524590.1:3530484-3541694 GCF_000260255.1 Octodon degus | reverse complement strand
TCTGCTCAGTAGCGACTCCGGAGCCCGTCCCATTGGCCCTCTGGAAGTTTGTCCCCATCAGAATCAATACAGTGCGCGCTGTCATAAATTGCAGGGCTGGCCTTCCGTTCACTCCTGAACCACACAATCCCACCGAGCTTGGGACAATGAAGTCGTGGCTGAGGCAGCCCCCTTTAGTCAGCACTCATTACAATGGGATTCGGCTTTAAAGAAAATGACAAATAATCAGTCTCACAGCCACTGGGGTCTGGGCAGGTATTAACAGACAGCCTTGCAAACTCACAATTTTGCCTGGAGCTTCATCAGCAATGAGAACTAGCAGCACAGTACGAGGATCCAAACTGTTTACTTCTGGCAAGACTAGGCAAATGCCAATAACTTATGTGACTTGTGTCCAATATGTCCTCAAGAGATGGGTCCTGTTCAATTGTAAAATGATTTATACGTAAGAGACATGCAGGTTCCCTCCCTGCTTCATGTTCGTTTCTCCTGCGTCAGGAACCTAAATTATAAACAAGGAGCAGAATAGAGGAGCGATATCAGGAAGTAGGAAGAGCTTTTTTCAATAGGACGGGAACAATAGATGGAGTGGGCAGGAAGGAAGAAAGGAAAAAGGAATTCTAACATAAAGAGTTGAAGGAAAACACAGAAATGGAGATTTTGCAAATGGGAAGGAGAAGAAGAGTTGGAGGGAAAGGAGGAAAAATGGACAAAAGAAGAGAATTAAGATGTATTATGCAATATGTTTTTGTTGTTTTATTACATAATTGTGCATATACATTTCATCTGGGCATACTTAAGATGAATAACATGCTCATTAAAAAAAGACAGAGTACATGTAAAATTTAGAGAATAAGAAATCAAAACTGCTTAACCTCCACCAATATAGGAAATAGGACCTGTTTGTATCTTGACATTTCCATACCTGGGACTGAGGCTTCATTCTCAAATAAAATGATAAACCTTTTTTTGGTTATAATTCATCTCATTATATTTTATCATTTTAGATACAGCCACAAATGGTATATACTACTTTGAGGGTGGGGCATATAGCTCAGGAGGCATAAAGGTGTGACTGGCAAGCTCAAGGTTCCGAAGTTGATCCCAGGTACCCCCCCAAAAAAATTTACTTTGTGGGGGAGTTTTAGTAGCTTATGAAGAGGATCAATTTCATTTGTCTTCTATCTTTCCCTACTTTTATTTTAAATCATTGTTATTTCACTAACATACATACAATTGTGATACCCTCACTTACTGGTTTGCATTATTAGAATAAAACGGATTCATCATTTTTCATCGTTGATGTCTGCCCTATCTGTATTATCCAACTTTTCTACTGCAGGAAGAAAACCTCATGTGCAGAACTTCAAGGACAAAAGGTTTAATTTGTCCCATGGCTTTTGAGATGTCAATCTGTGGTCACCTGGTTTCAGAAAAAACATCATGAAAGGGCATGATGAGAAATGTTCACCTCACAGCAACAAGGCAGCAGGAAGAGCCCACAAGACAGTTAAGAAGAGTCTGGAGACAGGCTGCTTCCCTCAAAACACGTGCAAAGTGGCCAGTTTCCTTGAAGGTGGCCTCGCCTCCTGAAAACCCATTCAGCTCTGAATAAATTGATTTTTACTAGATTGCTTCTCATTGGTTATTAGATATTTCTAAAAGCACTATAAATTTATTGCACAACAATTTGGGAGTACTTAGTCTTACTGAATTGTACCATTAAGATGGTTTAAGATGATACCTTAAGGTCTTCCTTAAGCCCCACCATGGAGGCATGGAGCATATGCTGCTGCAGGTGAAAACTTTCAAGAACTTAGGTGGAATCTGAGTGATCTGTGGGATACAGAAGAGCTGCGATCTGCAGATCCAGCACATGCAGGTGTGGAGCTTTCCTGGAGCCATGTAAGAACTTCGGTGCACTCTGGGCAGCCAGTGGGACTCTCTCTGGGTGATTGCTGGGAGCTTTAAAAATGCCAAAACCCACGAGCAAAAAAGACAATCTCAATCCTCAAGCCCACCCACAACAACTCCAGGAGACAATACAAGAACTTGGATATCACACACTTGAAATCTCTGAAATAATAGCAACTGAAGTAAAGAAACAGGTCCATCAGGCTATAGAAGAAGTAAGATCAGCAATAATCTCTCAATGCCAAAAAGGTACTACAGTCATGAAAGCAATGCTCAGCACAGCTAAAGAAGACATACCTAGAAAAGTAGAGGAGAAAAGAAAAAAGATGGAAACCCTGAATGACCATTACAGGAAAGAATTAGAATGCATAAAACAGATTCAAACAGATATCCAGGAAATTAAGAACTGCACTGAAAGCTGGTAAAACCACTTGAACGAAACTGAAGATAGATTTTCAGACCTCAAAGACAGTGTTGCAGCTAATGAACGTGAAATAAAAAGATCTCTTAAAACTAACAAGGAACAAGGAAATTAAAGTTCAGCAACCACAACATAATGCAAATATATACATATAGACATAGATAGATAGATAGATAGATAGATAGATAGATAGATAGATAGATAGATAGATAGATAAATGTGTAATAGGTGTCAATGAAGCAGCAGGAGCCAGCACAAATGACATAAAAAGACTATTTGTTTTGTTTTATTTTGTTTTTTCTTGCAGAACAGGAGATTGAACTCAGGCCCTTGCGCTTGCCAAGGAAGCGCTTATTCCACTGAGCCATCTCCCCTGCTCGAAAAGACTATTTGCAGAAATACTAGCAAAAAGTTTTTGAAACATGAGAAAAAAATTCTGATACTCTGATAAGCAAGGCAAGTAGAACTCCACACAGCCATAATCACAATAAATCTATGCCTAGACACATAGTAATCAAGATCTCAGAAATTTAGCAAAAAATACAATATTACAAGCTGCTAGAGAGAAGAAACAAATCACCCACAATGGAAAGCCCATCAGAATCACAGCAGATTTCTCAACACAAACGATCAAATCAAGGACAGTTGGAAGGAAGTATTTCAGGCTCCAAAGGAAAAGGACTTCCAATGTAGATTCGTATACCCTGAAAAACTACATCAACCTCAATGGCAATATATGACCCTTCCATAACAAGAACAACTGAAGAAATTCATGTGCACTGAACCAACCCTACAGAGAGTTGGGTAAGAGGTATGCTAGGAAGAGACAGAAGTGATCACAGCTGCAAGAACAATGGAAAGAAACCATCAAGCAGAGCAAGTAATTAAAAAGCGGTAACATGACAAAGATAAGGTAATAAAAATCAGTTATAACCATGAATGTAAATGGCCTCAATTGACCAATCAAAAGAAATAGACTAGTAGAGTGGATTAAGAAACAAAAGCAAACGATATGCCTCATATAAGGAACACATTTAATGCAAAAGGAAATTCACAGACGGAAAGTCAAAGCGTAGAATATATCCTCCATGCCAGAGGAAATCAGAACAAAGCAGGGGTAGGTGTCCTGGTTGTTGACAATACCAACTTCTAACCAAAAATCATCCAAAAAGATAGAGAAGGTAACTTCATGCTTGTTAAGGGAAAACAGCAAGAAGCAGAGATAACAATTATAAATATATACGACCCAATTCAGGAACACCTTCCACACAAGACAAATTTTAACAGACATGAAAATCAAATGAGCAATAGTACAATAGGAATGTGGGAAGGCAGATAATTGTAAAGATTAAAGCAGAAATTAATGCAGTGGAGATAAAGAAAACAATACAAAGAATAAACGAATCAAAGAGTAGGGTTTTGAAAGAATAAACAAAATTAATAAACCCCTAGCCATCTTAATCAAAAAAGAGAAAGAAAGAAAATCTCAAATTCATGCAGTGAATAATGAAAAGGTGGCAATCACTACAGACCCTAGAGAAACGCAGAATATCATCAACACCTACTTCCAAAATCTTTACTCTCATGGGATAGAAAACACAGAGGAAATGGACAGTGTCCTAGATATGTATGAAATGCCAAGTTGAGTCAAGAATATATACGAACTCTGAATAACCCAATCATGGGAAATGACATTGAAAATGTAATAATAAACCTATCAACCTATCAACAAGAAAATCGCAGGTCCTGATGGACTTAAAGAAGAATTATAAAACAAAACTAGAGAAGATTTAATGCCAACTTTAATGCTAACCATCCCTGCATTCCTGGAATGAAAGCCACTTGTCCGTGATGTATTATCTTTTTGATGATTTGCTGCATTCTGCTTGCTAGTATTTTATTAAGGATTTTTGCATCCTTATTCATTGGAAAGATTGGCCTGTAGTTCTCCCAGACTCATTCCTGAAGACAAATATTGCTCTAATTCCAAAACCAGAGAAAGATATACCTAAAAACTGCTTCCCTTTCAATTTCTTTGAAGAGTTGGAGAAAAGTTGGCATCAAATCTGTCTTCTTTGGGTTTTGGGCTTGACTTGCTCTTCTTTTTCTAGGAGCTTGAGGTGCAGCATAAGATCATTTATTTGGACTTGTTCTGTTTCCTAATGTGAGTATTTACCAGTAAAAATTTTTCTATTAAGGTAGCCTTCATTACACCCCACACATCTCAGCAAGTAGTATCTGCATTTTTATTTGATTGTACATATTTTTTAATTTCTTCCTTAATTTCATCTGTGATGCACTGGTTGTTTAGGAGGTTGTTATTTAATATTCATGTGTTTATGGTGATTTTGCAGTTTCTTTTGTCAATAATTTCTGGTTCTATTGCGCTGTGAACAGATAGTATGCATGAGACAATTTCAGTTGCTCTTCATTTCCTTAGGAGTGCTCTGTGTGCTAGTATATGGTCTATTTTAGAGAACATTCCCTGTGCAGCCAAGAAGAATGTGTATCCTGTTGTTGCTGAGTGAAACACTCTATAAAGGTCTACAAAGTCAATTCCTTCACAAGTTCAGTTTAATTTTGCTATTTCTTTGCTGATTTTTGACTTACTTGACCTATCTCTCTGTGACAGTGCTGTGTTACAGTCACCCATTACTGTTGTACGATTGCTCATTTGACTTTTCATGTCTGTTAAAATTTGTCTTATATAGGAAGGTGCTCCTGCATTGGGTCATATACATTTATAATTGTTATCTCTTCATCTTGCTGTTTTTTCTTAACAAGTATGAAGTTACCTTCTTTATTTCTTTGGATGATTTTTGGTTTGGGGGAGGTTTATTTTTTTGTTTTTGGTGCCAAGGACTGAACCCAGGGCTTCCAGCTTGCTAGGCAAGCATTCTACCACTGAGCCAAAACCCCAGCCCCTGATTTTTGGCTTAAAGTATATATTGTCATCAACCAAGATACCTATCCTTTCCTTTCTCTGATTTCCTCTGGCATGGAGGATTAAGTTCTATCCTTTGAATTTTAGTCTGTGAATTTCCTTTTGCATTAAATGTGTTTCTTATATGAGGCATATTGTTGACTTTTGTTTATTTAATTTATTTTTTGTGTGTGTGGTATCAGGACCTTGTGCTTGCCCAGCAAGCACTTATTCCACAGAACTATCTCCTGGCCCTTGGCTTTTGTTTCTTGTGTTTTTTTTGTTTGTTTGTTTGTTTTGTTTTGTTTTTGCCAAACCAGGGATTGAACTCAGGCCCTGGCGCTTGCCAGGGTAGTGTTTATTCCACTGAGCCATCTCCCCAGCCCCGGCTTTTGTTTTTTAATACACTGGGCTAGTCTGTTTCTTTTGATTGGTCAATTGAGGCCATTTTCATTGATGGTTATCACTGATACATATTGCCTTATCTTTGTCATATTACTTTCCTGCCATAGTTTCCATATTTTCTCCTTTTTTACTTACTTACTGTTTGATGATTCCTTTCCATTGTTCTTGAAGCTGTGATCATGGCTGTCTCCTAGAATATCTGTCAGTGCTCTTTGTAGGGTTGGTTTGGTGGTCATGAATTTCTTCAGTTATTCTTCTTATGGAAGGATCATATTTTGCCATTGAAGTTGATAGATAATTTTGCAGGATACGTCAATCTGGGTTGGAAGTTCTTTTCTTTTAGAATCTGAAATACTTCATTCCAACTGTTCTTGATTTGATGGTTTGTGTTGAGAAATCTGCTGCGATTCTGATGGGCTTTCCATTGTGGGTGATCTGTTTCTTCTCTCTAGCAGCTTTTAATATTGTATTCTTTTGCTGAATTTCTGAGATCTTGATTACTATGTGTCTAGGCATAGATATATTGTGATTATAGCTGTGTGGAGTTCTACTTGCCTTGCTTATCAGAATATCAGAATTTTTTCTCATGTTTCAAAAAATTTTCGGCTAGTACGTCTGCAAATAGTCTTTTCATGTCATTTGTGCTGGTTCCTGCTACTTCATTGACATCTATTACACATCTATCTATCTATCTATCTATCTATCTATCTATCTATCTATCTATCTATCTATCTATATATCTATCTATCTATGCTATATGTACATATTTGCATTATGTTGTGGTTGCTGAACTTTAATTTCCTTGTTCCTTGTTAGTTTTAAGAGATCTTTTTATTTCATGTTCATTAGCTGCAACACTGTCTTTGAGGTCTGAAAATCTATCTTCAGTTTCGTTCAAGTGGTTTTACCAGCTTTCAGTGCAGTTCTTAATTTCCTGGATATCTGTTTGAATCTGTTTTATGCATTCTAATTCTTTCCTGTAATGGTCATTCAGGGTTCCATCATTTTTCTATTCTCTACTTTTCTAGGTATGTCTTCTTTAGCTGTGCTGAGCATTGCTTTCATGACTGTAGTACCTTTTTGGCATTGAGAGATTATTGCTGATCTTACTTCTTCTATAGCCTGATGGACCTGTTTCTTTACTTCATTTGCTATTATTTCAGAGATTTCAGGTGTGTGATATCCACGTTCTTGTATGTCTTTGTCTCCTGGAGTTGCTGTGGGTGGGCTTGAGGATTGAGACTGTCTTTTTTGCTCTTGGGTTTTGGCATTTTTGAAGCTCCCATCAATCACCCAGAGAGAGTCCGACAGGCTGCCCAGAGTGCACCAAATTTCCTAAATGGCTTTGGGGTAGCTCTCTGCCTGGTCATGCTTTGTGCACAGATGGTAACTTTCCTGCACCCCACAGGCTAGTCAGAGTCCTCCTATGTTCTTAAAAGTTTGAACTCGAACCAGCCAAAGCTCCACATCTGCAAACTTGGAGCTGATGAAGGTCAGAGTTTGCTAGAGTCCTACAGGCCTCGCAGAGTCCACAAAAGGTCTTAAATGGGGCCAGGAAAGCTCTGCACTTGCATGTACCGGGTCCACTGATCACAGCTTTCCTGCATCCTTTAGGCTAGTCACAGTCTTCCTAAATTCTTAAAAGTTTGGACTGTCACCAGCAGAAGCTCCACAGCAGCACACTAGAGCTAAGGATGTTCAGAGTGTGCCACAGTCCCACAGGCTGCCCCAAAAGTTCTTGCAAATGCTCTGATACCATTTTGAATAATTTAGCTGTGATTCTTTTGTGCTTCTTGCTTTAGATGCCCATAGATCAGCTTTGTAGGAGTGGGAGTTTCAAGAGTGATTTTGTTGATGTGTCTGTTTGCATTTCTGTTTGCTTGTCTCTTGTTAAGTCTGTGAGTTTATTGTAGAGGAAAGTTTTGTTCCTAACTTTGAGACCTCTGTGGCTAACATCTACTATTCAGTGATGTTCTCTGAACATGGCTCACTACTTGTCTTTCACTGTTTCAGGATCCGACCACCTTTATTTATTTGAGATAGGAGGTTGAGTGTATTCAACCAAGCATGCCGTTCTAGAATTGACAGTGTCGTTCACTATCCCTAGACAATTATAGATTGGATTCTCAGCACAACAATCACAGCAATTGCTCTGCCACCTTTGTGCAGAGCAGCTGAGGCTGGAGATTAAGCCCACCTGTGGGGCACCTGTGGTGAGCCGCTGAGCGCGCAAGGTGACCCTAAACACCTAAGTTGCTAGCCAGAAGGGCTTTTTCAAATAACAGTAACCTCGCAAGTATAAAAATACATATGCTGAATCTCTAGAGGTTCAGAAAGATGAGTCCACTTTTCTGCATCCTGATTTTTTTTTTTTAATTTAGGACAGGGTGTACAGGGTGTGCAGAGTTTCACTGCATAGATTTGACTCATAGTAATCCACTTGTTTACAGCTTCCCAAGAGCTGGGATTATAGGTGCGTGCCACCACGCCCAGTCTCCATCACTGTCTCAGCGTGCCCTGGCAGCAGGGCCAACACAGCAGGCCTGGGCGTGAAACTCCTGACCCCTGTGTCGCCTAAGCAGGCTCTTTAATATTCTGAGCTATTTGGCTGGACTTTGGATCCTGAATCTTACCTTCTTTACTTCATCCTCCATCATTCTCCCCAGGAATTTTGAGATCTGATCTTGACACGTCATTTTGGCACCTGAACAAGGACTTGGGGTACAAAGAAATAGCAGTAGGTGAGAGGATACCTCTAGTTGTCTGTGGAAAAGGGAGAGAAGTGCCTTTATACCACCAATTTGATCCTATTCTCTGGAGTAAAATATGGTCAGTTTCTCAAGAACAAATGTACATGGAAATGTTCGCTGTATCATTGCTCCCATATTTACCTTTCTTGTTTCCTTGGATTAGAGAGTGTCTCAATAATCGTGTATTTGTTGAGACTATCACAGAGAATTTGGCTTGGAACATTATTTTAAAATTAAGTACTACTGGACCTGCTATGTAGGCCCTGCCCCTGGGCATGCTGAGATGACAGTTGAGACGGGACGTGGTGGCACACGCCTGTAATCCCTGCTCTTGGGAGGCTGTAAACAGGCAGATCACTATGAGGCTGATCTAGTAGTGACACCCTGAACACTCTGTAGACCCTTCCCTAAAATACAGTAAATAAATAAATAAATATAAATAAATAAAATAAAGTCTTAAGCAGACAAAAGGTGGCAGAACCACCACCCGCCAGTATAGATTAAACCATCTAGCTTTGCTCAGTAGGATAAGGAAGGAGCTATGGAGACAAAGGAGATCCATCTCCACTAGAGGAGTATGTCACTGGGACTTGCATTTCGCAGCTGCCAAATGCAAACTGATAACACTAACTGCACCACAAGCAGCTAGTTCTAATTTCTCAGTACAGAAAAATTTTGCAGCATCACAGACTGAGAATTCCACCCTTTGTAGAGTAGAGTCACTCTTTAATTATTCAACAGTCAACCTTTGAAAATACAAATAAATGTTACAGAGGCTTTAGTAGCCTACAACCAATAGGCTACAGGAACATTTTGCCTGAAATTGCTCCCCTGCATCTTCAAGTGCATTGCATCCATAACTTATTCCTTTGAAAAATCTTCTAGTATCTGTACAAAGTGTAGACAAGGATAACATTGGGAAAATGAGTGTAAGTCCAAAATGGATGTGGAAATTTTTGATAAATATCCAGAAGGACCTGTCCAAGCTCCACCAAGTACTGCGGACGCTATAGCAGAGAGCTCCCCTGAGACGGCCCTGCTGTCTGGCTCTGTGTCAGAGGTTGGATTCAATGCCACAGGAAGCTAAGAGGCCCATGCCACAGAACTGGTGCGTACCTGCCAGTGTTGGCCATGATGGGCAAGTAGAGGGGTAATAGGTTGGCTGGCCCTGTCTCCCAAATACTTTGGCATAAACCCTGACCTAGCCCCTCTGAGCCTTTAAATTCCTGGCCCTCTCACACCATAGCATTCACAGTGTGTTCAGCAGCTGCAGGCTTTCTGGCCTGCAAGTGAGGAAACAGGAAGATGAGTGGCAGTGATAGGAGAGGGACACCCTCACCTGGCTTTGCTGCTGTGACCACCCCCAGTGGCCTATGATGCCCGTGAAACTCCATAGTCCACCACCTGCCAGGCAGCGAAGGAGCCAGGGCCCACAGTGCCAACCTCCAAGAGCCCAAGTCTGCCCATATACACCTAACACTGGTAGTGGAGCCTATATGAGTTCTGCCTTCCAAATGTTTTGTAAAACATTTCATATTTCCTATACCATATGAATTCCTTATAATCCTCAAGGTCAAGGACTTGTTGGACGTACTCCCTGTATGCTCAAATTTCAATTAAAGAAAATAAAAATAGGAATCCTTCCCTACAAAATTTATATCTCATAATAAACTACACTTGGAAGTATATATTATTAACTTTTAAAATTCTACTAGAAATAGGATTACAACAGCAGAAAGATAATTCAATCAGGTAAAAGAACAAAATCTAGGAAGATTCCTTTGGAAATATCTTCTGTGGACGATGGAAGGAATCCAACCCACTACTCAGTTGAGGTCAAGCATAAGCTTGTGCCTTTCCAGAGAACAATGAATGGCCTATCTGTGAGCTATAGTATGCTGTCTAGCTGTACCATCAACCCAGACCTAAATAAGGAGTGGGTTTTTCCTCTCAAAAAGCTGGTGCTTAGATCTGTAGCAATGATTTTTAGAGACTGTACCACAGCTGATAGCAAAACATGGGACTAGACTCAGCCTGAGTCCTAAAGAAATTTAGCCAGGATTCTCAGGAGATGGTAACCAAAAGTGGGAATTGAAAGTCTGAGTAGGTGATAGAGTACATAGGCATAACATAAGCTGAAAGCCATGTGAAGCAAAGGGACATGATAGCTACCAGTATTCATAAGACAAAATACAATACAGAAGAATATATATTAAGTCTAGATAGAAGAATTTGTCTGTTCCAAATTCTTCTTTTAAGGAATCTCTGATAATTGTCCTACAAAAAGTCTAACTAGCCTATATATAATTACACATTCTTAAAATTTTAAAATAATAATTTAAATTCAATTTGGTAAAAATATATTTGAATGTACTCTGATATTGTAAGATGTTTGTCTGTTTGTCCAATATCATAAGCTGTGTATATTTGTCCATTTATCCTCTGAACAGCTGTTTTATTTATTTATGCTCAACAATTTTTTTCTTTTCCTTTATCTTTTGCATTTTTGAGCCATGTTTTCAAAATTTAATTTGGTTTATAGATTTAAAAATATGCTTTCACCTGGGTTTCCAGCTGTTCAAAATTATATCAAATCTGGTTTCTATGATTCATCAAAAAAATTGTCAAGATATGCAAACAAAAATCCCACAGGTAAAGGGAGATTATTAGACAGCATTCCAATTGATGAATAAGGGAGTAACTGATTGGAAACATTAGGAAGTTCTTGTTCATTAATGGGAGGTCCCAATAATCTCCACAGCCTTATGGGAGACATTCCAGTAAATTATAAATATAT
>NW_004524590.1:3517376-3530384 GCF_000260255.1 Octodon degus | reverse complement strand
ATATATACATATATATATGGTACAGGGTCTTGCTACACAGCTTGGACTCATAGGGATCCTCCTCCTGTCTCAGCCTCCACAGCACTGGAATTACAGATGTGTACCACCATGCCCAGTTTCAGTGGTCAGCACGACAAGGGGCCAGTATGGCATGGGATACTGTGGATCAAACCCAGATCCTTGCATTTGCCTGGCAGGCATTTAGACCACTGAGCTATATCTCTGGCTCCTACAAATATATTACTGTGATATATTTACATTATTATTCTGATTGTTTACATTGATCATCAGAAGTTTAGGTCTTCTACAAATGAGACTATAGGTTTTCTGATTCAAACATGCTCTAATAGAAAACTAAATTACAAAACAAAGGTTTCCATATGGCTATGACAATTGTCATTAATCTCATGGAGTATTAAATGTATTTATACTTTTAAATACACAAACCTACTGAGGACTCAAGACATAGGAGAACCTGTAGTGTAACATCATGTAACTCAGTTGTGCCCCAAAGTTTCTGATCAACGAGATTATGGGGCCACAGAGGAATGTGATCGATGATGTAGTGTGCGCCTAAAGAGAGTCACATGGAGAAAAAATATTCTCTCAGGCTTTCTCAGAAAGCAAATTGGTCAAGCAATGGCCATGACTCATCGACATGGCTGACACTGACAAAGGATCTACAAAGCGCAGTACAGGGTTTCAGGATAAGTCCTGAGGGGACTTGACTGACCGCGTGAGATACAAAAGTTACATTTCTTGTGGTATAGGTCTTTCTTTATCTTGGTCTTAACATCCAGCAGAAAAGTGTAGAAATGAGGTATGAAAAGTGAAGCCAGGTTAATATGCTGAGCTGTGGAAGGCTCAAGTCATCAGATTCGGACATTGCCAGTTCTGTGGATAACCCACTACATTGTGAAGTACTAGACTGTATTGGAATATTTTGATGAATTTATGCACCTACAATATTTGAATGGCAATGGAATATCTATCTCTGACAAAACTGAACAAAAAATGTGATGTAAATGAAGGACAATTTTGTATCTGTATATGCAAAATGGTTAGGATAGATATACAGATACTTTCTCTTAATTCAATAAGAAGGAAGATCTGTACTAATAGTGTTTGGACAAGATATCACGTCCGCATCTTGTACTATGAATGACTACTACAAAGACAATAATATGCAATGTATTAATTGTTGAAACTCTCCTACCAACCTGTTTTGAAGCCATCACATTGCAATTTTTCTCAATAAAATTAATAAAAAAATTAAATACGTAGACCTAATAAATGTAAAACAGGGATTACTTATAGTGATAGACTTTTTTTTCTGATTCAGACCCTCGCCTTTTTTCTGTGCTCCAGCTAATTGTGATGGGAGGTTGATGTAAACCCAACATGAGGTCACCAGTCAACAGTAGTAACAAAATCTTGGGGCCAGGGAGATGGCTCAATGGAATAAGCACTTCTCTGGCAAGTGCAAGGGCCTGAGTTCAATCCCTGGTTCTGTCAAAAAAAAAAAAGAAAAAAGAAAATTAAAAAAAAAATCCTATGTGATATACGTGCTGTGGATATGTCATTATATTTAGAGAGGCCTAGACATTATACAGTCCAGACAATGTCATGGTGGTGTTTCCTCAATGACTTTGCAGTAAATGTCAAAAAGTTAGGTGAAAGCTTCTTAAATACTAGATGGGGTAACTGACTAAAAATCTTATTTTGTGTCAAAATAGAAGTTTGGGTAGGAAATTTAACATACATGGGAGTTAAGTTCTGCAAAAATTTAATATGTAAAGTAAGAGGGAAAATTAAACTAAATTGTGAAAAAAATGATGTTTCTAAAGGATAAGTACTACCAAGGAAGGACACTGCACATAATGATCTATGATGAATTCTTTTAGCAATAACTTATAAAAAAAAAAGGGCTACATACATATCATCTAAACAGGGAAACAGCCTCACAGGAAAAAGGTGCTATAACTATCCTGATTTGAGAGGCACAAATCAGCACAATTGTAGGCAATGGAGGACAGGTGGACTTGGACTTGAATTCAGACTCAAAAATTACAGAGTTTGATCATGATGACTAAATTTATGATTTTTATCATTTTTCTGAAATGTTTGATTTTATTTATTGTTTTTACATTTTAAAGAGAGTAAGACATAGTAACAAATAAAATTACACAGAACTTCACTAAGCAATATGTTAGGAGTACAACAATAGTTGTGATATTACATATTGGTCTTTTCAAATTAGTTATTAAGATTACACAAAATAAGCATGCAAAATTGGTCAAAAATTTATAAAAATTAAAAATGAAAGCAAAATAATTTAAGCATTAACTGCTCCTTTCAATAGGTCAGCAGAAACCAGATATATATATGACAAAATTAATATATATATATTTATATATATTACTTTTTCGCTCCATTATTCCTTTCTTTTCTCTTTCATCCCAGTTGTTCCTTCTCTTTGAACATTTCTTTGTCCCTTTCACAGTATCTGTTGTACCATTTATATTTTATTTATTCTTTCAGACTCTTACATTAAAGAAAAAAATCCTATGCTTATACATGGAGATCTGATTTATTTTACTTATTAGTATGGTCTCTACTTGCATCCATTTATGTATAAAAAGCCTTTAGTTTATCTTTTTTACAGCTGAGTAATATTCCATTTCTAAAGATGAAGTATCTTTTTTATGTGTTCCTCAGATGATGGACATTTGGGTTGTTTCCAAGACTTAGCTATGACAATTTGCACTTCTAAAAACATAGGTGTACATGCATTTCTGTGGTATTTTACTTTCATTTCTTCTGGAAAAATACCCAGAAAGTGGATAACTGGTTTGAATGAGAAAAAATAATAGTTTTAATAATAGTTTTTTGAGGAATTTCTACACCTCTCTCCATCGTGGTTGTACCAGTCTATTCTCCCACCAGCAGTGAAGAAGCGTCATTGCTCCCTACAGACCCTCCCGCACGTATTGGTTGACTTCTTGTTGATGGCCATTCTTTCTAGAGTCAGATGAAATCTCAGGGTTTTTTAATTTTCCTTTCTCAAATGCCCAGTGACAAGGAATATTTTTTCATATATTTATTTGTCACTTGTATTTCTTCATCTGAGAAGTATATATTCATCTCAGATCTTCATTTCTGGATTGGGACTTTGAATATTAGGGGCTTGATTTTTTTTTAAATTCTTTATTTGTTCTAAATAGAAGTCCCTTGTCTGAGGCACAGTTAGCTATAATTTTTTTCCCAATGCATAAGAAGCTTTCCAGTTAATTCTGTTGATTTCTTTTGCTGTGCAGAAACTTTTCAAAAAGATGAGATCCCAGTGTTAATTCTTTGAAATATTTCCCATGAAGTTTAATTTTGGCTCTTAATATTTCTGCCTACTTTTATGTGTTCCAGATTTCTACCTACTTTCTTCTTCAGTAGATAGTGTTTCTGTTTTAATATTTAAATTTTTGATCCATTTTAAATTTAGTGCAATGTGGCAGACATGGGAATAATGTTAACTTTTGGCATGTGGAAAGCCAGCTTGTCTAGCATCATTTATTAAAGAGACCATCTTTCTACCAGTGAATGTGTTTGGCCCCTTTGTCAAAGGTAAGTTGACTGAGTGTGTTTGTAGTTGTGTCCGCATCTTTTAAACTATTCTATTGATCATCATGTCTATTTTTTTTCCCATACCAGGCTTATTTTATCACAGTGCAATTGTAGTGTAATTTCAAGTCAGCCATCGTGTTTCTCCCTGCCTTGGCTTTGTTACCTAGGATTGCTTTTGCTATTCTAGATCTCTTCTTATTCTAGATGAATTTTAGGAATTTTGGTATAGATCTGTGGCTTATCTTAATAGTAGTTTAATTGGGATTGCATTGACCTTGTATCACAATATTGAGAGTATGGTCATTTTCACACAAAATAAATGGTTCTTCCTATCCATGAGCAAGGAATATCTTTCCCTTTTCTGAAATCATCTTTGATTTCTTTTTTTCAGAACACTGTGGATTTCACTATATAATACTTTTACTTCTGTTGTTATATTGTTTTTTTTTTTTTTTTTTTTTTTTTTGAGGAACCAGGGATTGAACTCAGGCCCTTGTGTTTGCCAGACAAGCGCTTATTCCACTGAGCCATCTCCCCAGCACCAAGACTGGTTTTTAAATATCATTTTTTTAGATGTTATTGTGAAAGGCATGGTTTTCCTAATTTCTCTCTAGGTGTGTTTGCTGTTTGTGTGTAGAAATGCCCTATTGATTATTATTTTTGTTATTATTATTATTATTATTATTATTATTATTATTTTGTATTTTGGGGAAGGGTCTACAGGGTGTTAAGGGTCTCACTAGTAGATCAGACTCATAGTGATCCTTCTGTTTACAGCCTCCCAAGTGCTGGGATTACAGTCGTGCACCACCATGCCCAGTCTCAATTGCTGTCTCAGGGCGCCCCAGGGCGGGGCTGGCACAGCAGACCCGGAGATTGAACCCCTGGCCCCTGCGCCTGCTTGCAGGTGCTTTCATCCTCTGAGCTATTTGGCCAGCCCCCTATTGATTATTGAGTGTCTACTTTGTATCCTGCTCTGATACTGAGTTTAGTTATTGGATCTACACATCTCTTGGTGTGGTTTTTGTGATCTTTTATTGGATTATCATGTCATCTGAACATAATAATGATTTCTCTTCATCCTTTTTCAATTGTTAGTCCTGGTATTTTTCTCTCTTGCGTGATTGCTTAGGTCAGCATTTCCAAAACTATATTGCGTAGAAGAGGTAATGCTGGGTATCTCTGTCTTGTCCCTGACTCCATAGTGAAGGCTTCCAGTTTTTGTCAACTTAGTATGATGTTGGCTGTTGGTTTCTCATAGATGGCTTTTATCAGGTAGAGATAAAGACTATCTGTTCATATTTTCTGTACAGTTGTTTATTTGCGTGTTGGACTCTGTCAAACTCTTTTGCATCTATTGAACTGGTTATGCGATTTGCGCCTTCGGCTCTGCTGATGTGGTATATTACTTTTATGATTCTCACGCCTGGGATGAGAAGCACGTGGTCATCACGTGCAATCTTCTCGATGACCTGCTTCATTCTGTTTGCTAGTATGTCATGGAGGATTTTTGAGTATATTTTCATTAGGGAGATTGGCCTGTGGTTCTCTTTTCTGGTTGCATCTTTCCCCAGTTTTCTTATGAATGTAGTATTTGCCTCCAGAAGTGAGGTGGGGAGAATTTCTTCTCTTTCAATTTCATTGAACAGTTTGAGAAGAATTGGAGTTAAATCTTTTCTGTTTCTTGTGGAATTCATCTGTGAATCTATCAGGGCCTCAGCTTTCTTTGTTGGTAAGTTTTCAGTTACATTTTCAATTTCATTGACTTATTGAGTTATTCAGAATTTTTACACTTTCTTGATTCACTTTTCCTAATTCATATATATCCAGGAAACTGTTCGCTTCATCTGTGTTTTCCATCTTGTGAAATTTAAAGATTTTTTGAAGCAGGTATTGATGATCTTCTGAATTTTTATAGGATCTGTGATAATTTTGTATGTTTTTATTCCTTATTCCATAAATTTGGATTTTTCTTTCCTTTTTTAGGTAAGGTTGGCTAAGTGTTTACCTTCTTTATTCATTCTTTCAAGGAATCAACTCTTTAATTCAACAATTCTTTGTATTGTTTTCTTCATCTCCATTGCATTCATTTTTGCTCTGATCTTTGTAACTTCCTGCCCTCTTTGGGCATTAGGCCTGACTTTTTTTCCAAGATGATTGAAGTGCAGCAGAAAGCTGTTTATCTGGGCTCATTCTGTTTCACTGATGTGAGAATTCACTGCACGCTTCCTTCTTAAGACAGCTTTCATTGTGTTCTGCAGGTTCTGGTAAGTTGTACCTGGATTTTCATTTGATTGTAAACATTGTTTAATTTCTGCTCTAGTTTCATCTGTAACCCATTGATTTTTCAATAGAAGGTGCTATTTAATTTCTGTTTTTATGGAGCTTTTGTGATTTCTTCAAAAAAATTTGAGTTTCACTGCAATAATATGGTCAGATAATGTACAATGGGATGATTTAGTATCTTGACATTTACTTAAGCACATCCTCTGTGCTAGTAGGTGGTCTGTTTTGGAGTACATACTGAGTGTAACAGGTAAGAATGTGCATGTTGATGCTGTTTGGGAGGTAATGCTGCAAATTCCCACCAAATCCATTCCTTCACAAGTTTGGTTTTACTCTGTTATTTCTTCGCTGATTTTTTTGTCTTGCTAATCTGTCTCTTTGTGATCATGTGGTGTTAAATTTCTCATTACAATTGTGTTATTCTCCATTTGATTTTCATGTCTGTTAACATTTGTCTTTTTTTTACAATAAAATTTTAATTTTTCCAAATGTACACCTGGTTGAACCTATTCATCGTGAATCTTCATCAACAGCAGGGGAATCTCCACCCTTGGTATTTCCGCTATAAAGAACTTGAGCTCTGTGTATACAGACCATCTTGATAAGCCCTTTACTAAGGAGCTCCTGAAAGGCTGCTTTGGCCAGATCCACGGATCTTCAGCCTCTCAGAGACCACAGCAGGCATTATAAGCTTATAGTTGGCAACTTCCTTACCGAGTTTGTCGTAATAACTTTATCAAACAGAACCAGGTTGTTGAGTTTGTCTGGAACTTTGCCTTAGGATCACTTTTTCTTTTTGGCCTTGCCCCCAGATTTGTTCGCTGGGTCTTTGTCTTTCTTGGCTGACTTTCCAGCATCTTTCTTCTTGTTTTTGTCTTTGGGGCACATCATGGAGCCCAGAGAACAGCGGCTACCACTACAGGACCATCAAGATGTCAGACACAAAGCAACATTTGTCTTGTATAGTTTTGTGCTCCTACGTTGGTTCTATGTATACTCACGATTGCTGTCTCTTCCTCTTGCAATTTTCTATAAGAAGTATGTAGTGACCTTCTTTATCTCTTTGTTCATGCTTAGTTTGAAGTTCACATTTTCAGCTACCAGAATCACTTACCTTTGGTTTTTTTCTGGGCTCCTGTTGCATTAACTATTGTTTTCTATCCTTTGTCTCTCATTCTATGAATTTCCTTTTTTTTTTTTTTTTTTTTTTTTTCAGAACCAGGGTTGAACTCAGACCCTTGCACTTGCCAGGGAAGTGCTTATTCTACTGAGTCATCTTGCAGGCCCTGAATTTCCTTTTGAGCTAAATGTGCTTCTTGGTTTTGTTTCTTGATCCACTCTGCCAGTTGCTTCATTTGCAATGAGGTCATTTACACTGAAGGTTATAACAGCTATGTTTGGCTTATCTTTTGTCAAATTTTCCTGCTATAGGTTTCCTACTTTTCCCCTCTGTTTAATTGTTTGCTTAGCTTGCTGGTTCTCTTTCATTGTTGCTCTCAAATTTGTGGTCACTTTTATCTCCATCTAGATCATACTTCAGTACTATTTGTAGGGCCAGCTTGTTAGTCATGAATTTCTTTATTTTTTGTCATGCGGGTATCTTATTTCTCCATTAATTTTAATTTTGAAATATAGTTTTCAAGGTACATCAATCTCAGCTGGAATTTGTTTTCTTTTAGTACCTGAAATATTTCCCTCCAAATTCTCCTTAACTTGATGGCTTGTTCTGAAATGTTTCACATGATTCTGATGGACCATCCATTATAGGTAATCTGGTTCTTTTCTCTAACAGCTTTCAATATTCTGTTGGGGTGTTTTTGTTTGCTTGTTTGTTTGGGGTTTTTTTTTTTGGCTAAATTTCTTGGAACTTGATTAATATATGTCTGGGTGAAGATTTATTTTAATTATGAATAATTGGATTTCTATGTGCCTCATTTTTTTTTTATTTTAGGGAAGGGTCTACAGGGTATTCAGGGTCTCACTACTAGATTAGACTTCCAGTGATCTGCCTGTTTACAACCTCCCAAGAGCTGGGTTTATAGGTGTGCTCTACCTCGCCCAGTCTTATTGGCATCACTTAACTGTATGACAGATTCATTTTCCATGCTTGGGAAATTTTCTGCTACTGTTTCTGGAAACAGTCTTTTTATGTCATTTGTGTTGACTCCTGCTGTTTCATTGACCCCTATCAGTCTTATGTTGCTTTTATGTACATCATCTTGTAGCTATTGAATAATTATTTCCTGGTTTGTTGCTACTTTAAGGAGATTTTTCATTTTGAAATTTTGAGCTGCAGTGTTGTTCTCAAGGTCTGAAAGCCTATCTTCGGGTTTTCAAGTGATTTTGAATGGAATTTCAATGAAGTTTTTAATGTCCTGGGTATCTTTTCAAACCTGTTTCTTCATGTACCATTCATTCAATGTTTCTATCATTTTTCTATTCTCTTCTATTTTCTTATCTATGTCTTCTTTAGAAGAACTTAGCAATTTTATCATGATTGTTGTCATTTATTTTTACCTGAGGGATTATTTCTGATCTGATTTCTTCTATAATCTGATAGAGCTGTTTCTTTACTTCAGTTACTATCATTTCAGAAATTTCAAGTGTGTGACTTCCAAGTTCTATGTCTTCATTGCCTTCCCTTGCTCTGGGTTGGATGTTCACTGGAGATTGCCTTTTGCTCCTTTGTTTTGACATTTTGAAGCTCCCAAAGTTCACCAGTCTGTCTCCTGCAGGTAGGGTGAGACAGACCACAGCTTAGCAAGGCTCCCAGCATGATGTGGATCCAGGCCCTGATAATAGTGTGTATAATCTTATAATTTGAAAAATTTGGTAAGCATTTCAAAAGTAATTAAAAAAAAAACCCTTCTGTCATAATGACCTAAAAATGTGGTCATGGGCTGGCCAGATAACTCAGCAGACTAAGCACCTACTTTGGCAAGGGCAAAGACAAAGATCTGATCCCCAGAACCACAGGCTGCACTGACCCCACCCCCAGGGCACGCTGAGTCTGGGCATGGTGGTACACTCCTGTAATCCCAGCGCTGGGAAGGCTGAAGATGGGAGGAGCACTGTGAGTATAAGCTGCATAGTGAGACCCTGTACCAACTACATAAATGAAAAAAAAAGCCATTATGATTGTCAAGGTACAATATTATATATGGCTTTTGATTTTACTTTTCTGCATAGAACTGTGTAATTATTAGTTGTGACCATTCCATAGGGATTTAACTACTAGAGTATCCATGGTTGGTAAGAAATAACTGTTACATTTTCTCTATTGGGGTGCTTCATGTTCATATAAATTTGTAATAGTCGATTTCACTGCTTCCATTGCCACGTGAAGTCACTAATCTTTTTCCTGGATGTCGGACAACTGAGGTATGGAGGCCAGACACTGTAAAGATAGATGGGCCAGAATGACAGTGAATACTATGGCTCTGACCCTTCAAGTTCAATGAGGATTCAGGACAGAAGAGAACCTCTGTGACGACATCCTACAACTTATGAGTCCTCAGTCTTCTGACCCAGGAAAAAAAATATCTATAGTATATGGTATGCCTAAGGAGAGTCACTAGGAGGGAAATCTCCTGCAAGCCTTCACAAAAAGCAGCTTGGTCATGGAATGGCTGTGTCTCACTCAGAGAGTTGACGCTCACAGTGGAACCGAAGTACATCTGGAGGAGACTTAACTGACCTTGATAGCAAAAAATTGATTAATTCTTATCTTACCTTAACATGTTCTTAAATAAGAAAAATATAACCACAAGATGATTAAAAGAATACCTTAGTAATTGTTTGCTATAGAAGATACTCAAATCATTAACACCTTCTTACATTTGCCAGCTACACTGGTAACAGCATACTGGTATGGATTAATGGACTGTATGAGATTAAATTATTGAACACATGGACCTGAAATCCTTGGACTGAAAATCTTTAGCCTAAATGAGTAAGTTTACACAGAATGAAAAGTGAGCCAGGAGTATAGTTCAGTAGCACAGTGCCAAGAGTTAAATTACGAGAGAGAAAGAGAGAGAGAGAGAGAGAGAGAACAGAAAAGAAAGAAAAGTGTTCCATAATGAGACTGTCTTCTGCAGACTCTTCCAAATACGGCTCTTTCAACTCCAGCTGACCCCCCTTCACTTGCAACTACAAAACAGAAAAGGGTGAGATGTGGGAAGCACCTCAAGCTGGAGAATGAGCACAGCTCAGGAGTACCCCAGGAGAGCCATGGGACAAGCTGTTTCAGCTCTGAGAACTCAAGATGCCCTGAGGTGAGGCAAGCAATCAAGTTGCTAGGCAGAGGGGTTTAAACTAGCAATAGCCTCTCAGTACGTAAGCAAATGCCCTGCATTCATTGACCAGTTCCTCTTCGCCCATCCAGAGAAAGAGTCCAATCTGACCTCAGTTTTGAGCATTTGGGGACTCTTGCCTTCATTTCTTCATCGTCCATTATCCTGCTGCATTCCAGGAGTTTCAGGAACTTCACTGGATGTGGCATACCTTGCCTACAGTCATAAAATCAGCATCAGTTATAGTAATAATACAAATAAGTAATTATAGGATAAACACTAAGAAAAATCAAACATTGATTTTCTATTGACCTGTGAGAAATAGTAGTTAAGTGAAACAATAACCAAAATATTAAATAGTAACAACATAAAGTTGACTATCCAGGAATTTATAGTTTACTAGTCACATTAGTAATGATGGAAAGTTGTGGAACCAGAGACTGAAATATACCAAAACTTGCTAGGTGAGGTGGCTCATGCCTCCACTTAGGAGGCTGAGGCATGAGGAATTCGGTGAGTTGGAGGCCAGCCTAGGATGCAAAGTGAATTCAAGGAGAGTCTGACTATATAGCAAAATCCCATCTCAAAAGAAAAGAAAAGATTTAAAAAAAAAAAAAAAAAGCAAAACTTGAAAACAATTCAGTGGGATAAAAGAAGGAAGAGAAAAAAGTAAAGAAGGAAGTTCTATTATGAAGTAAGTAAATTACTAGGTCCGGCCAAATAGCTCAGCAGATTAAAGCACCTGCAAGCAGGGACAGGGGCTGGAAGTTCAATCTCTGGGCCTGCTGTGCAACAGTACAATTGAGACTGGGCGTGGTGGTGCAGGACTGTGATCCCAGCTCCTGGGAGGCTGTAAACAGGAGAATCACTATGAATCTGATTTACTAATGAGACACTGAACTCCCTGTAGACCCTTCCATAAACATACCAAAAAGCAAAGGAAAAAGAGTAAGTTACTAGTAAGTGTAATGGGTTAACTCACATTTTAGGCTATAAATATAAATCTTATGCTTTCTGTTGTAAATGCATACTCACCTATTGTTTAGATTGTTTAGGAAATAGTGGCTGTTACCTGTAGTTTGCTAGGTAAAACTCCTACCTCACCAATCCTTGTAAAAACAAAGTTAGATTACAGAGATCACTTTAAAAGGAAACCAAAAGAGTTTTAACTCCTTGTAACCTCCAGGCTATGCAAGGCTGCCTGCAGGTACTCAGGTGCAAATTAACCAGGAACTGAAACAAAAACCTCAGAAAATCTAGTTTGAATAGTGGTCACAATGATTCTAAAAGCATTATTGAGTAGTGGTCACAATGATTCTGAAAGCATTATTCTGCATCAGACAATAAATTTGTTTATCAAACTCAATGTGGTTCCAGGGTTTAATACCCCTCCCTGCTTTCGGTCCTCTCCTGGGTGAGATCTGATCGAGGGCCCTGAGCTCAGTAAAAAATGGCTTTCTAAATTCCAACCTGGCTGATCTGGTTCCTATTCTGATCCACCCATAACAGTAAGTAGTAATACAGAACAACCACTGAGACAACTGAACAAGAAAAAGAATAAGAAAGATAAACATTAAGAAAAGAGGCAAAACATAGAAAAAGAAAGTAAAAGAAGTTGTAAATGAAGAAGAAAAAAAAAAGCAAAGGCAAAAAGTAAAGTGGAAGAAAACTCAAAATCCTCTCTTCCCAAAAAGAAACCAATGAACAAAAAAGAAAATATAATTAACATAGGAAAAAATTTAAAAAGACGGCATCAAAGAAAAACTCCCCTGTGTTACTAAATGGGTGATTTCTTTTTTTTTCCATGATCCACACTCTTGGGATCCAGGCTGACGTGACCTTCTATGCTAGCTTAGGATGTGCAGATCTTAAACTACCCTCCTTGAACTAGAGCCTCAACTATTTGCTCCCCCAACTGTGGTTCCTACTAAAACCAAGTCACATCCTTGTTGCTGTGGCCAGGTGGGGAATATTGATCTGTACACTTTCCTGGTGGACGTGTCCTGTGGTGCAGGGGCTCTAGTGGACTATAGGAATGAACGCCCCTTGTGGGTGCTATCTTTGCCCAGCACAGGCTTAGTTCGTCTTCGCTCTGCTTCTGGGCACTGTGCTCCCTGAGGGACAGTGTGGTCCTCCATGGAGAGTGGCTCTTTCACGTGTGTGTGGTGTGGTGCTGCTGCAGCTCTGTTCACTCACAGAGGGGACCCACATTCTGCACTGGCTCTCTCCTGTGGGAGGCTGCACCATTCCTCTGGAAATTATATTTTATTACCTTTTTGAGACAGGGCCTCACTGTGCAGTGCAGACTAGCCTTGAACTGTCTATGTAGCTCAGGCGAGCCTCAAGCTCACAGCGACCCTCCTGCTTCAGCTTCGTGAGTGGTGGCATTACATGTGTGTGCTTCGGCTGAAAATTTTATTTTGAAATCGAAATATACTAATAATATACATGTGTATCTTGGATATGATCTTTAAGGCAACATTCTCAGTACCTATTCATTAAATATGCTATCTACATTTGTTTTTGTTTGTTCAGATATTATTTATCCCCAAGGAAGTTGGTGTTCTTTATTTCCTGCTTGTTAACAGAATTGCTTTTGGAAATTTATAAGTAGTCATTATTATTTTGATGAAGTAACTTTTATTTATCTGTTGACATGAACATGTACTTTCCTTATATCATTAATATGGAAACATGTATTTTTAAATTTTATTTATTTATTTGAGAGAGAGAGAGAGAGAGAGAGAGAGAGAGAGAGAGAGAGAGAGAGGCCAGCTCAGCCCACCAGGGGGCGGGCTGGCTGGCATGT
>NW_004524590.1:3481359-3517276 GCF_000260255.1 Octodon degus | reverse complement strand
TGGTGCTGGGGGATTGAACCGCGGTCCCTGATGCTTTTGCTAAGCTTGTTCTAAGTAGGTGCTTTAGACCACTGAGCCATCTCTCCAGCCCCGGAAACATGTATTTTTAAATAATAATCTTTGTTCCTTTAGGTACTGTTTGACTTAGTTTCTTCCTAATATTCTGTGCTTATTGTTGTTTTATTTTGTTCTGTTTTATATAGCTACTCATATGCAGATTGCCTTTAATTTTCTCCATGTGGAATGAGTTGCAAGTGTCTTCTCTTGTCCTGTTTTCTGGAGAAATTCATTCAAGAGTTATGAATGTTTCTTTCTGTTTTTTGGTTTTTGGTTTTTGGGGTTCTTTGGTGGAACCGGGAATTGAACTCAGGCCCTTGTGCTTGCCAGGGAAGCACTTATTCCACTGAGCCATATCCCCGGCCCCCCTAATGTTTCTTAAATGTCCAAAGTTTATCAGTAATTTTTCTCAGGCCCAGAAGTTTGAATGAGGGAGGAGTAAACCTATAAGTTTTACCAGTTGCATAGGTTAAGTAAAAATTTTCTGTCCTTTGTGTTATTTCTGGAAAGTTGTATTTCTAGGAGTTTCTTGTTCCAATTTTTTATATTTGTTGCAATCTATGGATTTAATCTGTGGGTTTAATCTCTATGGGTTTAATCTGTGATCCCCTCCAAATATGTCTATTTATACCTTTAATCTTTATTTCCTTGTTCAATCCCAAGGATGTATATATTTCAGTAGGATTTTCCAGGGCCTTAGGCTTTATTTCTCTCTATATATTTTTTGCACATCAATTTTATTCTCATCTTTAATATTTCCTTGAATTTTCTTAGTGTCTATTTGTCTTCACTTTTAATTTTCAACTTTTTCTTTCTATAATGAAAGATTGATTAATTCCCTATAAGCAAAACTTTTCACTCATTTTGATTTATAATATTTTCGTGTGACACAAGATAGTTTGCAATTTCCTTCTTTATCTGTATTTTCCATTTTTAGTTTAATTATTTCTTCCTAACTTGACTGCATTGAAGTCCAAGATTATAATTTTGTGATACATGCCTTCAATATGAGTTAGGAGTTCAAGTAAATGGAAACATTTTAAAAGTAATTAACATGCATTTGCACAAATGTACATTTTATTATTGCTATGTGCAATGATTTATGTGTTTTATTAAAGTCATGCTTCTATTCCATACTTCTAAATTGATTCTATTGCCTTTTTCTATATTTATTTTCATCATGTTTTACTTTTATGGCCTGCTTTTGAATAATAACTTACTATACAAATTTTTAAATTATATTTTATACTTTAGCCAAATAATACTTTTAAAATCACAAGCATATAAATTATTTTTCTTTTATTAATATTTTGTATCTATCTCTAATATCTAATTACATATTTTTGATCTACTGAGTTTTGAGATTTTTTACTCCTGAATTTCTAGTATTGAATTATTATACAGTTCTTTTTCATTAACCTTATTCCAATTATTTTTTATTATGTCTTCCTTTTAAAAGTTATATGTTCTTTATTATTCCAGTGGATAGCCTAAACATAGTAAAAAGTTAATCAGAATATTTACCTTCTTTCCAAATGACCTTAAAATATCTTAAATTTAATTAACCCTTTCACCTCAAATTACATTATGTTTTTGGTTTTTTTCTTTCTTTCTCATTAACTTTGTTTTAATGGGTCTCAAAATTCTGCACCAGGTTTTTGGTCAAGTTGTTTCAATTAAAAAATATTGATTTTAAAAATTAATAACTTAAAAACTACCATACACACACACACATGCACACACACACACACACACACACACACACACACACACACAACTGGTCCACAAAATATTCTCCTGTCCTTCTGAAGGTTTTATGATGCATTGTTATCATTAACTGGTCTTTCACTATTAAACTTAAATGGCCAATTGGAAGAACAGTTCTGAGACCAATCTTCCACCTCTGATGAGGACTGGGGTGGCAGGTGGCGGGGATAATAATCATTTAGGCTTCTGAGCTTTCTGGGCAGACTTGGTGGCCTTGCCAGCTCCAGCAGCCTTCTTGTCCACAGCTTTGATGACACCCACAGCAACTGTCTGTCTCATATCGCGAATTGCTAAACAATACAGAGTTAGATACTCAGAGAAGCTCTCAACACACATGGGCCTGCCTGGAACCCTATGTCAAAACTGGCAGCATCACCAGATTTCAAAACCTTGAGCCCATCATCCAGCTTCTTACCAGACCAGCGATCAATCTTTTCCTTCAGCTCAGCAAACTTGCAAGCAATGTGAGCTGTGTGACAATCCAGGACAGGGGCATAGCCAGCACTGATCTGGCCAGGATGGTTCAGGATAATCATCTGAGCAGTGAAACCAACTGCTTCCATTGGTGGGTCATTTTTCTGTCACCAGCAACATTGCCACGCCAGACATCTTTGACGGACACGTTCTTGACGTTGAAGCCCACATTGTCCCCAGGAGGAGCTTCACTCAAAGCTTCATGGTGCATTTCAACAGACTTGACTTCAGTTGTGACACTGACTGGAGCAAAGGTGACCACCATGCTGGGTTTGCACACACCAATCTCCACTTGTCCCACAGGGACAGTACCAATACCACCGATTTTGTAGACATCCTGGAGGGGCAACAGCAAAGGCTTGTCAGTTGGGTGAGTGGGTGGAAAGATGCAATCCAAAGCTTCAAGCAGGAGGTTCTTCTGGCATCGCCATGTTTATAAGTGACCTTCCCATCCTTTGAACCAAGGCATATTAGCACCTGGCTCCTGCATGTTGTCACCATTCCAACATTGTCACTTTTGGCACAAAAGCTGCAATGTCAGAGTTGTAGCTGATTTTCTTAGTGTAGGTGCTGACTTCCTTAACGATTTCCTTGTACCTCTTCTGGCTGTAGGCTGGCTCCAAGGAATCCATTTTGTTCACACCAACAATTAGCTGTTTCACACCTAATGTGTAAGCCAGAAGAGCATGTTCACGGGTCTGCCTGTTCTCGGAGATACCAGCTTCAAATTCACCAGCACCAGTAGCAACAATCAGGACAGCACAGTCAGCCTGAGATGTGCCAAGTCTCTGTGTCCAGGGAATCACTCATGGTCACATAATACTTGCTGGTCTCAAATTCCCCCCGGGAGATGTCAGTGGTAATGCCACGCTCACGCTCGGCTTTCAGCTTGTCCAAGACCCAGACATACTTGAAGGAACCCTTCCCCATCTCAGCAGCCTCCTTCTCCAATTGTTCAATGGTTCTTTTGTCGATGCCACTGCCTCTGTCGATCAGATGGCCAGTGGGGGTGCACTTGCCAGAGTGCACGTGTCTAATGATGAGGATATTAGTGTGAGTCTTTTCCTTTCCCATGTTGACTTTGACTTACGGTGCTTTTCACTACACCTGTGTTCTCCCAGCAAGTCCACTGTGAAAAAGCTACATTCTGTTTTGTTAAACTTTTGTTATATCTCAATCTTCACCCATCCTCCTATATATTAGACATGACAATATTTAATATATGTATGAATGTTTAGGTTATAAGGTAATTATAAGTTGACATAGTTTATCTAGTAATATGCACATTTGTAACTCTTTTAAAATTACATCTCAAATCTTCCTGTTTTTATTTCTGCTAAATATATGTCCTTCAAAAACTCCTTAAAAAGTCTATAAATACTAAGATTTTTCCTCAATCTATGTTTTTCTTTTATTTTTGCTTTTGAAAACTTCAGAATATAGAGATCTTAGGTATGTGTACTTAGTTTCAGCCCATTAGGAAAAGTATTTCATTGCTCTGTGGCTACATCAGTTGTTTTTTAAAAAGTAGAACATGCTAAATGACGTTCTTCTGTGGTTGACCAATCTTTTCTTATGGTTGCTTTTAAATACTCTCTTCAGTGCTCTAGAGTCTCACTCTGATGGGCTTAGGTGTACATATATTTAGTGCCCTTTTTCCTGTTTGCATTTCACTGACTTTCCAGAACCCGAGTCTAGAGGATTACACAAACAAACTACAAAATATTATGGAGGGCCAAGGAGATAGCTCAGTAGACTAAGTGCTTGCCTGGCAAGTGCAGGGTCCTGAGTTCAATCCTCAGTACCGCCCCCCCCCAAAAAAAAAATATGGAGTAGCATAAATAAAAGAGTTAAATTATAGACAGAGCAAGACTGATAGAACATTAAGCCGTATACCCAAATAGAAAGAAAAGAACCTGAAATATGTAATGTAATAACATTCAAGTATGTTTAAGTTTATATAAAATAGCATAAAGGCACACAGTTACGAGCTGAAATATACATAACAAACACTTTAGTTGTTCCTGAAGTTTAGTGAGAGGAAAAGAGTAGGAATGAAAATAAAGGGTGTGATCCACTTTAAAATTAATTACTAAATAGAGGAGTGTTGCTTTGACCAAGGAAATAACTTAGACAAAGCTTGAAAATAGTATTCTTTCAAATCATTACATTTGGGTTCCAAAATTTTACACACACGAATGTAGATTTCACTGGTAGGTTATTTCACCAATCTTTTAATTTCAGTGTACTCAATTCTGTTATATTTTATCATACTTTGCATATTTCAAGTTTTGGTTTTTTTGGTGGAACCAGGGATTAGACTCACAAGTTTTTCTTTAAAGTCTTTAACTCTTCATAAATAATTTTGATCTCCTGTGTTTCTTGTATTCACCACACACATGTATATCTTTAAAAAAGCATATACTTAAATATTTTTCATAACTAGGCCTTTAATGTAATACGCAGGTGGTGTTAGATATTATCCTGATTTGCTGCACCAGTAACAGTAAAGACTTTATAGTAATTCTTGATTTTAAGTCTATCATGGTTTTGCATCTGTCTTCGGCTGTGAATAACATCTTCAGCTATCTCTCCCAGTTAAAAACTATTCTATGCTAGCTTATAGGGCACTTAAAAGTATTTTTAAAGGCTTGAATTATTTTTGTGATAGCCACAATTACAATTCAAATGAGACAGAAAACAGGCATTAACAACTGAGAAACTCTTTAGTTTCCCATCTGGATATGGGATTTGGGCTCGATCAAATCTCTGGTATTTCAGAAGTGATGAGATCAAGATGCTATCAAATGCCCAGACATTATGCCCCAGAGACAGACCAGCAAGCTCTCCGTAGTAGCCAGAATGTTCACCACTGCTGCAGCCATCCTCTCTGTCTCACTGAGCCTGGTCCCTCCATAAATTCAGAGAGCTCCTCATTGGCACAGTGCATCTGAAACGCTGCTCGTAGAGATTTGCTTTGGAGCTCATGAGAAGGAAGAGTTCCTCATAGCAGCTACCTGGGAACTCTCAACCTTGCCCTCCAATGCACATTAGCAAAAGCACTCTTACCCAAATTCCTGTTCTCAGATTGCTGTAGTTTGCTTCTGGAAAGTTCCCACCAAAGACCAAAGCCTCGATGCCTAGTTTAGTGATATTGAGAAGTGATTGAAATTTGAGAATTCACCCTGGAAGTGGCAGAAGACATTCCTCCCACCCCCCAAAACCCCCAACACATAAATACGCCCTGGCCACTGTGCTTCTGTCTGTTAGTTACTTACATAACAATTCCAGTTCCAGATCCTGCTGCTTTTGTTTCTGAGAAAGGGCTGGTCACTGTGAGGCACAGCTACTCACTGTGATGGATATTGGAAGAATCAAACACAAATTGACAGCATCTATACTTGCTGCTTGCCTATCACGTATAAGCCCTAGACCGGTACAGATCACGACCTGGCATTTTAAAGAACAATTGATTTCTAGTCAGTGCCCATCCACTTTAAATAAGCCTGCCTCCGAGTCCTGGGTGTGATTTCAGAGTTTCTGCTCACTGTGGTATCAGGTGCAATGGCTGGGGAGATCATCCGTGCCCACTTGTTTGGTCACTGCTCAAGGCCCTTGCAGATGGAGCAAGGACCTCTCCAGGTCCTGATGGGAAAATGGACCCTTGATATTTCTTGAGTCCTCTCAGAGGTTTGGAGGAAGATTCTTAACTCCCTGCTCAGGTGGCTCACATCTGACCCAAAAGGGAGGACATGTTCTGTATGTCTGCGTGTCTGTGTGTCTATTTCTCTGTCTGTCTGTCTGTCTGTCTGTCTGTCTGTCTGTCTGTCTGTCTTTCTGTCTACCTGATTCCTGTAAGACTATAAGGGGCATCCCAGTTAATCTGTCTGTGAGTTCAGACCAAGCACAAGGGGAGTCTGATCAACCCTCATTAGTCAGGACCACTCTCAAGGGAAAGGAGTGGGAGCATTTAAACTCTTGGGGCCTGTTAAATGAATGTGTGAGTAAGTGAGTGAGTGAGTGAGTGAGTGACTGAGTGAGTGGCACAGACAGTAGAAGCTACAGGCTGCTCCATCTTTGCACTGAGGATGGGAAGCGCCAGACACCGTGGATGACTGGGCCCTCATCTGGGGTTTCACGTCGGCCAACATACAATGTAATAGAAACCTTGAACCCTCCTTAGCTAAGTCATGCCTACACCGCTGTGAGGTGTGTGACCTGGTGGTCTTCTGAATGGCCTCTCTCTGAGGAGCACCCACCATTTGTCTATTGAGCTATCATTTAAGTATACACATCGGAAGTCAGAGATGGGAATTAATCCAAGCCTACAGTCCCTGACTATAAGAAAAAGGCTTTTATGAAGTTAAAAAGTAAACTGAACCACTTCTTACATCTCAGGGAAGAAAGGAGGCTCATTTTCCTGAGCATTTCACCTTGGCATCTTCATTGGCTGTCACAACAGCTGTCAACACCCATGGTTTCACTCCCCACTCTTAACTCATCCATTTCCAGCCAATTAAAGTGGTTCCAGCTAGCTGTTGTCCTGTCTGTCCATAGAGAATCCCATGCCCCACACCCTGCTTCATAGTTACGCCTATGCTGGTCATATGGCGTGTGCATTGCTCACTGGAGACGACCGTCAGCAATTCCTTCTCAGTTCCACACTTTAACTGAGAAAATATTGGACTGTTAGTACTAATTAATGAATTACCACGGCCTTTCCCAAAGGTTTTCCCTCCTAGAAATCTAAAATCAGTCAAGTGTTTCTCAAAGATGTCAGAGATGGGAGATAAAAACCCCATCAACCATATTACCCAGAAGCCTGACTTTAAAAAGTATGATGTCCATAACAAAATCTAGTCTGAAAGACAACTGCATCCTCTATGTATGAGATATAAGGGTTATGGACACAAAAATATATGTGACTTCAAATTAAAAGATAAAGACTCCCAAACCTTTGTCTGTACTGAGGACCAATGGATGACTTTTCTGGTAGACAGTGGAACAGAGCTCTACTTTCAAAAGTTCCTTCTGTTAAAAATCACCAGCATATCCAAATTATCCTGCCAATTCCTGTTGGTTTGAAAAAAGCAGTTAATGATTAAATTTTTTTCTTCTTATTCTTTTTTTGTAAAAAAATTCTTACAACTTTTTTTTATTTTGTTTTTAAATAACTTTGCATGTTTCAATCTGATAACCTAAACAACTAATTTGAAGATAACAACATGTAATACAGCAACCATTGTTGATTTCCTATTACTTTGTTTAGTGAAATTTTGTTTGTTTTTTGTTTTGTTTTCTTTTCAATAATTTTATTGAGAAACAAATAGCAGTGAGACAGTTTCAAAATCAATTACTAGCACAGTTTCAATAATTAATACGTTGCATATTGTTGTCTTCTAAGTGATTATTCATAGTGCAAGATACAGACATGATATCCTATCCACATACACTGTTAGATTGAATCTTTCTATTCATTGAATTAAGAGAAAGTAACTGTATATCTTTCCTATCTATTTTGAATATACAGATACAAAATGGTCTTTCATTTATATTCCTTTTTTTGGCTTAGTTTTTTTTCAGAGAAGGGTATTCTGTTGTCATTTAAATATTATAGGTGTGTGAATTCAACAAAATATTCCAATATAGTCCAGTAGTCCATAATAGTGTAAGACTGGCAATGTCCAAAGTTGTTGACGTGAGCCTTTTATAGGTCAGTATATTAATATGCCTTTAATTTTTATACTTCGTTTTTTTACTTTACTACTGGATGGTTAAGACCAAGGTAAAGCAAGACCTATATAGCAAGAAATGTAACTTTTGCTTCTGATAAGGTCAGTGAAGTCCCTTCAGGATTTATACTGAAACCCTGTACTGCACTTTGTAGATCCTTCGTCATTTTCAGCCATCTATATGAGTCACGGCCATTGCTTGACCAATATGCTCTCTGTGAAAGCCTGAGAGAATGTTTTCTCTCCATGTGACTCTCCTTAGGCACACTCTACATCATTAATCACTTTCCTCTGTGGCTCCATGATCTCCTTGATCAGAAAATTTGGGATACACCTGAGTTACATTATGCTACAGTACAGGTTCTCCTATGTCCTGAGCCCTCGCTGACCTTGAAAAGCTAGGGCCAAAATGTTGGCTGTCCTTGCATGTTTAGTGAAATTTTGCATCATCTCTAAAGCTGTTTTTTTTTTTTAAATTACTATTCTGTATTCTTTGAAAATAGAGTTACCATCCCTGAGGCAACTGGAACTCTTGACTCAGCCCACTGCCAGGTATGAACTTGCAAGGAGGACATCTTGCCACACATACATTCCTGTCACCAAGTCGTTTAGCCTTCCTTTCATTTAGCCTTGCAATTTCTCCAAGAGGAAAGTGACACCTGCAGCAGGCTGAGAGATAACTACAATGCTAATATTCTGAAAATTCTCCTCGCAGAGATCTGAGCCAAGACTCGCATGTGGGCCTGACCACCAGTCGTGCTCCCCCACATATCAGCACCTACAGCAGCATGTGTGGGATGCTGATGGACTGTTAATCTGCAGTTCTGATCTATATACCCTTTTTGGACTGTTATCTGCAGATGCTATCTGGCCTACATATTTAGATTTAAAAGATGTCTTCTTCTTCTTGTGAGTTGCTCCTATAAGCCCCTTCAACTCGGAAAATCCTGACACAAGATGCAGTTTACTTGGAATCAATTACCACAAAGGATTCAAAGCTCTCACTTTTTGAAGGAGTCTCTAAAAATAGATGTGGCTAAGCCACCAGCACCTTTTCTTCAAGACATCCTGCTTCTCTGTTGCCTGCTGCTTGCTCTCACTGCAGTCTGAAAATACAATAATAGACTGCCAAACTATGGAAATCCGTCCCTCATACCTGTAAAACCAGTTCAAGATTTCCGAGCTGCCAATGCTGCCACCATTGCCTTCTACATACATCACCTCCGCCTTGTGCTACCCACAGCCTGGTGGCACAGTGCCTGGACCTAAGAATGTCTTCTGCCTTTGATTGGCTCCTAACAGCTACCCCCTCTTCACCTTTAAGTAGAAAGACCCCAGTTCTAAGCTCAAAGGTTACTAACCTGACACAACTCCCAAAAGTTCCAAAAAATGTTTGTCTTTTGTGGGTGAATACCTTACAGCTGATCTCACTACTTTCCCAGCACAGAATATTCCTACACTTCTGATTATGACACTCAAAATGCCTACTGGAAAAGCACAGAAGCTGTGATACAATATCTGGCAGGAAATGTTTAAAGGAAAAGAGACTCTGTAGTATAACTTCTTGGAGCTACCATCTTCTATAGAATCTGGATCCTTGAGTTCACAAAAATCATGATGCGTACTCAAGCTGTCAGTCCCCGGAAGCACCTGGTGGCCTGCCTGTGCAGATATTTGGCTCTAATTTCTAAGGGCTGCCTCCCCTTTGTTTTCATGCTTTAACATCACTGTCCTCATCAAGAAAGCTGGCGAGCTTGCCTTAGGCAAAGACCTAACTATCCAGGTGCCACATGCTGCCTTGGACCTAACAATGGACTCTGATCTGATGCCAAGTAACGGAAGTAGCTCTGCTTAGAAATGGAGTCCAATAGGCTAGATATTCTGTGTCTGCCTTGCACAGTGCCAATTGGCTGAAACTCTCCTGCTACTGTTTCCTGTTGCTGTGTGGAAACCTACCACCAACATTACAAAATCATTCGATCCAGAGGCCTAAGTCTCCTCCTGAAACTCAATGGAGTGAAACACCAACCCCAGCCAGAAAAAGAAAACTTTATCTAGTAGTCCCAGGACACACACCTTACTCAGAGGCAGACCTGCCCCATCTTGTGTTCTGAAAGCCCAAGCCACAGCACTGGTTCCCATAACCCTGCAGCCAGCTCAGGCTCCAGCATTTGTGTCACTGGGCCTGACCTTATGCAATGTAGTAGACTCTCCCCATTTAAAGATATGTAGATAGATTTCACAGAAATAAAAACCTCACAGGGGCTACAAATATCGGCTAGTGCTCATCTTCATTACTCAGGCTGGCCTAACACCTTCCCTCATGGCACTGAGAAGACAACAGGAAGTTGTAGGCTATATATATACATAGCCCAGGTGTATACTGACTACTTCTACAGGTTTCAGAAATCCAGCTTTAAATCCACTGGAGAATTTACCTGAACGAAACAGCTCACTCTGAAGAGATGATTCACTCAAAGCCCTGCTTTGGTCACTCTGGACCCTGGCCAGTCCACACACAGCTAAAGCCAGAGAACACCATTCCGAAATTTCTATATACCTCCATATATTACTCAGCTTGATTTCTGTGCCTTTACAACCCTGGTGTTACTGTTCCTAATTGAATCTGGTCTCAAAAATCCACGTTTAACATGCCAATAAAGATGTGGAGGGGAAACTTAAAAAGGGGGTGGGGGATGTAGCAGAAGATGCCCCTCCCCCAGCCAGGATACTTCAGTCTGTTAGTTGTGCAGGTAATAGTTCCAGTTCCAATTTCTGTCAATTTTTGGTATGGTTTGTATCTAATTGTACCCCTAAAACCTCATGAGGTCATGGGGTGGTTTCTGGGGCTTATGATTGGTTATCCAGGGTGTGGATGCTGCACCTGCCCTGGGGCAGGTAATTTGCATTACACTGTAAGGAGGGTGGAGAGAGGTTGGCTAGCTGCCTGAGCTGCTGCCACTCCTTTCTGCTCTCTGCTCTTTGCTGCCACCACCCTGAAAAGGAGCTCTCTGCCTTAGAGCCAGATGAGTATGATCTGGAACCTCCACTAACTGCGAACTAGATAAATCTTTCCTTCCTTCATTTTGGGTGCTGGGCATTTGTCCCAGCAATGAGAAAAAAGTAACAACTGCACACTTTTGTTAGAAAGGGCTGGTCACTGGGATGCACAGCTGGTCACAATGACATATTGTAAGAACTAGTCCCCCATTGACAAGCCATACAGCCTGTGTACTTCCTGACTGCTTATCCCATAGAAGCTCTAGACCACTAGAGATCCAGGTCTGACATGTTGAGGAACAATTGATTCCTAGTTAATGCCTGTCCAATGTTAAGTGAATCTGCCTCCCAATCTTGTGTGTCATTTCTGTGCTTCTGCTAGCCACTGCCGTGGGACATCATCTGAGCATACTCTTAAGCATACTCTTGAAGGGGACAGTGGGATTCCAGGCCCCACGCTCCCTCTCTTTCACATTTGCACTATAAAGTGAGCCATGTTGCTCTTTCATGTGTCCCCACCATGGTGTGCTCCCTCACCATAGACACCCCACACAGTGGGGCTCACCAGCCATAGATGGAAACCTACAAACCTAAGGGCCAAGATGAGCCTTTGCTCTCTGTAAGTGACTAAGTATATTATTATTTTGTTACAGTAATAGAAACCTGAATAACAGAAAGACAAATGAGGTTTCTAACTGATGGGATAGGAGTTTAGGTCAGGTGTGACGGATGGTAACTGTCATGTTTCCTGGCCTTCAGTGCCTGCTGTAGAAGTGACCAGGTAGGCCTGCCCAAGTGAGAAAGAAGGCAAAGCATAGAATCATGAAACCTGCTACAAGTCATCTTAGAGGAGAAAGCAGTTTGCTAATTCAAATAGGTGAACACATTGTTAGTTGCACTTGTTTTCTGCTTTGGAGCACGTGAGTCTGATGAGGAAGAGTTTGACTTGTTCATTTCACTATCTTAAAGCAGTGTACAAAGAAAGCATTCAAAAATAATGAGTGAATGTAGGCATAACACATGGAGCAGAGAGGAATCTGGAAGACAAAGCCTTACGTTACATATGAAGAAACAATGTCCTCTGGCAAGAGACATCTGTATTAAAGAAGAGCTGGGATTGTGGAGGGACTGCCCAGAAGGTAGTCCAGCAAATACGCACATTATTCATGAACCCCATGTTGCAAACAGCTCCCAAAGAATCCTGTCTGCCTCCCCTGGGGTCACCCCACTTTCTACCCCTGGAATCTGTGAGTCCCTACCCGCCCCCCATCATCTTCAATGCATCTGTCTCTTGGCTCCACAGACTCCCAGAGGCTTCTGGCCCTTTCTTCAGTTCTGCCTTCCTTTGCCCATTCTCATATCCCTATGTTATCTGCCCACCATCTCCTGTAGAAATGACTGTTTAGTCCCACAACATTCTGCGCTCAGCCCACAGATGTGCTGTGTAGCCAAGGACAGAGAAGAGGCAAAAGGGCACTCTGCAATTTAAGATGCATTCGCGGCTCATAAGAAATTGACACCTAATTGATGATTCATCTAAGGTCACTTGCTTCTAGGGTTATTTTGAAGAATTATGCCTAAGAGAACAGTAATTTAACCCAAAATTAATGCCTCGCTCATGAAATTTCAAACCAATCACAGACTATCGAGACAGATGTTGTGGAGTGGAGGTGTGCAATGGGGTGCAACAGGAGGTACTCCACAAATCACATGTGAAAAAAACCAGCCGTGGACTGCAGCCCCCAAAAGTGTGATTTCTCTTTTGTGTAGTCATGGAGAGAGCTTCGCTACAAGCCTCATCCCAGGAGAATATGCAAGGAACTTCTGTTGGTGTTTTCTCCTCTCTAATTACAGAGCACTGATCCAAGTAATATTTAAATGCATATGAGCACTTAACTTTTCCACTCTGGATACCTCAGAGATGTTCCAAGAAAGAGACATGAAATAAACACTAACCTAAGCACTGGATTGGAAATGGAGCATGACATGCTGATTTTCAATGGCTCACCGTCTTCTATTAGTTTCTAGTAGATGTAGCATCCAGATCATAGATAGATAGATAGATAGATAGATAGATAGATAGACAGATAGACAGATAGACAGACAGACTAACCTAGGACCATGCATCAAGCCTGGGTCTACCAAAGCCCTGTGATTAAAGTTTGAATATTGCCTGATAAATTAGTATCGGCTTGTAGCTTATAATTTTGAGATTGGGAGAGGGTTGCACATTCTTAATTGCAAAATGCTTGAACTGAGTCATAGAAAAATTTATTATCAACAGTCCTCTTTACCAATATTTTTAAAGAAAGGCCAAATAATGTAACTTAATATGTAGAATATGATTCTTTTTTGCTTTTCATCAAGCCAAATGCGAAATTTCCAATTTTGTAAATCAATGTTAAATTGGTACCTACTACATACCAGTTGCTATCCAAGGCCCTGGAATTATACAAATAAGTGAAATCATGCAACAGTGCTTAAGAAGTGTATTGTAGAATGTGGACGTACCTGCACAGGTAAAACTGTGCAGACACTATTTTGCAGGACAAGGCTATGTAAACTTGTTTCTCCCAGTTCTTTCTCACCTAAAGCAACTGTAACAAGTGGAAATAATACCATAGCAGCGAATTGCCTTGAGGAAAGGGAAAGGAGGAAGAGAGAGAGGAAAGCAAGTTGGTTTGGGGCAGAAAAAAGACAGCAGCAGGATGTCATAGGTTCCTTCACTCAGCAGGAAAAGGCCCCTGCACTTCCTGCTCCCAGCCTATGAAAAGAAGGCAGCCGGAGTGTGCACGCGTCTGTTTGCATTGAGTCCAACTGCAGGATAAGGAGAGCTCAGCCCCACACACCATGGAGTGCAATCAAGAGTCCCACCAAATGAGGCCAGAAGACAGCACTTTCTTTTCCACCTAAGTCTGTGACTTCTATTCTCTGCCAAGAGAAGCAACAGTTGGCAGAAGGAGTCAGCTAAAGGATCCAAGCTTAGACCATCAGTCTACACAGAAGCTCTTGTCTACATACACAAATTCTCCTTTCTCACCAGACTCAAGGGCCAATGAGCAGAACAAGAGAAATGACTCCTTAACAGTCTCCTAGAAACAAGAGGACAGAGCAATTCCAACTTTATTTAAAGAAGCCAAAGGCCAAAGAAAAAGTATAAAAATGGAAAGTATAAGCCACTGTATTTCATAAGTATCAGCATACTGCTCCTCATTAAAATAATAGCTATTGAATCTATCAATGTATAAAAATAGTTACATTTCAAAATGAAGTGGTATTTATTCCAATTATGCATAACTAGTTCAAAAAGCGAAAAGTAATGAATGGGCCAACCATGGTAGCACATGCCTGTGATCCCCACTACTCAGATGCTAGGCAGGAACTGTAAATTCAAGGGCAGCCTCTAACCCCCTAGTGTGGACCACCAGCCCACAAAAGATCCAATACGTCAAATGCAAAATGTCAAACACAAAGCCAAAGATCGATTAAAATTAAAAGAACAAAAGTGGATACTCCAAGCAGAGTAAAAAGAAATCTTGAAGTGAAGATTTCGGCACGTGGAGACGAGATTGCAAAGCTTTCCACAATCCTCTGCCAACCACTCCAAAGGCTCCTGAGCCCTGTGATCTCTGCCACTGATGATGGCTTTCTTGCTACCCACAGACACTGCAAGAAGCGCACATGCAACTCCGCATTCCCTGCTCATGTTCAGTTGGCCACAGTCCTTCTTCTCTTCTTTCTTCACTGAGCACTTATGAGTTGGAGGCCCGGGAGGCCTCATCTCTTCCCTCTTGATGAATCACCTCCAATTTCTATAATTTCAGTTTTCGCCTCTTACAATATGAATGCCAAAGCTTTCCACTCACATTATTCAAAAGCTACTTAGCATCTCTGCCAATTCCTCCCTGACACATCTCTAATCCAGTGCATCCACTACCAAATTCACCCTTCACATACATGCTCATTTAAACATACTTATTATTCAACCATAAATTAAGAATTCTTCTGGCTCTCCTTCTAACCCAACCAACATGTTACCTGGAAAAACTGCAGTTAACCTCTTGAATCTTTCTCATTTTCCTCAGCGTTGCCCTCACTTTTTAAGTTCAAGCCCTCAAAATCACTTCCTATGATTTATGGCAGCTCTCTATTTGGAATTTACTATGTGCTAGCTGGCTACTAAGTGATTTCTATAGATTGTCTCGAGAAATATGTATACCAACACCCAGATACATTTATGGAAGGAGGAAAACCACTGCTTTGTTCTCTGTTCACTGTCTTCCTTGCTCCTCTCTAAGGCAGGAAAAATGCCAATGTAATTAGATGAAACTTAAGAATTAAGGAGAAAAAAAGAAGCTTAATGTGACGTGCATTCTTGCAATACCACTCCGGGAGACTAAGGCAGAAAGCTCAAAAGTTTGGTGTTTTACTTCGAGGTGCTCAGAGTCTACAGGGTGCTCTATTTAGAATGTAGTTCATCTGTTAATATGCCTGCTGAACTCGAGGATAGGGCAGTTCTACTACTAGATCGGACTTCTAGTGATTCTCCTGCTCACAGTCTCCTAAGAACTGGGATTACAGGCGTGCACACCACCATGCCCAGTCTCAATTGCCATCTCAGTCCATCCCAGGGATGGGGGTGAGGCAGGCATGGCAGGCCCAGGGCTTGAACTCCCAGCCCCTGCACCTGCTTGCAGGTGCTTTAATCTGCTGAGCTATTTGGCTGGCACTAGAAAGCTCAAATATTTAAGCCCAGCCTGGGTAACGTAATGGAGCATCAAAGACCTTGTAAAAATCATGAAAGGGACTAAGAGACTAAGAATGTAGCTCCATGTGAAAACTATGAGCTCAATACCCAGGAGAGACAGAAATTAGGAGATTATGGAACATGGATCCTTAACAAGCATGTCTATAGTCATTCAGAAAGTACTACAAAAATTAAAGATGTTAAAATTCCCTTCATAAGCCTATAGTAAGCCTCAAATAATGATGTTTCCTCAAGTAACATGATAACTATTTTTTTTTTTGGTAAACCAGTAAAGTTCAGTATTGACTGTAGGTATTCCACACCCAGGATACTCATAATATGCTCTTTGAAAACACAACAACGTAGGTCTTCCCCTCCCTTATGTGTGTGCACATCTAGTACATACGTCTATTTCCTTGTACACAGACCCTCATCGTCCATTATTCGGTTCCATCCTTCCATTTATAAATTCACTCAAAGGCTACTCATTGGGCTACTTTTATGTGCCAGACACTTTTTTATGTGCTGGAGTAATGGAGGCTCATGAAGCTAAAACCTATGGAACCTTATACCTGGGGTAGAGGTTCAAAAGCAGGTTTTCTCATGAGGATGACAATCTAGTTTGAAGTAAAGCAAACACAGATACTGTAAGCACAACTGAGAGGTCTCTGTGAACAGAGTGACTGGTTTGTTCACTCACCACAGTGGTGGCAGAAGATGTAGAGAAATAGGAGAACCTGAGAGGAACTTAGACAGAGATGCAGCCCAGAGCCTCAACTCTGCTTTGCAAAATTTATAATCAGGGTGTCAGCTCTCATGCAGATTACAAAGATGGCCAAAGGTTCTCTACTTGATTAGTGTGTTCAAAACCCAGGCTGGTGTCATGTTCTCCAAACAACTTGTGGGGACGAAAAATCCTAATAAAAGTGGAACTGAGTTAAAGTCCAATCAGAAGCATGAACTTCTTGGAACCAGTGCCCTACCTTGTAATGGCCTTTAATAAGCTGGGGTTGCTGCTGCAAGGTCTACACACAGTTCAATAATTCTCAAATCGTATACTTCAGCCCACAAGAGGCTGTTCAAAGGGCAAGCCATCCAGCTTCCTGTCAGTGCAAGGGAACCAGAAACGCTGCTCTGGACACAGTCAAGGTGATGCAGGCGTGAATCTGTGAACCCGTCTTTCGCTCATTTCCCCCCCATCTTCTTTAGAAAATGTTTTGAAGCTGCATCAGCCAATGGCTAGTGGACGAACCTGAAAACATACATCCTTCCTTCACTGCATCCGGATTTCTCTAGGATAATAATCATTAGGGAGGTTAGCAACTTAATTCCCTCTTCACTGTTGCAGTCTAGCTTATAAGACAAAGCCTGCGACATAGAAGGTACTCGATATTTGCTGGTTGAGTGAGTATGATGCATGTCTTCTTCGATTTCACTTTCCTTCACTTCTTGTGCCCAGCCTTCCAATTTACTTTTAGCTAAGCCCATTTAGTTACAGCTCTCTCGGAGCGAGTCACGGCCCCCAGTGGAGGAGACGCGCTGCAGCCCCCACTGCACTCCTTCCGTCCTTCTCCCGATGCTGGTCCACAGGGGAAGAGTAGCCACAGCAGAAGCGCGCTATCCCCAGTGCAGCTTTTAAAGCCTCATCATCTCCCCGGCAAAATGTCAAGAGTTACTTGGCTGAGGACCCAGATCTTGGTAGGTAATAAAATAAGTATGGATTTGAAAATCATGTCTTAGGACTAAGGGACTCAAAGGAATTTTAAATAAATGATGTATCTAAACGAGCGATTGTGTTAATCACCCTATCTAGAAGGTATCTTATGTGTTAATATGCCTGGTGAACTCGAGGATATGGCAGCTTCCCAGAGTGCTCCTGGCCACTCAAAGGCCATTTGGACCAGAGGGAATGCCCACTCGGTGGCTTAGTAGGGCACTCACTGTGTCAGGGCTGCGCTCTAGCCGGGAAACATATGGGCAGAGAAGAAATTAACAAGGGGAGCTGGGGGGCAATAAGTGAGCGCATGATACCATCACTAAGAAAACCCACTTAGATATTTAAATTAAGCACTCTAGTGTCTAGTCGTATAAGTGGACCTATGATCCTTCTATTTCAATAAAATTGCCCTCATTTTAATCATATGTTTAACCTTGTGGAATCTGAGGAAACGATTCCCTTACAGAATTTTCTCATATTCCTTTCTCTACATTATATTTTACTTTCCTTCATTCTCTCTCTCTCTCTCTCTCTCTCTCTCTCTCTCTCTCACTTAACATTTTTAAAACTTAAAGTACTATTTGGGAAATCTATCATTCATCTGTATCATATGAGTGCAATGAGAAGAAGACATGATATTCTTTCTTTCAGGAATTTTTCTTGTCATAAAAAAGACCATCTCCAAGTGATTAAACTTCCTGTTAGGCAGCACAGTAACTTAGTGGTTAAAAGCATCAATATCAGATTTTGGCTGCAGGAGTTCAAATTCATAAAGTGATTTTAACCAGTTCTTCAACTGCCTCCTTTATAAAATAAGGATAATGAAGATATTATGTATGTAAATGATTATTTGGTATATTGTTGTGAAGAATAAATGAGTTAATATATCCAACAGATAGAAGAATTTATGGCACAGAGTAAGTGACATGCGAATGTTGGTTGGCAATTGCTCACAAAGACGGTGATGAGGTTGATACAGCCCCTTCAGGGAAGACTTGCTTCTTAGACCATTAGGCACCTGCCAGCCTCATCTGGGTCTGCCCCCATTGCAGACAGCACCTCTGCCCAAGGCTGTGCCCTCCCAGGGCAGCCACAGCCCAACAGCCCGCCCAGGCATGAGGATACAGAGCTGGCCACTTCAACCCAGCACAAAGGTAACGCTGATGAACACTGCAGCTCTGGGGTCCTACACAGGGCGTGCCCAGGGTTTTCATCAGGTCTGCTGTCGCAGCTCGGTCTTCTACAAAACGACCCCTCTTTCCCTTCCCAGGAGCACTCACTAATCCAAATCATGCAACTAAACGACAACTCCCCGTCTGCTTCCCAGAGAGTTCAGCTAAGAGCAACTCTTCACAAACATCCTGTGGAGCTGTGTTTTCCAAGGATTCTTGACCAAGGAAGCGGGTTTTGTCCTTTAGCACCCAGATTTCACACCTGAAGAAACAAGGGTTAGATGTGAGGAAGGGCCTTTGTGAATAGATCAAAATATGGGCCATCCAGGCTTCTAATTGTAATCGCTTTCCTGTGAGCCACATGCATTCCAGTGCGTTTCACGGACACACCGCAGGCTTTCAAAGGTCATTTAGGTTAACATTGCTTCAGTTTCTCCAAAAACTAAAGGAAATTTAATGTTTATATACTTCTAAGCATTTAGGTTTTAATTGATTTGCAAATTACTCTAACTGAAGTTTGCCTCACAAAATATAACGGTCATTAATAGGTGGAAACTGTTGCTTATAATTTTTAACTAATTCTATATTTGCTTTTCCTACATGGATTTCCTATTAAAAAAAAAGGTCAATCAGTGTTCTCTGATATTTCCTACTGCAGGAGAAAAGACGATCCATGCTTCTTAAACATGACTATGTATTTAATTGCTAAGCAAACTTTAAAAAATACAACTAGCAGAACTCTCTCAAGCCAAGTCTGATTTGTAGATCAGAATATCTAAGGAAGTGCCACAGAACTGTTCTGCTTTGAAAGCAACCCAGCAGATTCTACAGTACAGTCAGGATTAGAAATTGTGAGTGTAGTTTTGCTGCCTAGTACATGTTGGATGCTACCAGTCCACACTGAACTGTAGAAGTCATCCATCTATTCAGTACTTGTAAATTTTTTCTACTCAAAACAGAAGTTTCTATTTTCTATGATGTGTCAAAGATTTAGCTCAGTTTTGAAAATTAAGCAACAAAAAATATAAAGTTTCATCCTGATAAATACATTTTATAGTGAGGATTAGACCTGAACAGAGACACGCAATAAAGAACTTCAGCTTGAGCAACTGGTATCTTTTCTAAATCATAGACAGTCACTTTTCTAAGTCACAGACAGAGGGTTCTGGAGTAAATCATATTTGGTATTATCTGAATAACAGCAGAGAAATTTAGGAAAACTGAGTAGGTAAGTTATTCCAGTAAAAATGAACAGACTCAAGGGTCAGCCAAATAGCTCAGCGGATTAAAATGCCTGCAAGCAGGTGCAGGGGCCAAGAGTTAGATCCGCAGGACTGCCATGCTGTCCCCACCCCTGTCGGGCACTGAGATGGCAATCGAGACTGGGAGTGGTGACGTGCACCTGTAATCCCGCTCTTGGGTGGCTGTAAACAGGCAGATCTCTACAAGTCTGATCTAGTAGTGAGACCCTGTAGACCCTTCCCTAAAATACAGAAAACAAACAAGCAAATAAACAAACAACAACAAGAAGAAAACAGAACAGATTCAAAAGTAAAACAAGAGCAGCAAGATAGCTCAGCAGACTAAGTGCCTGCTTCGGCAAGCACAGGGAATGGAGTTCGAGAGCCAGCATCACAGGCCACAGTGGCCCTGCCCCTGAGTGCACTGAGTGGGCCACCGAGACCAGGCGTGGTGGCACATGCTTATAATCCCAGCGCTGGGGAGGCAGAAAACAGAAGATCACTAGGAGTCTGAGCTGCATAGTGAGATCCTGTACCAAGCACATAAAATAAATAAATAAAACAATGTGTTTTCTTGAGGTTCTCCAAGTAGGACTTACTCAAGTCCTTGAGACACTGCATGTTACAGGATCACATCATGAAACTGAGCATCAAAGTACTCAGGGCTAGGAGGGTGGCTCAGTGTAGAAATGCTTGCTTAGAAAGTGCAATCCCCGGGACTGCAAACAACAACAACCAAATAGGCGAAGTAAAATAAGAGAAAGAAAAAATGTTACTGGATCATTCATGATAACTTTGATTCACAGCTAGCTCAAAATTTCAAACTGCTGGCACATGTGAATTTAAATGTTTTTAAAAGCATTTACATGAAATTCAATGCTAGCCAGTGGCATCAATGTTGAATAATATCTATTCATTAAGCATGATCTCAGGAGCTCTTTGTATATAATTTTGTTCAATAATCCTATAGTGAAAGTATTACCTTAAGGTAAGATATACAAGGCTCAGAACATAAAGCACTTGCACCATATCTTTTAACAGGATATTACTAGGTCTACATGTCACATTACAAACTGAAAGGATGTAAAATATGAGAATGTTTATATTTTTCTACCCTTTGCCATATTTTTACAATGATGATCTTAGAGCTCTTAAAAATATCCAATCATGATACTATATAAGTAAAATGAAAAGATTACATCCAATAACCAATAATATCTGATGAGCATACAAAGTGTTAAAGAAAAATTATGAGGATTGTCATGAGGAATACGAATCACGTGCATCATTTTACTTGATACATAGTTTAGATTATGTACGCTAGAAGGCAGCCATTGTTTCAAATATTAGTGTACTGTTGTTAATGCTACAAATAACATCATACTTAATGAAAATTTCAGGATATGTAGTGCTTTCATAAAGGTCATCTTGCTTTGTATTTAAACTAATTCTATAAGACTATTTCTCTCTTAAAGACAGAGAAGGAAGAAATGTCTGAATACATAAATTTTAAAAACCATATAATTGGGCAACCCACTTGGGACCCCTCCTATCTCTTATGAGCTATTCCTGCTCTATATTCATTTCCCCCAAAAAATTCTTACTCTAAAAAATAAATTAAATAAAATGAAAATCATATAATTAATTGGTAACAAAGACGAAATGTGACAGAGTATCATGCCATTCTCCTTGCAGCTATGATTGGTCAGACTTTGCCAAGCCAATCCCCCCACTAGGAACAAATAGGAAAGCCGTGAAACACACACACATTCACACACGAACAAGCACACAACCATTTCAGTACCTCAGGGGGCACCAAGGAATGTAGGATTGAAAAGAGTCATAATCGCAGAAAGAGAAGAATCACATTGAAAAGAGTTTCCTATCTGTACAACCTTCACTGGTTATCAAATTACACCTGACTAGAGACCAAAAATACCAACAAGCATGGCTCTAAGGAAGCCCCCAAACTAAACCAGTGTTTAAATAATGACGCCGAATCAGTGAAAGAAACTTAAAATCAAGATTGCTCTGGAATCAGGCATGCTGGAGGGGAGGGAAGAACACAGAATACAGGCTCATATAGTACTGCACGTTTCCCTGGAGGTGTATGCTGGCTTCTTATGTTTAGCACTGTGGCAGGCTAAGCAGACAAGGAGAAGGGAAGGTCTAGGAAGATGAGAAAGGAAGCAGAGCTTTGTGGAGCCCTGCCACGTAAAGACTATGTGTCTGAACAAGAAGGAAGAACTGTACTTACCCAAGCACCCACTTCAGATGTTGGAAGGAGTTCATACTAAAAATAACTGCAAAGCAGAGGGGAATGTTATTAAAAGACAGTGTATCAGTCAGTGCTCACTAGAGAAAGGCATTTAACATGAGATACTCGTATGTCAGATAGACGTATCCTTATACACCTGCATGTGCTGAGTAGGCTAACAATGGCCACGTGCACAGTCAAGTAGAAGATGCAAAAGGCTGGACTGTGCTCTGGACAGCCAAAGGATCCAGTCAGAATCCATGGCCTTGAGCTCAGAGCAAGTCCATATGAGGAAGCCAAGGGATCTGCTCTGAAATGCTGAAGAGTCTGCGCTGGTAGGCTGGAAGCGGGTGTCCAGAGGTGATGACAAAGCCTGCAGCTCCTCTGAAGAAGCAGAAATGAGCTTTGTTTTCTTCCTCTTTAATCCCATCAAGGTTGCAATGCAATTGGTTGGTGCCACTTGCACCCAGGTGGGGCTTCCTTCTATAGTAAGTCCGTCATTCAGACACCCCCAGTACTGTGCTAAACCAATCAGCTGGGCATTTTTTATTAAAGTTGACACCAGTTAAGTAGCACAGATGGAAATTAATCTCTGTGTAGCTTGATCTTAGATCAATCTTTATGGTCATCTTTTTCTCTAAATACTTAGCAAAAAGTAAATAAATTGTGTATGAACATATCTAACGTTCAGCACCTCAGTAGCTTGTCTATGTGCAGTGTCTAGGACGCAGCTCTAAATTCTCATTGCAACACGGCGACAGTGCTGTGAAGCTTAAAATAAACTCACGCATGTTTCAGATATTTAACTTACTAGAAATGAACTTTAAAATTGCTATGATTTATATGTGCAAAAGGTGGAAGACAAGAAACAGAATCTCACCAGAGGAATCAATAAGGTATCAAATAGCAATTACGGAACTAACAGTTTCTGCTTCTGACCAAACTGGAATGAAAGATGTAAGAGTTGATCTCCCATTGGAAACAAACTTTAAAATGGACAAAATATATGAGAAAAGATGATTTTCAAGATATTAGAGATCGAGGAATTAAGGGTGGTAATCTCTGGGGGTTAAGAATAAAAACTAGGACAAGCCACGTGAATGTGTCTGTTACTGCCTTGACAAAAATGGAAGGCTGCAGCTTAGAAAGCAAAGCTCTGGAGGGGCCTGTGAGGAACCACAGTTTCCACGGATGTGGCAAAGTACCAGAAAGAACAGAATTACACTCAGGGAGAATAACATAATGCTCTGAATATCTGTAGATGATGCAATTCCTTCCTCCCACCTTCTAGTCTACAGAATAAAATCACTGTTTGCATTTGAAAAAGCTGCTCAGTGTGCCCTGGACAGAAATCCTGAAAGGACTAGAAAGAAGATCATGTGGGGCTTCCACTGGCCTGGGAAGAGAACCTCTTTCCGTTTGAGAGCTCTGAAAGTCTAACGAGACACACAGCATTTGGTGTGAAACTGGCTCACTGTGCACTACTGTTAGGTCTGTGGGAGGATTCTAAACACCCTCTCACTGTGCTTGGGTTAGACCATTTCTATCACTGGCATCAGTCTAATGATGTCGAATCCTCACAAGCAATACATTACATGAAGGAGACATTTTTGTTTTTGTTTTCTGATATTATTGTTGTTGATGTTGTTATTATTTTGGTGTTTGTTTGTTTTGGTTTTTTGAATCAGGGTCTTACTATGTAATTCACCCTGGTCTTGAACTTACTGTGTAGCTCAGGTTGGCCACGAAGCAATCCTCACAGCAATCCTCCTGACCCTCCTGCCTCAGCCTTTCAAGTGCTGGGATTTCAGGCATGTAGCACCACACACAGCAGGAGGTTTTTATTTACAGATAAGCAACAAGGGACAACAAAAATGTAGGATTTATAACAAGTTAGTCTTCTAAATCTCAGGAAAGTTACACATTGCAAGCTCAGTCATATTTGCATATGTCTTCTTTACAATCCTTTTGATAATCTTGGAAGGTAGTCACCTTGGGATTTATAACCTGGGTGTATCAACTTGCCTGGCTAAAATATTGAAAGACCTCTTGTTTCTAAGATGGACAGGAACAGAACCTGGCAAAATCAGTCCAGGCTAATTTTTCCCTTTTTCAGGATATTTCCTCCCCAACTTATTCTACAGGTATTTTTGAAAACAACAAGTAATAAAACAGGAAATACAGTGTTGGTGTGTCACCCAGAGATACGTCCTGTGTGGGGTAGAGCACAAGGAACATCTTGTCAAAGTTGTGCAGAAGGATTAGCCTTAGACTAATGGCTGCATGTTAACTTAGATGTCTTCAGGACATGAACAGAATGATGGTCCTTTCATGTAATAAAATACTAATAACTATAATCATGTAATAACCAAGTAAATATGCAGATTGAAATAAAATAGGAAAAAATGTATATATATCAAGAAGAAACTCAGTCAAGAAGATGTAAATTCCATGAATAATCCAACAATAGGCAATGAAACTGGAGCAGTAATAATAATAATTAAAAAACCGACTAAGAGAAGTTCATGTGCTGATGGACTCAATGCTGAAGAGCTAATACCAATACCCTTCAAACTCTTCAATGAAATTGAAAGAACAGGGGTGTTCCAAAGTCATTCCTGGTAGCTAGCATTAACTTGATCCTAAAACTATTCAAGGATCCAACTAAAGAAAGAGCTATAGGCCAGTCTCTTTAAAGAACAGAGAACCAGGGCCTGGGAGATAGCTCAGTGGCATAAGTTCCTGCCTAGCAGCTGCAAGGTCCTGGGTGTGCTCTGCAGTACCAAAGGGGGGAATAATTCACTCCCCCCCCCAAAAAAAAAAAACCAACATAGAGCCCAAAATTCTTAACAAGAGACTAACCAATAGGATGCAGCAAGTTATCAAAAAGCACAAACATGCCACATGAAAAGGTAGTTACCATCTCAATAATCTCATGGGCAGAAGAACAGCTCAACATACACAAATAAAAAATGTGATGCATTGCATAAAAAGAAGCAAAGGCAAAAATTGTGTGGTCATCTCAATAAAAGAAAAAAGTCTTTAACATACTGTAAAATGCCTGAAGAAAATAAGTGCAAAAGGATCTTATTTCAATCCAATAAAATTAACTTGTAAGAAATGACTGGCCAACATTGCATTGCATGGGAGAAAATTTAAAGCTTTCCTCAAAATCAAGTTGTCTGCTAGCTTTGCCTTTGTTCAGTATGATAATCACAATATTAGTCACAGTTTTCAGGAAAAAGAAAGAAAATGAATATGTGTAGAATATGAAGACATTCAATTATCATCAAACCAACATGAAATTCTACATAGAAGATGCAAAAAATTCTGCCAAAAGACCCTGAGACGTCGTAACTAAGAAAAACAGTGTAAGCAGACACAAAATCAACTCACAAAAATCAGCAGTTTTCCTCTACACTAAAAATGAACTCACTGAGAAGAACAAAGAAAATAAGAACAATTACAACAACATCCAAAAAAACTAAATATGTAGGAATTCACATGACTAAAGAAGTGAGAGATTGCTACAACAAAATCTGTAATTCTCTGAAAAAGGAGATCAAAGAAGACATCCAAAAATGGAAAGACAGTCCCTACTCTTGGATGGGAAGAACTAATATAGTCATAGTGGTCACACTTCCCAACTAATATATGAACAGTATAGTATCAATCAAAATGCCAATATCATTCTTTACAAAACTGGAGAAAACTAGACTAAAAGTTCTATGTAATAAGAAGAGACCCAGAAGAGTAAAAGCAATCCTAGGCAGCAAGGGCATGATATGAAGAATCACAATTCCAGATTCCAAGTTATAGTATAAAGTCACAGTGAGCTAAACAGCATAGTACTGGTACTAAAACAGATACATGTTTTCAAGAAACAGAATAGCAGATGTAGAAGGAACTTCAGGCACATTCACCCACCAGCCCTTTGACAAAAGTGTGGAAAACTTATGCTGGAGAAATGACAGTTTCTTTAACAAATACTGCTGGGAAAACCAGCTGGGGAAATCTGCCAAATGAGCCTGGACCCAGGTCTCCAACTGTGTACTAAACTAAACTAAAAATGAATCAAATATCTAAATATTAAAACAGAAACATTAATTTTACTGGAAGTTAAAATCCATGAAATTTTTGAAGACAAAGGCACAGGCAAGGGCTTTGTGAACAAAAACTCAGTTGCACAAGAGATAATCCAAAGATCAACAAATGGAGTAACGTTAAATTAAAAAAAACATTTGCACAGTAAAGGAAATCACCAATAGAATAAAGATACGGATAGGTCAGGATTCAAAGTCCCCATGGTCTCTGCGCATGAAACGCTCTCCCTCTTGGTTTCCCAGGCATCCTGCCCCCCAACTCTCTCCCCCTTAGCCCCACACAGAGCCAAACTCCAAACCGCAGCACAGGTCCACCCAACTTTGACCTGGGCGAGCAACCACAGAAATTGTCCTTTGTCAACATTAAAAGTCCCTCATAGACCAAGTAGCCCTGCCAAGATTAGTTCTCCCTCAACTGTTCCAGCTGACAATCGCTGCCCCCCATTAAATACCTTAACACCTTAAGATTTCTGTGCTTTACCTTGTTTGCTGCTGTCTCGATTCACTAGACATCCGGCCTGCTCGCTGCTCCCACTAAGTCCTCCTCTCATGTCAGAATGCCTGGTCCTGTCTGTGCAGGGGGTGATACCTAACAGATACAACCTACAGAACAGAAAGAAATTGACAGCTACTCCTCAGACAGAGGACTTATTCTATAAACCTCACACAGTAAAAATCCCAATCAAAATATGCGCAATGAAAATGAATTTACATTTATCAGAAGCAGTATAAATGGCCGATGAATATATGAAAGATTGTTGAACATTTCTGGTTACTAGAGAAATGTAAATTAAAATAATACTGAAATTCCATACTACCCCAGAAAGAATAGACACCCTTAAAAAATCAGATAACGCCGATTAGTGGCAAGAATGCGTGGAAAAAATGATACTTCTAGCTTATTTGTGGGAATGTAAATTAGTATAACCTCTATGGAAATCAATATCAAGATTCTTCAAGAAATGAATTTTTTCCACACAGTTGTCCCTCTAGTAAGTATTTTCTTCAAAGACCTAGAGTGGCCATATCACAGTGACACTTGAACACTCATGTTTATAGTAGCACGATTCACACTAACTAAACCCTGGAAGCAGCCTACGTGTCCATCAGTGGATGAAAGAATAAAGAAAATTCAGTATTTATGCACAATGGAGGACAACGAGCCCATAAACGAGGATAAATGAGTCATTTGTAGGAAAATGGATGAACGTTAAGACCCTAACATGAAATGAAATAAGTCGAAAACACTAGCCTAAGTGTTGTGTGCAGAGAAAATGTTTCACAGAGCTGTGTTTGTGGAGTGAGAATCACAAAATATACATAGAGAGCACGATAGAAATTAGAGGTTGGATAAAGAGAAAAAGAAAAGCACCAGGGAGGGAGGGTTTATAAAAGTGCAGGAGGGGACATAAGAATTAAGATGGAGGGCCGGCCAGCTAGCTCGGTGGACTAAAGTGCCTGATTAGGCAGAGTGCAGTGGCCAGGGGTTCGATCCCTGGCATGCCGTGCAGCCCGCCCACAGGGTGCGCTGAGATGATGATTGAGACTGGGCATGGAGGTGTGCGCCTGTAATCCCAGCGCTTGGGCAGCTGAAAACAGGAGGATCACTATGAGTCGGATCTGTGTAGTGAGACCCTGTAGACCCTGTACTAGATACAGAAAAAAAAGTTCAAAAAATAATTAAGATGCATTTTGTACATGTGCCAACTCTTGCTGTAATCATCATGTGTTGCAAACACATACTAACAAAAGCTTAAAAAATGAAATGTTTAGAATGGAAAAAATAATAAAAACAGTGTAACCAACCTAAGTGTGTAAATATATTCCACAAAAGACATGTATTGAAGTGTAGATCATTTCAATAATTGTGAATGCATAGACTTGCAGAAATCTGTTTTTTAGCCATCTGTGAATCTGATAGTAGTATTCTTGTAAATTAACATTCATCTTTATACAAAAATATGAATAAATCTCAAATACACATAATACTAAGTAATAAAATTCAAAAACTTGGGCCAGTGAGATAGCTCAGTGGACTAAAGTGCCTGCTTAGGCAAGCTTGGGCAACTGCAGGGACCGCGGTTCAATCCCACGCTGTGCCAACCCTGCCTGTAGAATGGGCTGAGCTAGCCACAGTCTGGGTATAATGGTGCACATCTGTAATCCCAGTGTTGGGGAGGCTGAAAGCAGGAGGATTACCAGGAATCCAAGCTGTGTAGTAAGAACCTGCAACAAGCAAATACATTTTTAAAAAATTCGTAATTTATTCTTTGTGATTAAATTCATATGACATCTATTATCGTGGGTAGAAAACAGCATAGTATGCACTTGTTGGGCCAGGACAGCCACAGAGAGGGTCATGGCAGGCTCTGAGAGGTTGTTCCTCTTCCCTTTGACCTGTAACATGGAGCATGGAGTGTTTACTTTGTGAGAATCCACGAAACCGAACAATTATGGTTGTGCACTGCACTGTGTTTGCATTATATATCATTTGCTATTTACTTAAAAATTATCTTCAAGCTCCATATTTTGTATTTCTAATTATCTTGTGTTATTTTAAGGGTCATGTGTAGCTACGATCTAAGTACCAGAGTGTAGATTGTTACGGGCAGACATGAATTAATGTCCTACCACACTTTGTGGTGTGTTTTACTTAGAATCAACAATGAACACCCCGTGAGACTGGATTCTTGCCCTTATGGAGTTCAGAATATAGCTGGAAAGAGATTTATAAAATAACAATAATCCTTAATTTCCATTTCTTTCTGTTTTACTATATCTGTTATACCTTTTAGGCTTTATTTCTTTTTTCGGATTCTTACATGAGGAAGTTAATATGATATTTACACATGTAGGTCTGATTTATTTTACTTAGGAGTACAGCTTCTGGTACTATGAAGGATGAAGTGATGAAGATGAAAGGAGAAAAGATAGGGGGAAAATGCAGGGGAAAAACATACAAATAAATATACAGGATGGCTGAGGTGGATTGTACTAAAAGTTGCTGTTAAATGTTTAATTTTTATTTTTATTTATTTATTTTTTTTAATTTTTTTTTGCATTTCCCCAAATTTTTTTTCATAATTTTATTGATAAACAAATAGCAATGAGACAGTCTCAAATCAAATCGCTAGGACAGTTTCAATAATCAACACACTGCATACATTCTTCTTAGTGGTTAATTGCTGTACAAGATGCGGACTTGAGATCCCATTTACAAACACCGTTAGAACAAATCATTCTATTCATTAAGAGAATGTAACTATATATCCATCCTAACCACTTTGAATACACAGATACAAAATGGACATTCATCTGTATACCCTTTTTTTGCTAAGTTCCATTATTTGAATATTATAGGTATGCAAACTCAGCAAAATATTCTAAAAGTGTCCAGTAGCCCATAATAGCATTGGGTCTTCTGTTTAACTGGCAATGTCAGAAATTATTGACCTGAGTCTCCCACAGCTCAACATAACAGCATGGCTTTACTTCTTATATTTCGTCTTCATACTTTTCTACTGGAAGGTTAAGACCAAAGTAAAGCAGGACCTATGCAACAAGAGTTGTAGCTTTTGGGTCTGAGAAGGTCAATGAAATCCCCTCAGGATTTATCCTGAGATCCTGTACTTCAGATTGTAGAACCTTTGTCAGTGTCAGCCATGTGGATGAGTCACGGCCATTGCTTGGCCAATGTGCTCTCTGTGAAAGCCTGAGAGAATGTTTTCTCTCCATGTGACTCTCCTTAGGCACACTCTACATCATCAATCACTTTCCTCTTTGGCCCCATAATCTCCTTGATCAGAAAATTTGGGATACTACTGAGTTACATGACGTTACAGTACAAGTTCTCATATGTCCTGAGTCTTAATTGACCTTAGAAAGCTAGGGCCAAAATGTTGGCTTTCCTTGAAGCCCTCCTTTTTCTCTAATTTTGGTCTGCAAACTTAGGTTGTTAACCATCCAGAAGACAAGCTTATTGTTATTATCAAATGACTTAGGCTATTAAGCTTAACCTCACTATCTCTCTGCATATCAAAGATCTTAGGCATAATAAGGAACAGGTATTTTTCATCAAGTATTGATATGTTGAACATTAAGTCCCTACAGAATATGATAAAAAACATTTAAAAATTAGATTATATTTTAAAAATAGGATAAAGAATTATATACTTCTCATGTTTGCACATAAGTCCAAAAATCTCACCATATACAACCTTGAAGCAGGACAGTCCCACAATATTCTGTTTCCTGTCTCCTGCTTTCATTCACCACCCCCTTTTTTTTTGAACAACCATCTACACTAGAGACAGCAGAGCAGCAACTGGCATGTCATGACAAGCAGCCCGTATTCAGAAGACCAGAATGACAGGCTCTCCAAGCATGAAACTACTATTACAGATTACCATCTGTAGTGCAGTTGCTTAGTTCACAGTATCAGTATATATAGATAGTCAGGGTGAGAATCTTTCCAATTAACTGCTAGATTCAAAAATCTTCTGAAGATTCTCATCCATTAAATGTTTTAAAATAGCAGTTAATGTGTAGAATTTTCACCTTGACTAACTCTGTATGATATCCGTGATCTGAGCAACTACATCAAGGACAGCAGCATGTAATACAAAAGCCGTGCTTGAATACCTGTCATCTTGGTCTGCTACATGTGTACTGTTTCTAACGTCCTATCAATTTTGTTAATATACTCTCTTTAAAATAAATTTTTAAAAAAATTTTTAAAAAGAAAAAAGGAAAGACAAGAATAAACATTTAAAGTTTCTTCAAAGCAAACAGTAATATTCAATCATATGTCCAATCTTACATAACTATATCTATTAATCTGAGCAACAGATTTGATCATAAAAATAGGCAGTGTATCAACCACTGTTAAACTGCTATTCTTGTTTTGAAAATCTGTAACATATGTATTGTTATATGTTACCATGTTTCTGTCTTTGTTTCTGGTTTTTTGTTCTTGCTTTTCAAAATAAAATTAAAAATAAATAAATAAAATAGCAATAAAAGTGAGGATGTGCATCTTAAACACTGACCTAAGTGTTTCGTGATAACAATAACATTGTACTTCATTATTTAAAAAAGCTAATCAGAGTAAATGCGTATGTTTGGGGATCTAAATGTATGCATAGCCTAAATATAATTTCCCTTAAACGATCACTGTCATGTGCAAATACAGTTTTAACACTTTGCACGACTTTCCAGAATATTACTTGCTAGTTAAACAACAGAGTATTTCATAAAAGTGTTTTCTGAGGATTTTTGAAAATGAATCCCTTCAAGGAAGGAGGTGGGGCCAGAACTCCAGTCAGTAAAGGGTAGAAAATGTGTGGACAGGAGCGTACATTTTGTAGTCATGCTCTTACCTTCATGCATCTTTTTAATAATTCTTTCAATGTAGCCAAAAGGGTTTTGAATTCGAAAGCAAATTCTTCTTTAAGAATTTATATTCAAGTCAAAAGAGTTATTATTTCTCATTATAATTAGAAAATGATGAGCATTTAATGTGCCCTGGCTCCTTGGAAATCAGTAATCCTATGTGTCCGTGCATATCCTTTTAAAAAAGACTTGTGGTAAAAGAAAAAGTGCTTCCAACCCTTTATCCTGAACCCCACGCTGACGTAGAATTATGTGAATCGCCACTGCTGATTGCTTTCACCCCTACTGTGTACACGTAAACTGAAATATGAATTGTACTTAGGAATATCTACAGCTGTGATATAAATCGAAAACAATTTTTAAAAAATTGAAATCAAAATAAGAATTAAATGATGCACCATATCTCAAAGATACATATTCACGTAAAGTGTAATAGATCGTGCAAAGAATTGGAGAAATCGATATTTCAAAACCCAGACTTCCACAAGCTGGAAACTAAGGCACTGGTTGGGAAACTGACCAACCCAAGACTGACTCCTAGCGACAGAGATGATTCTAAAACCCCCAACGCATGCCCCACTTGTGCGCTCTGCTCCCAAGGACCTGACTTCAGATGATGATTTAGAGTGTTCATGGTAGATTCTTTGTAAGTATTTACGACCAAGTGGAGCCCATTCCTTGCTCCTGAGCAGCTGCCTCGTGGCTTTTCCTTGCTTCTCTGTCCATTTGCTTCTGCACTCTGCAAACAAGGTAATTTTACCACGTGCAGAAATTCTGCACATGTCGAGGTTTGAAATATGAAAAAAGAGTACCCATTGCTGAGTGTTTCAGAATTCACTAAGTGTTGCCATTGTGCTAATTAAAACCATTAATAGTGGTAAATAAATTTACCCATTCCCCGTGTAATCCTGGTTGATACAGAATGATTAGTACTTTATGTCATTGCCTGAAACTGCCATCAACTAATTCACTTACTAGGCAATTTGTTCAACCAGTTTGAGAGATTTTCATTGTAATTCTCTTATTATCTTTGTCCAGTAATGTTTTAAACAGAAAGTAATTGAATGGTAACTGAAACAATTACAAACCACATTTCATAAGTATAGCGAGTGCCATCACTTTGGGGACAGCCGGTGCAATAATTAAATACACTGTGTATGTCATACGTCCAGTGGGCACATGTCCTTGGTTTTCTTTTTTGGGAACTGTTTCCTGTTGCTAATATTTTCCTTTAAGCATCGACAGAAAGAGCTGCTTACCTGCTCTCTGCCGAGCAGCACACGCGCCCTCCCGCGGACTCCTTTCTTCCCCGTCACCTCCCCTTCTCGTGGTGCTGCTTTAATCTCCTCCACCTCACCCCTCCCTTGAAGTGCCCTGCTCCTCCCTCGTGCATCTGACCCGCCCTTCAGACAGCTAGGCCGGCCCGTCCCTCTTTCTCTGTATCGCTCATCCCCTGCTTTTTTATCATGACATTGTTTATTCTATCTAGGAACTGCGATCTTCCGCATACCAACAGGTACAAATACTCTACGTGAAACACAGTTGTTAGCAAGACTAGCAAAGCCGCGACCTACCAGGGCTCAGCATCAAAACAGGGAGGAGAATTTAAACTGTTTGCCAATCAAATTTAAGTCATTAGAGCTGACAAAGTATTGTGAAGGAAAAATACAAAAGTAGTACAAAAAATATGTGGCATACTTTTCCAGCATGTGAACATATCTAAAGATATATTAAAAGGGCAGGTCAAATACCTCAGCAGATTAAAGTGCCCGCAAGCTGGAGGGGGGGTGGGGGCGGGGGTGGTGGTGTTCAATCCCGGAGCCTGCAGAGACAGCAATTGAGACTGGACGTGGGTGGCGCGCCTGTAATCCCAGCTCTTGGGAGGTTGAGTCCGATCTAGTAGTGAGACCCTGAACACCCTGTAGACCCTTCCCTAAAAAATTTAAATAAATAAATAAATAAATAATAAGAATACACACCAACAGTGGGAAATATTTTCCTTTCATCATATTGCGCATGTACAAATACAAAAAACAAAATTCTTAGGTCCGTTCCATACAAGAATACCTATTATTTCAAAATCTCTCCTGAACACCAACATGGAAATTCAGAACACTTAATTTCAACCTACTAATCCTAAAATCCCACAGCTTTTTCAGACTTTCACTGGCATAAATTAGCCTTCAATTAAGACCTTCTCAAATGAGTCTGCTGGAGAACGAGGGCCCCCAGGCCGGGTCTCGCATCTCGGTGTGCTTCCTCTTGGACATAGCCAGGAAAGCCTTCCCAGCCTCTCTAGCCACCACTGCTTCTTTGCTAGTAATTTTTCTCCCACTTGTTCATGCCCAGCTATCAGGGCCAACTGCCTACTGAGGAACCATAGGCCTTGCGATTTGTGGCAAAATTTGTCAGAGTTGGCCAAACCTGGATCTAAATTCCTAGGAATGCATTTAAAAATGAAGTTGCCAATTCAATAGATCTGGTGTGGAGTCTGAGATAAATATCCCTTGCAGCTTTCCAGGCAGGATCAATTTCACCAATGTGAAGATTGTATCTTTTCTAACGCAGATGGAGGACAGGGAGATTTGTCTGAAAGATAGAAACACAAGCTAGGGTTTCTGTGTGACTTTTCTTTCAAAGATTATGGGTTGGAAGTTTGGTCCCAATTTCCATTATTGAGAGGTGGAGCCTTGTGGGAGGTGTTGGGGCCACCAGGGGTGGTGCCCTTGGGAGAGAAAACTGCTGGTCACTTGATAGAGTTGGTTCCTTTGAGCCAGCATTTTCATAGAAGAGTAAGACTGGAACCAGAATTTCTCTCCAACTTCTTCTCTTGAAATGTGATCTCTCACGCTAACACTTGTTCCCACCAAGATGTCATCTTTCCCGTAACACAGGAAAGGGCACCCTCACCAGAACTGAGCAGATCCCAGCACCATGCCCTTCAACCTCCACAGCTGTAGCTAAATAAAGCTCTTTTCATTCTATGTTATCCAGTCTCGTATTTTGTTATAGCAGCAGAAAGTGGTCTAATACACTTAGGATATTCATTGGTGTTATAGTTTGTAGCTAATCAAAACCAAGACTACAGGTGACTGAGATCCCAAATGTAATTTTGACCAGCTTTTCATAAATCTTAAGAACTTCTTCTATTACAGAGTTTTATAATTAATTATTTTAGGTCTTGTTTATAACTCCATAGTAGCCTCTGTCCCTATGAAGTAACACAGGAGGGCACCATCAGGACAAAAGTCTGGCCTCCCTCACTAAGAGCTACCAAGGACTTAGGACACTATTTGGGGAGCTTTCAGTAGCACATGGCTGCAGAATTCTGTCCACGAGAAGCACACAACACATTATAGTGTCAGGTTTTGTTCTGCATTTTGTACCAAGGTAAGTGGAGGGCAATTTCTCAATTCCTAATTAGTGAAACCTAGAAGTGCCCCCCAAAATCCTAAAATATTGTAAACTACCTAGGTTGAAAAGAGAGCAGAGTTCAGTATTATTAGATAGCTTTTCCCCTCAGTGTTAGGAAGCAAATTCAGGACCTTGCACTTGCCAGGCAGTCGCTGTGCCACAAAACCATATCTGCAGCCCCAGATAGCTTTATTTTTACAAATAAGGTGCATATGTATAGAAGTTTTAATTATGTTTAATTCCAGATAACTGGAGGTAAAGTATTAGCTAAGAAGAGTTGACTCCAAGTCCTACCCAAATCAACCAGCGAACTCTCGGGCCTCAAATTCTAGCTGAAGTTCAGTCCGCAAAGTCCTTATCTAGCCCTTCTTCTCAGCAATGTCTCATTATTCTTTTTCATTTTGGATCCTGTGGAGACAAAGAACTGGGAAGTTCTGTGCACAGTAGCGCAAATTCAAAATGTGAGCTTTGCCACCCAATGGAGTCAACGAACCACCGCGCAATTCAGAGTGTATGTTTCTACACACTTCAGAATATGCACCTCAGGTACGCATTTCCACCCCCTTGTCCCTCACCTTTCCCCTATTGTGCTCTTTCTTGCTTTGAATTCATCCAACAGCACACAGTAAATCTGGGGCTGCAGCACTGAGCAGCAGTCTCTACATCATCTTTTAAAATATTAATTAGTACTGGTGACACCTCACCTTTTGCTTCACTGGTGAGGCAAGAAAACTGTGTTTTTCTTTTCCTCTCAGCTCACATATTTGGTTATTGCTTTGTAGTCTCTGTTTTTATTTTATTATTTTATTTTATTTTATTTTATTTTATTTTATTTTATTTTATTT
>NW_004524590.1:3478534-3481259 GCF_000260255.1 Octodon degus | reverse complement strand
TTCTGGGTGTGTGCCACTACACCAGACTCTGTGGTTATTGCTTTGTAGTCTCTGTTTTTATTTTTTTATTTTATTTTATTTTATTTTATTTTATTTTATTTTATTTTATTTTATTTTATTTTATGGGGACAGCTCAGCCTGCCCCGGGGCGGGGCTGATGTGGCATGTGGTGCCGGGGATCAAACCATGGTCCTCGGGTGTTTGCCTAAACTTACCTAAGCAGGGGTTTTAGCCTGCTGACTTGTCTTGCTGATCCTGTAGTCCCTGCATTTCAATAGGAGTAACTACTGGAAAATTTTTCTCCTTCAAAATGATATGAGGAACCAAGTTAATGGCCGATAAATGTTGAAGCCTTGACTCAGTGTAGGACAGTTGTGTAAGTCAGAGTTTATTATGTAGTAAAACAACAGTATAGCAAGTTTCCAGCATATTGAAAATAATAATGTTTTGTTCCCTTGGGGAAAAACAGGCCCCATGTGCTTTTGTTCCTTCAAGAAAATATGTGTAGTTTTTATTATGCTTTGAAATATCCTACTGCCAACACTGCTTCATTTGAGAGCTTTTAGCTTTGAAAGAAACTACCATGATATGGTGCTGGCCTCTTTACTTTGCAGGAGATGGCTGGAGGAGACCAGCCACATTATTGGTTGTCCTTTGATAGCCTCGTTCTTCAAAAAGCCAACGTTCATTTCCCACTGTGCAATTCTAGCTTAATAAGAAAGTTATATCACTGGTGACAGTCTTGCCCTTTTTCCATAAATCCTGGTAGTTATCCAACAAGGAATATTCATTTTCCTTGAGACTTAAAGTGATCATTGAAAAGCACCAGTAAAGAATACACAGCTTTTAGTGTCCGACCCTATTCTAGTTTCAGGATTTTAAGGAAAAAATATTGCAATGAAAGAGTATATTTTAATTAGCAATGAAGAAGATATATATCTTACTTCTTAAATATTAAAATACGCAAAATGTTCAAAGAGCCAGCAATTGTATTTTTTTCAATTAAAAATACATAAACACTTAACTATAAGACAAGAAATATATACTTACAGGTCAATGTCTCTGTAAATGGGGAGTGGGGCACGGTCTAAGACCAGGCCTAGCGAGAGGCCTCAGCTACGGGGAGGGGTGGTGCTGCAGGGGAGGTGCCTTGGTCATCACAGAATGGCAGAACCGAGACTGCCAGAATAACAAAGCCCTAAGGCTGGCTAACTGGTTTTCTTCCTTCCTGCAAGGCCTCTCAGTACTTGCTCTCACCAGCAGAAACATTTAATCCACACTCTCCAGGACCATAAGAGAAGAGAGTTTCCTTCACAAGTGTTTCAAGGGCAGGTAAGCCTGCCAAGAGTGTGTCAGGGAAGAAGAGTGGAAGTAGCACTTCTTGAGTATCTGCGATGAGCTGGAGTCTAGGCAAAATGTATTTATGTCTTTTTAAAAATATACTCTCATACTCCCTACTTTTAAAATATTCTTATGTAGTGCATTTCTAATAGATGGCCAACTTACTACACCTAGCTGAATTAAACTAGCATGGTATCTACAGCCATACCAGCCTAAACATGCCCGATCTCGTCTCATCTCATCTAAACTAGTGTGGTGCTGGGTGTGGGAGGCTCACCTGAGGATTGTTGCCAGCAGCATAAAGGCAGAACAGGAGAAGCTGCTGGAATGCTGTTAGGGATGCTGTTCCTAGAAGCTGTTGGAGCTGTTGGAAGCTGCTAGTTCTCTTGGGCTGTTCTGCTGGAGGACCTTGTCTGCTGGCTTTCCCGATGCACTTTGGAGAAACTGGGCCCTTATCTTGAGCATTGATTCCTGGTTCTGGAGGGGCAGATGGTTCACTGCACTGACTCATGAAGTGCGTCACATTGGCCTTCCTGATGAGAACTCAGCTTTCCTCATGGCTAGGGGAGCTGGGACCTCACTGTTGCTGAGGACGGCTGTGGTCCTTTTGGGGGAGCTCCGGTGCTTACCTTGATCATTGCTTCCTGGCTCCAGCTCGGATCCCTCAGCCTGCTAGCACAGATCCTTTACCCCACTGGCATAGGCTTCCTAGCTGTCACCACTGACCTTCAGGCCTTTCCAGCACAGTTCCATGAAGTGGGCCTGCATGAAACTTTGCTGTGGGCTCTAGGACTTGTAGGAGGCATTGTTATGAGCTGTAGGTTTCCAGATGGACTTATGTAGGATAATAGGATCTAGGCCCTCAGCAGGGACCTCCAGTGTTTATGCGTGTGGACAGATTTCTTGCACTCCTTGTACAATTCTTGGGTCATTCATCATAAAATAGCATTATAAAGTGTCTGTACTGTGTTGTTCACCTTGCAAAAACCCCAAACCACAGCACCTTGATACTGAGGAACTACCCTATTTGTTTCAGATGAGACACTTGGTAAATATTAATAGAGTTTCAATTACATATATTTTTTGTTTTATAAAAACTAAAACAAAATTTTATAACAAAATAATAAGCAGATAGCAATAGTTAATATGCTGGGTATAATTATCTTAAAAGTAGTTGATCAGAGTAGAAGACAAAACCAACGCTACCTTGTAAAGAAGAAACAAACATAATAGCATAAATCTTTCTTTTTTTTCAAAATTTTATTGATAAACAGATAGCAATGAGATAGTTTCAAATCAAATCGGAAGTACAGTTTCAACAAATAATACACTGCATATATTCTTCTTAGTGGTTAATTGCTGTACAAGATGCAGACTTGAGATC
>NW_004524590.1:3444410-3475924 GCF_000260255.1 Octodon degus | reverse complement strand
ATGGTTAAGACCAAGGTAAAGCAGGACCTATGCAACAAGAGTTGTAGCTTTTGGGTCTGAGAAGGTCAGTGAAGTCCCCTCAGGATTTATCCTGAAATCCTGTACCTCAGATTGTAGAACCTTTGTCAGTGCAGCCATATGGAAAATCTTTCTTTTTGATGGACTAAGTAACTAGTAGCATAGATGAAACAAATTAGCATATATATTAAAATAATTTTAAGAAAATAGAATAGATAATCTGGGGAATTATTAGAACTAATCATGTAAACAAGTAAAACCAACATAGAATCGATGTGAAGATTAATCAAAGCACAAAGAACTGAAATTCCATTCGACTCATTCCATTCTATCCTCCTCCTATCTCCCCCAAAGTGTTAAAAGTCATCAAATTACAGGATACATGCATGTCCATGTTTACAGCAGCACAATTTATTACTGGAGTTTGATCTTGGAAAGAGGAAATACATCCACCAACAGATGAGTGAGTAAGGGAGATGTGTTACACACAGGGGAGTCCTCTGCAGTCTCATTCTGATGTTCAAGGTGCACTGTGTCACACACACTCTTTCTAAAGAACTCTGCCATGATGAGGACATTGACATTGAATTCACGTGTCCCTTGAATTCTTGACACTTCCCCAAATGTTGAATTTAATTAAGTTTTAATTAGTTTAAGCTTAGATGAATGTGGCCACTAGCTAGAACACCGAGTCTGTAGAGCAGAGATTTCCTGAGAGAGAACTGAAAAGAGTTTTCTTTCCACTCCTATTTCTCTTTGCACTCTGCTTCACTGTTTCTGTCCAACTCTTTCATAACTCACACCAATCTCTTTTGAGGTCAGCACAAAAGCTGGAAGCAAGTCTTTGGGAAAAAAATTTTATGAAAGCAATTAAAACTAGTGCAAATTATAAGGATCAACTTTTTTCAGAACTCTAGAAATCAACGGGGCTTTCAGTCATACAAGGAGCATTGGCTCAAGAGGATGCCATAAGGATTTCACTTGTCTCCTCTCACCCACTCTCTCCACCCACTCTCTCCAGCTCTGCAGTGACCGTAACAGTCTCCTGAGTCACAGTGACAACAAACAGTAGGCAGCCCGGAAGCTGGCTGATGATATTCAAGCTCTCCCAAGACTCATTCCAAAGAGCTGCTTCCATTTTCCCTCTCTCATGAGTCTCTAGAAGATCTTTTATGCAAGATCATTTTATTTCACCTAATCCAATCCCACTCAGCCACGAAGCCTTTCCCCAGGTGCATTTACTGGAAACAATCTGAGGAAATATGCTTAACTTTGCCAATGCCTGGTTTAGTGTACAAAGGTAGAAGCAATGATGAGTTCAGGAAAAAGAGAAAAAAAAGTTCCAAGAGAGCATCTGGAGAATGAAATGCTCACAGGGTATTTGGAAATGCCAAATACCAAAACAATGACTTACTTTACTTGAAACAGCTGTCATACAATGAAAGCAGCTTCCTATTTTCTTCCTATCCTTTCATTCGCCTCACTCCATGGTACATCAGAGGCACAGTCGTCCAGCTCCATAGCGCCATTCCACAGAGTTGGGATCATGTGTGTGCACAAGACCTTATGCATGCTAGCCAAACGCTTGACCACTGAGTTGCATTTCCAGGCTTCAGGCCCCAAATCATACATTTGAGCTAAATTTCAGATTCTGTGCAAGAATGACCTGCAAGCCAAATCCATCCACAGCTGTGAGGCTGAGATTGAGAAGTGCTTCAGCATGCACAGAAAGCCCCAAAGGATAAACTGGGACAAGGCTGGTTCCATCTGTTTAAGAACAACTATCAGTTGACCATTAAGATAACATAGCAGAGGCTTTAGCGAACACACGCAACAGAAGACATAAATATTACAAAAAATATTTCAGAAAGTCATTCAACAGTTAAAGAAATCTGGGAATGTGGTAGATGACTGTTTTCCCAGCACTCAGGAGACTGAGGCAGGAAGATTATGGCAAGTTCAAGGCCAGCAGGGGCTACAGTGAGTTCAAGGAAAACTCCCCGGAATACATCGGGAAATCCTGTCACAAAAATAAATGGAAGAAATAGAGCAACAAAAAGAAACAAAACAAGAGTCCTGAGTAGGAATATTGAAGGCAGCAAGAGAAAAAGTAGCTCGTGTGTATGAATCATCCTCTGTAGACTTAACCAAGAATCCCACTTCGGGACCTGGGGCAGCTGTGGGATGGCACGGCAGTTAGGAACACACAAGGCGAAATTACAAGATACTGAAGAAGCCAGAAGATAATAAATACCTTCTTTGAAAACTTTTATTCCAATAATTTATTATTTTTTTATTTTCTTTTTCTTTTTTTGTACTTTAGAGAAGGGTCTACAGGGTGTTCAGGGTCTCACTACTAGATCAGACTCATAGCGATCCACCTGTTTACAGCCTCCCAAGAGCTGGGATTACAGGAGTGTGCTACCACACCCAGTCTCGATTGCCAGCTCAGCACACCCCAGGGGCGGGGCCAGCAGGGCAGGCCTGGGGATCAAATCCCTGGCCCCTGTGCCTGCTTTCAGGCACTTTAATCCACTGAGCTATTTGGCCTGCCTATTACAATAAATTTTGAAAATTTTGGAGAAATAGACATATTCCTAGACTGATACAAATTACCAAAGCTATCCCAAGAAGACACAAAAATGCTGAAAACTCTAATAAAAAGCAATGAAATAAAAACAGTAATAAGGAATCTAGCTATTAAAGAAAAGCCCAGGCCCTGATGGATTCACTGCTGAATTCAGCAAAACTTTTAAGGATGTTATGTCACCCAAAGTCCTCAAATCCTTTAAAGAAATTGAAAGGTTTAGAGTGTTCCCAAATTCATTTATGGAAGCCAGAATCACCCTGAATCTAAAGCCAGAAAAAGAGTTAATTAAAAAAGGAAATGATAAGCCAACCTTCCTAATGAACATAAATGCAAACATCCTCAACAAGATGGTAGAAAATAAAAAAAGAGCACATCACTAAAAGCATCACACACCATGATCAGATTTCATCCAAGAAATGCAAGGATGGTTCAGCAAAGGTAATATATTACAGAAATAGTGCCACATGATAGCAGGAATAGATGCCAAAAATGCTTTCAGCAGAATCCAACACTCTTTCGTGATAAGAAACCTTAAGAAAATAGGTAGAGAAAGACTACACCTAAATTGCAGAGAAGCTATTTATGACAAGCTAAGCAACAGCCAACATCATAATAACTGGGGGAAAAGTAAAAGAATTTTTAAAAATCAGGATGAGATAAGGCTGACCTCTATCACCACTTCTACTCAATAAAGTAATTGAAAACAATCTGGCAATCGCTGTACTTGCCAGAGAAATCAAGCAAGATAAAGATATAAAAAGAGACACATGTTGGAAAGAAGAAATTTATGTTATTAGTTGCAGGTGACATAATACTCTATATAGAAGACACAAATACTGCCCCCAAAATTCTTAGAATAAATAACCGATTTTACCAACAAAGCAGGATCCACACACACAAAAAATAGCATTTTTGTATTCCAGTAATGAACAAAGTGAATAGGAAATTATAAAAACAGTACCAGTAATGGCAACTTCAAGAAAAAAGAAAAAGTGAAATTGCTTAGAATTCTCCTACCTAAGGAAGTGAAAGACTTCAACAAAAAGTTTACAGTACTCTGATAAAAAGGAGAATGAAGAAGACTTCAGAAAATGGAAAGCTGGCTACTGTTCCTGGATAGGTATAACCAATATTTTCAAATTGTCTGTACTCCCAAACCAGGCAGAATCTTTGCAGTCTGACTCCAAATACCAACAGCATACTTCACAAATCTACAGAAAACAGTCCTAAAATTCATCTGTTATGTTTTGTGTCTAGATGTCTCCCTCAAAGCCTCAGGCAGTCATGGGAAGGCTCCTGGAATTTGTGATTGATTACTGTGGCTGTGGATGCTAAACTTGCCCTGGGGCAGGTTATTTGCATTAAAATGTAAGGCAAGGAGAGAGGTTAGCTGGCTGCCTGAGCTGCGGCCACTCCTTTTGCTCTCTGCTCCTTGCTGCCACCATGAATGGCTGCCCTCTGCCATGTGCCGCTCTGCCTTGGAGCCAGCTGGGTATGCACTGAAACCTCCAGTAACAATGAGCTAGATAAACCTTTCCTTCCTTCATTTTGAGTGTTGAGTATTTGTCCCAGCAATGAGAGAAGAGTAACTGATACATCATTTGAACCAGAAGACAGGCAGAACAGCAAAAGAAATCTTGGGCAACAAAAGAAAAGCAGAAGGCATCAGAATGCCTGACTTCAAACTATACTGTAAAACTGAAGCATGATACTGGAACAAAAAGATGTGTAGATCCGTGGAACAGAATAGAGGACAGACAAACACCCTCAGACACACTCATGTAGTTGATCTTTGACAAAGGGATCAAAAGAATATATTGGAGGAAAGATAACCTATTAAACATTTGTGAACACTGAATAATGGATTCCAAAAAATTGAAACTGGATCCATATCTCTTACCAGGTATGACATTAATATCAAACTGGATCAAAGATCTAAACATTAAAATAGAAAATCTTGAATCTACTTTAAGATACATATATGCTGGAAGTCATAAGCGTTAGGGTTTTCCAAGAAGAACCACAAGCACACAAGAAATAATAGCAAAAATCAACAAATAGGATTAAATACAATAAAAAGTTCAAAAGAATCAATCAGAGAGGGAAGAAACAACCTGCACAATGGGAAAATACTTTCCAGCTATTCCTCAGAGGACTAACACCAAAAACATGTAACTGACAACAAAAATTAGTCAACTTAAAATATAAAAAATATCCATAAATGGGCAAGTGAAACGAACAGGCACCTCACAGTTCAAGAAGTCCAAATAGTCAACAGATACGAGAAAAGAAAACTGTCCAGCATCTCTAAACATTAGAGAAGTGCACATTAAAGCGGTGCTCACATTCATCTCACACCAGAAAGGGCAACCATCAGGAAATCGCCAATAGCAAACACCAGCATGGCTGTGGTAAGAGAGAAACCCTCCTGTGTCATTGCGGGGAACGTAAGCTAGTGCGACCACTGTGGAAATCAGTGTAGAAATAAAACTAGAAATGTTATGACCCAGCTGCCTTCTCAAAAAGCCTACAACATCAGGTTATAGGAGCACAGGCAAGTCAGTATGCGGAGCAGCACAACTGGAGATGTCTAAATCCTGAAGCAGCGCATATGTTCATCAACAGACAACTGGGTGAAGCAATGGGGTAAATTATACATAAGGAAATTCTATAAGCTCTAAAGAAGGACAATTATTTGTAGGAAAATGGATGCATCTAGAAAATATAATGTTGCGTGACACGAACCAGATCCATGAGCTCAAATGTCACATGGCATTTCTCATTTGAATAAGGCAAAGCACAAAGGAACTAGTAAGAGATGGATAGCAGAAGACGGGATGGACCCTGCAAGTGGGAAGGGCTCCAAGCAACCTAGGTTGAAGGGGATGGTGAGTTGAATAAAGACATGCTGTAATAAGGGATCCAATAACCTCAAATGAGTATAACCATTATACGATATTAGCAAATAGCATGCAAAAACATGAGCCAAGTTTAGCAATAAATATGAGCTAAGATTAGTAATATAAATAAGAATGAAAACGAAAAATGAGAATTTAAGGACAAAGGAGGAATGGGGGAGGGAAAAGGATTTAATTAAAAGAAACAAGTTTTGTGATGTATATGTACCAACCCCCCAAGATAATTGTAAACAGCATGTACTGCAAACATGTACCAATACAAAAAAAGGGCTGAAATAAAGACCATGAACAGGAAACTTTTATAATCTATAAAACTATCCTCTGATAAGGAGATACTAAGATCTTCCCAGATAACAGCAATAGAGTTTGTTGCCAATATAATCATCCAAAAGAAATATAAAAATAATTTCTTCCAGATGAAGTAAAAGAACACTGGAGTGTAAATCAAGACATGTGAGGAATTAAAGGCCAATGGAAAAGGTAAATATGTAGATTAACATTAAGAATACATCACAAACATATTTTTCATTTGTAACTCCTTTATTTCCTTTATCCTATTATACAATGATTTCATTTTTTAAATAGTTTTATTGAGAAACAAATAGCAATGAGACAGTTTCAAAACTGACTAGTAGGGCAGTTTCAATAATTAATACATTGTATATTGTTGTCTTCATAGTGGTTATTCATAGTACAAGATGTAGACATGATATCCTGTCTACAAACACTATTAGAACAAATCTTCTTATTCATTGAATTAAGAGAAAGTAGCTGTATATCTATCTTAACTATTTTGAATATACAGATACAAAATAGTCCATCATTTCTATCCCTTTTTTTGTTTAATTTTGTCAGATAAGGGTATTCCATTGTCTTTTAGATATTATAGGTGTAAAATAATTTCATAATATTGATTACAAATATTTTTGAAGAAACAGTGTTCAAGTATGTGATATGTATAAAAATAACACCATAAAGGCAAAAGATTGAATGGAGCTAAAGAGGAGAAAAGTTAATTTTAAATGGTACAGAAATTAATTTGGCATTAATCTAGCCTAGGTGTAAATTAAGACATTAATTATAACCCCCAGCATAATCACTGCGAAAATAACTCAACAGTACCTGACAAAGGAAATGACAAAGTAGTAAAAAGCTACTCTACAAAACATCTGTTTAACAGACTGCAGTAGAGCAATTGAAGGGGGAAAATGAAGGAGAACATGGCATATCATACATAGAAGAAAATAAATAGAAAAATAATGAATATAAATATTACATCAACGACAATATCAGAAAATGTATTGCACATGCTTAAAAAGGCAGGCAATAGCAGCAGCAGTTCTAAAAATTATTCAAACATATACCGCCTAGAAGAGACATGCTTCTCCACTTACCAGTCAATTTTTAAAATACAGGATGACGAAAAATTGCACATATTTTTCATAAATGTTACAAGACAATGTGACAGGAAATACAAAAATGATAATCTCACCAATATTTTTCCTGTGGCTGATACATCTTAAAACACAGCACGACCTTACAATCTACAGGGTAGTATTTAGTTTCTTTCCAAATTCAGTTTCATTATTGTTTTTCTTTGAATAGCGTGCTTCATGGTGTTTTACTGCCCTTTCCTTTTCTTCTGTGAGTGGTATGATTTCAGCCCAAGAAATGTAACGGTGCAGGTGTCAGTGGTGGACGCGCTGGGTGGTGCTTTGCTATCCATATTTTCACTTACTCAGTCTAGTAAACCTAAACAAAATTTCAAGTGACTTTTTGAATCCCCTTGTTTTTGTTTTCTTTTGAACCAGCTTGCTTTGACTGAATAGCAAATGAGTCCCATATTGTTTTCCGCAGAAGGTGCATAAATATTTTATACTAATATTTTCCTTCACTTTTGATTAAAGGACAGCTTGTTAGATATTGGGCAGCTCTGCCAACACCACTCATAGAATTATTATAATCATTGACCACTATTAGAATCTTTTAAGTTTCAATTCTCCTTTCAAGTTCTATCATTTCTGTATTATGGCTATAGTAGTTAACAATAAGATGTTTCTTTGTCTTTTCATTTCGGAACACAGAAATAAAGGAGTTACAAATGAAAAATAGGTTTGCAATGCCTCTCTGATATGCTGTCTCAGGTAGTCTTCCTTCATTGCTGGGACACGTACCTGCCACCCAAAATGGTGGAAGAGAAGGGTTATTTAACTCTCAGGTAATGGAGGTTTCAACCCATACTTGGGGGCTCCAAGGCAGAGTGGCACATGGCAGAGGGCAGCAGCTCACGGTGGCAGCAAAGAGCAGAGAGCAGCAGCAGCACCTGTACCTAGCCAGCCTCTCTCCCCTCCTTACATTGTAATGCAGAGTGTCCGCCCAGGGCACTCACACCCACAATCCCAGTGTTGGATCAAGAATCAATCATGTTGGGGCCGGGGAGATGGCTCAGTAGAATAAGTGTTTGCCTGGCAAGCACAAGGACCTGAGTTCAATCCCCAGTTCTGCCCAAAAAATAAAATAAAGAATCAATCATGAACTCCAGAAGCCGCCCCATGACTACATGAGGCTTTGGGGGGACAACTAGACGCAAACCATGACATATGCCAACATTTCTTCATATTCAGTCTCAGCGTCCATCCCAAACATGTCCATTTTGTATTATAGAAGAACATCCCTGAGTTCTGTAGAAGTATCAAAAATGTAACACGTGTATTTACAGTGAGAGTTTTTATAGCTTGCAGCAATAAATTAGAGGTTACTCTTCACAGATAAAATTAACATGAATTATTAAAAAAACATAAACAGAAATTACAATTAGAGTTCACTAGAAATAAATATCAAAAATATGCAGAAAATAGTATATTAAATATGCTGGGCCATGTATACCGCTCAGCAGCGCAGGGCCTGCCTGGCAAGCACGAGGTCCTGAGTTCAACTCCTGGGGCCAAAACAACAAAAAAATAAAAACCTATCCAGGGCTGGAGAGACAGCTCAGTGGTCTAAGTGTCTGCCTGGCAAGGATGCTGTGCTGGTTCTGCATCAAGCTGGCCACCAAAAACTAGACGTATTGGCAAACACCTGCAATGCCAGAGCAGGGGAGGCTGAGACAGGAGGATCGCTATGAGTCTGAGCAGCGTAGTGAGATCGTGTACCAATTAAATAAATAAATAAATGATTTCTTAAAAAACCTTCCAAACAAACAAATATATGACTGTATCTTGTGCAAACAAGAGTTGATTGGTTAAAATGACACTGGCTGGAGCAGTTCTAGGGTACTCAGTACGCAAGCACACACACAGCTTGAGTGACTCATGGGGTAAGCTGTTCAGCTGTTAAGGTACAAAGACACAAAGAGAGTGACAGGATAGAAAGTGAGACGCCCAGCAAATAGTGACCAAAAAGGGCTAAACAGTCTCAATCAAGTAAAACAGACTTGTGCTTCATGGAGGACTGCATTATGGCTGTCCCTCAGAATGTCCCTTTGCTGACCTCTTGAACCTGTAAACAGTTTCCTTTCCCATCAAAAGAGACTTTGAGGCTGAGATTATGTTAACCAGCTCAAGTAAAGAGACTCAGCACCAGACGGGATGGGGTCTTCTCGGAGGTCACATCCCGTCTGGACAGAGTCTGCTCAGCTGCCTCACTGGACAGGTAGTGCGCAGCAAACGAACTCGGTAACGTCCCCTGCCAATGAATGCTGTCAGCTCAGCCACTGGTGCTGTGTTCTTCAGCATGCAGGAGGTTAGCAGACCCAAGGTGGGCCCTCAGTCACAGAATGTTTGCGAGCCTTGTGGAGAAGCAGAGGTCCCTCTGTGGAGTCTGTGAGACTTGTCTCCGTGTCCTTCAAGGAACCTGAGGGCCACTCCGCCAGGTATGCAGACAAATGCTCAGCAAAGACCCTTCCAGATCAACTCCAATCTGTCGGCACGCTGGGCTTCACAGGCGAGGAGAGCTTGGCAGCTCACCGGGCTTTGCAGAGGTGGTGATTACATATCTCCCCCCGCTTCCTGCTGCTGGGTGAGCTACCTTTGCTTGCTCTCTGCCAGACCTGTAGGTCCTCTGTCACCTGATGGCTGAGCCCATGCCACTGATTCTCCCAACGCTGTGGGCTTGGGCCAGTGGCCTCTTCTAGACGTCCTTCCGCCAGCCCCCTTGACCCGAGTGTTCGGCCCCATCTTTCAGAAACTGACCTCTGCACACGAGCACATTCGTTGGTCTACAGATGTGGGTATTTCAGTCAAGGGTTGGAAAACCACCCTTCATTTGCTTCAGTACAGCTCCAGGACTACAGTGCCCCTCCCAAGCCCTGCATCCTGGGGTGTTGTCTGATCCCAGAGCTTTCTGTTCCCACATATTTTTTATCTGCGACTATGTGGGCTCCCTGGGGACGGAGCTGATGGGTTAATTCTGCAGCCTCAACCTTTAGCACTTTACCCTACACAAAGCAAGACTCTACCGTTGGGTGTTAGATTTACTGTTTGAATTAATGTTGTACTTACAATGTGAATCAATTGCTTTTCAGACTGGGGATCTGTAATTTATATGGCATCTCTAACTGAAAACAATAGTTTTAATTGCTTCTCTTTTTTCTTGTTTCACTTTCTCCTGTTGGTTTCTTAAGTTTTGCTTTCTAACCTCAAAGTCAAGAGGGCACCTTTGAGCTTAAATCCCTTGATACATGCCCCTCCAAGACTGTACAGAGCTCCAGTGATGTCCCTCAGGCCTCCGTTCCTAAACCAGATGTCGCCTGTCGTCCATCAGTGCTTTAATATAGCCAGGACTCTGGCGTTAGCACCAAAATGGTGCCCCTGTGAGGTGAGTTATCCAGACACAAATCATGCACAACTGGAGCTGAGTTTCTTCAATCCCCAAGAAGACTGACTACTGACAGCGACCCTTCCTAGTGCAGAGTAAGTGCTGAATGGAACGGCCTTCCCCAAGTGCTTCAGAACCCACAGAGAGCTGCGTCAGCGTCTTCACGGCTGGGGCTCTTGCTTTCCCCAGTGAGTGCTCAGCTCTCAGTCTAGAATGTGGATTTCGCTGTTGGCCACGTCTGCGATCTATCCTTAATACAACGCTGCCCTTCCTCCAGCTCGGCCTCCGGTTTTCCTCATTCTGCCATACACTCTGTGCTCTGGGTCTGGGACCCAGGGTCTTCCTCTTCACCGGTGCACTTCTGGTTATGCTTCTAGAGCATTACCCGACCTCAGGTTCTGAGTCAGCACTGGAGATGATTACCCTGCAGAGCCAGGAGAGCAGTACCATTGCCCACGTCCTTTGCAGAAGGGAAGAAGATCATCTGCTCTGCCCTATATAACCCCAGACCACATGACAATGCTCAGACATCAAGGGACACACAACCCCTCCATCATGACTCTCGACACTTGGAAGATTTCTAAAATAGAAGATGAAAGAAACTTGCTACAGTGAAGCCTTAGCAAGCCCACAAGTTCTGTGTCTCCTGCGGAAGTGATGTAACATGTCAGACGCTGCCAGTGCATAGCAGAGAGGGAACCCTTGCCGTATGGACCTCAAGGGATTCTTGGACAAGGAACTCACCAGTGCTGTTGGGGTGCTTGGGATGCTGGGTTATAAGCAAGAGGGAGTGCCAAGAGCTGCTGCAGCCATTGTGGAGCCAGAGGAGAGTCTCAGCTGAATATTCATCACACAAACAGCACCAAGAGGCAGAGAAAATTCAGGTCACGTGCTTGTTTGCCACAGTAGTAACTGAGCATCGGGAGATGGATGGACGCTCTCATTGCTTCAGGACAGCCCTCGAAATTATAACCTTCTCCGAAACTGTCTATCGTGATATGGCCAGAGCCCAGAATTTCCTACTAGCACGTGATTGTTTATTTGGAATTATGAGGGCTCCTTGTGGACAGAGTTTAGGACTTAATCCTATAGCCCCATTCCTTGTCACTTTACCCAGTGCAGAGCACGGCTCTTAATTACCTTGGAGGTTTACTGTCCAAATGAGTGTCGTGTTGATGAAGTGAAGAAGTTGCACGCCTACAGCTGGAAAGGCAACTTCTTCACACCGTCAGCAAGAGGCTGCCTTTCCAGCTGTGGGTCTGTAATTGCTATGCCATCTCTTATTGAAAACACAAACTTTAATAGCTTTACTTTTGTTTTCATAATAATATCAAAAATAGAATGCAATATTTAAGTTCATTTTATGAACATGTCATGATGGAAACTGGCTAAATTCAAGGTGCTTATGAAAAGTGCTTATTCTAGGCCTCACCTAGGCTTGTTTTCTCCCAAGCATATATTATAATCCCTGTGTATAATAGCTTTTTAATCACGATTTAATAAAAAAATTATGAAGAATTTGAATTTCAGGAATCAGCACCATACATCCAAATTATAGGATATAAATGCTTACTTGTGTCCTAGCACTTAGAGTGGATCTTATCAGGTTATCGAGCCTCTGATTTACTCCTGAGTGTGAAGTGTGGGGAGACCGGAGCCTACCCTCTCTCCCCTAGGCCTTTTCTAATCCCGTGTCATGTGCCCGTGCAGCTCCATGATGAAGTGTCCAGACCTCCAAAGGTCTTTGGAGATCTGATAGCAGCTCTAGTCCGCCATTTTAGGCTTTCATTTCTTTCTTGGTTTAACTTTGATGCCCTGCTGTCCCTCTCCATGTCCTCTCCGCTGGTTCGCCGGGCAGCCTACAGTATTCAGGATCAGAAGCAAAGACAACAGCCTCATTGAAAGCCCCACCAGCTCCTACAACCGTGCAAGCCAAGCCCCTGCAATAAATCCCTTTATCTCTCCTGCTGGTTCCATCTCCCCGTTGTGGCTGAAGGACCAACTTACTCTTATCACTGTTTTATTCCTACTGCAGCTTTATTAATAGCAAACACAGCAATAAACAATTAGGACTTTTCTGTTCTCAATCCATAGTAGCAGATTTTAATAATGCTATAATCTCAGCCTTATCTTGAGTCAGACCAAATAATTTTAGAGTTCGGAAGTGGCATACGTGATAGCTGCCAGGCCTGTTTCGGATGCTTGGCACGCTGCATCTCACAGCACAGCAGCAGAGAGCCTGCCGTTGGCAGGGAAGCCTCCATGTGCCAATGGCCCGAAGGGCAGCCAGCTTGCCAGCCTTGCCTGGAGGCATCAGCCCTTGCTTGACTGGCTCATAACTGTGCGTAGGGGCCAATTTAGGTAATAGACTTCCAGTTCTACAGAAGCAACAGTTCTCACTCAGTAAATCATAATTTGAAACAAATGAGATGAAAAAGCCCAAATCTAAATGTTAGCTCATCTCAAGACACCAACCTCTCAACTCCTTTTGCGGTCAAGATTCCAGACGATTTAGAGAGGCCCCTTAGCAGTCATGATTCAGATGGTAAGAGGAAAGGTCGGTAGGAGGCATGAAAAGAATCTACCATGAATAAGGACCAGCTCTGGCTAGAAAAAGTGGGATTCTTGCGCTTGGTATACCAGATTATTATTATTATTTTTTTTTTTGCAAATCAATAAGAAAAATGAAAGAACTCACCATAATTTAAAACGAAGATGATGACCAAGTATTAGAACTTGAATTTAGCATTCTTTTAAATTAGCATGTAAGAATGGCCTGGTGGAAGCATTTTGGTTAAGGGCGAAAAATAACTGCTGTTAATCAGCCAACATTGCTATTATTAGTACACTTTGGTATCACAAAACAGAACTGTTGTGAGCTGAGGAAGCTAGAAATTGATCAAGTGTGTGGAGGTGGGACTGGGCCTCAGGGCCTAAAGCAAGCAAGCTACCTCAGTCCTGAGATAAACATCCTGTCTGGTTCAGGCCAGCTGTTAGTCCCTAGGCCACTTTGTGTCACATGTTACTAACTTTGCAAAAGTATAGATGAAGGATCCTTTTGTTGTGCAACAGTTGTAGTCTTGCCCATCAGGCTGACCAGCAACCGCCTAGCCCAGCTTTTGTCTTCTTGTCTGTCTTTCTCATTTCTGCCGTGGTTTCTCCGCAAGTAGAAACCTATCACAGTGAGACCAATGGATCCCTACGTAGAAGACGGGAGACCTGCACTCAAGTGTTATTGAATACAAAATACAAAAACAGGTTAAATACGGAACAGAAGCTCAGCTACAGTTTTCCATCCCTAAAGCCAGCACTGGCAACAGGAAAACATGAAGTAGTAAATGAAACTTGCTAGTTTGAATCATGTTGGTTTTGTATCTAATTTTATATCAAATTGTCATATTTGTTTTAGTTTCATAACTCTATAAGAACTCTTTGTGAGGCTTCATCTCTATTTACTTTGTGTATGTTTTAACAACATAATTATAGAAGTGATTTCTGTTGTCAATGGGAAATTCGTTTTCTTTGGAGCAGTTGCTCTCAATCCTGCTGATTCTGACCCAATGGTTCTAATGTGGGTCTTGGGCTCTAGGACACCACTAATACCCAGTGCACAGCAACCATTATAGGATAATTAGAGAAGAAATAAAATATAGATGATTTGAACACAAAGATAACCAAACTGGCATAATTAACCTTTGCAAAACAATATACCCAATTAATATACATTTATTTCAATAGAACCTAGAATCTTTACCAAGATTATTTGATGGGCCATTAAAATACACACCTTCACTTGTCATAAAATGATTATAATATTTTATAATATGAGCTCTAGACATAATATGTATTGAATTCTAACAAAATCAAATAATTTTCCACATCAAAATGGAGTTATGCAAATAAGAAACAAGCTAAGGCCTTGAAAAACAAATTTCAAATGCATACATTTGATAACCTCATGTTTAAAATATAGGATTTCTGCTGATCAGTAAGAAGGCAAGCAACCAAGTTAAAAACCTAAGGAAAACATCGTGGCGTGGGCCAACATTCCGCAGAAGAAGTCGCAGGAATGTCCACTTGCTGTAGTTCCCAGGGAAATGCAAATTAGAGGGCTGAAATACTGCTACAGCATGAGCAAGGTGGTATGATAATGAAGTGTCCTAAAGCATGTTGGCAAGTGCCTTGTGTAAGCAGAACCACCACAGATTGCTGCTGGCAGTACAGAACCTTACAATTCCTTTGTGAAAACATGTTGGCAGCATCCTACAGCATTAGCCATTGTGCACACTCCGTCCTGTTGCTCAGCATGTCTGCTTCTAGGTGCTCGTTCAAGCAAAATGAAAATACAGCGCCAGGGACTGAGCTCAGAGCCCCATGTCTGCTAGAGAAGCGCCCTACTGCTGAGCAACTCCACCAGGCCTTCATATTGATTGCTATCTTGAGACAGGGTCTTTAGCATGAATGTGTGATTCTCCATTCGCAGCTGGAATTGTATGTTCCACTACATCTAGTTACTGATAGCTTTCGTTAACACTTGTGATAGGAACTGTACAACTGATATGCACCATATATGTGATACTATTGTGTGCTACACGAAAATCAAAATTTTAAAGTACCTTTATCATTTGTGTAACTGCAAAATATTTTTTATGCACACCATTTTAGCATTAGTTTTTACCTGGCAAACTATCAGAATACCTCTTTGTTCTTCTCTGTGCCCTCCACAATGAAGGCAGTACATAGGTTTTTCTCTATAGTAACATTCTTGTGACATGAGAAAAGTTATCACTAAATATACATAAAAAGAACCTTCCATTTTCTCACACACTTTCAATTGATTGATCCATTGCAATCATTGTTCAGTGGTTGAAATACATCATTGAAAAGAAAAGTATTTAAAGACAATTATGCAAATTATGGTTCGTCACATTTGGAGTCCAAAGAACTAAGGAAACAAAAAAAAAAAAAAAAAAATGAAAGACATTATTCCAAGGGAAGGAACCACTGGGATGAGGGGAAGGAAGGAAGGAAGGAAGGAAGGAAGGAAGGAAGGAAGGAAGGAAGGAAGGAAGGAGGGAGGGAGGGAGGGAGGGAGGGAAAGATGAAAGGAAGGACAGAAGGAAGAAAGAAAGAAAGAAAGAAAGAAAGAAAGAAAGAAAGAAAGAAAGAAAGAAAGAAAGACAACATATATGTTTATGCATAGGATAATTTGGATAGTTATACTGCTGATTTCTGCTGGTCTGTTGAAAGAGCAATTAATGCTTGTATTTTTTTTCTCTCCTTTTGGATTTTTCATAATTTTTGACCAATCTTACAGTCTTATATCTAGAAATCTGCACAGCTGATTTGAAGACAATAACATGCAATGTAACAGCCATTGTTGAATTTCTATCATTTTCTTTTGTGAAATTCTGTATCATTCCTAATATATTTTTCACTATTTGTGTATTCTCTTTAAAATTAAAAAAAATTAAAACCATGATACTCAACAATCTATTTTAATTATAAATCAGACTTGGTTACCTTGGTTGTACAAAAATAAATCTGTGGCACTCAAAAAAATGTATCTCAAGTGTTAAAAAAATGAAAATGTAAGTTGTATTGGAATGTGCATGGAAACTACTCATCAATCCAAGAATGGACCAAATAATTGTTGTATTTCATATCCTGGAAGATTTCACATTAGTGAAATATGGAACTCATAAGACATAAGTAAATGCAAAAGACAATATGCTAAGTGCAAAGACAGGTGCAGGTTGTGTACTGCGTGGTTCCATTTACAGAGCGTTTCAGAACCGCTGAGCAGGCTGGCAGTTCCCACGGTCCCAACATTCTGGGACGCTGAAGAAAGAGGATCACAAGTGTGATCCCAGAAACCTTGAAAACTTAGCAAAACTCTGAATCAAAATGAAAAATAAAAATGGGTTGGGAACATACATAATATATCTTGCTTTTTTTTTCCAATTACCATCCCCTCCCTTCAACCCCTCTTCCCCTCATTTACAGAACTTTATTTTCCATTTTTCCTTTTTATTCTCTTTTAATACATTTTCCTTCCTTCTTTCCCTCCTTATTCCCCTTTCCATTTGAATATTTTTTCTACTTCCAAAGAATCAAAATATAAACAGATGCCATTTCCCTATGATGAATGTGATCCTTATGTGTATCTAGAGTGTACCAATAGAATTAATTTTTTTAAAAAAATACTTAAAACTAAAAAACAAAAATGGGTTGGGAATGTAGTTACGAAGGCACTAGGTTCAATTCCCAGTAACACACACACACACACACACACACACACACACACACACATCAAGAACAGATAAACTAATTTGTGGTAAACACATTAGAACACACGTGTCCAGTGGAAGCTGACTGCATATAGGCAGGCGACCTGGGAAGCTTCCTGGTCAGTGAATATGTTCTGCACTTTGTTGGTGTTCTGGGCCTTATGGTGGCTGTCGCATGGCGCGACACATTATCACGCCCATCGCACTGTATTCTTGAGGCCTGGGCATTCCACTGCATGCACTTAGACGACATTTCAGTCTTCTGTTGTTAGCTGCTTTTCTTACTGGTCTTGATGCACACACTCGCCCGTGAGTCCCAAGCACCGGGAGGCATGGATATTTGTTTGCTGGATGCTTGAATGAAGGAAAAAATGAAGGCCAACAGTGAGGAAGAAGAAAATAAATGAGAGCAGGTAACGCGTTATTCGGACAGTCCACCCCAATTTCAGGTCACATTACCTCTTTGCCGTGCGTGGCCTCGCTACTTCTAGGGCATACACTCTACAAGCTGGACAGGTGTAGCTCAATCCAAAATACAGTGGCAGTGACTTTTTCAGTTTTTTTAACTTTGAAGAAAATCTGTAAGAGTGGCAAATACACAGATACAGCATGCCTGTTAATGGAAATAACCAGGGCTTGCAAAGAACAGAGTCTTATGAAATTGACAAACCTGGCCATCCTTTCAGTCAGTGAAGAACTAACTCTTTGTATCTGCTCACTAAGCTGCTTCTCTCTAGTCAATCTTTTCTCTCACTGAGTGTGTGTTTGCTGAGCATCTACTTTATGCTGGACACTCAACTAGAAGTGAGAATGAATCGATAAACCATCCACTTTGAAAGTAAATATGACACTCTAATTAGAAAACTAAAGGCAAAAAATAATAGTCGATTGTCTACAAAAGAGGAATAGAACCAAGTGGGGTATTGCTACTCCTTTGCTGGAAAATTGGTTCTGGGCTGTGGCTGGCCTGCTCCACCCCCGTTCTTTCCTCCATGCTCAGCTCGTGCCTTCATGCCCATTCTTAGGACTTGGGGGAAGAGTTCTCCCCCTAGAAAGGCCAGTCTCCTTTCTGGTTGAACATTCTCATAACCACAGTGGAACACGAGCAAGCCTGAGTTCCACAAAAGCCTAGACCAGTACCTTTCTTTTCAGAGCCCCACAGCTGTCATGAGCCACTGTACCCTTCCCTCCCCACCTCCTACATGTCAGCCTCTGTTGCCCTGGGTGCAGAAACTCCACACAGGCAGAGCAACAGCCCCTTCGTACTCGGAGCCCTGAACAGTGAATGCAGGTGGAAGATGCTAGAAAGCAGGCGGACATGGCTGGTGCTCAGGGAAGAAGCACAGCAGGCTCAGATACTGTGACTGCTCCTACAGGAGGGGCTGGAGGGGAGTCAGGATCCAGAGGGCTCTAATCCTCTCTCTCTCCCTCTGTGCAAGTGCATCCTCTTTTAACAGAGCTGCTCTGATTATAGAACAAGCAGAGGCCACGGTGTGCAATTTCTCCATTCAGCAAATGTGCTGATGTGGAAAAATGTATAAAATAGAGCTCGGAAGCCACAGACGCTGCTCCTGAACTTCTCTGCGGCTGCAGTTTGCTAGGGTGCCTGCATGAAGCGCCTCGTGAAGAACTGGCTTGAAGGGCAAAGATGAACATAAGCGGGAAGTAGGCCTGAGTCCCTTTGGGAGAGACTCTTCCTTTGCAAAGAGGTGGAGTCAGCCACAGGACATAACAGGACTGGGGTTGCACGGGTCCAGAAGGTCTGGGTGGGATTTGATCTTTGGCAGTTCCATCATGGGATGAGCAGCGTTATGGAAAACTCTAGAAAGAGCAGGTCTGGTAGCTGGGAGTAACCAGCCACCAGCTGCACTGCAGACAGTTACTAGCCTTGCTTCTCAGGTTAGAGCATGACCAACAGAACAAGCAGCCCTAGGAGACTCGAGCATCAATGGTTGCTAAAGCTGCCCAGGAGCTCCCGCTGTGCAGCTCAGTTTATGAACGACCAACCTGTTCACACTTGAATCTCCTAGGGAGAGCTCCAAACCTGCGTGCGGTAGTAAATTCTACGTACCAACTTGGCTAGCCCCTGGAGTGTCCGGATATTGAGCACAAGTTATCCCTGGTGAATCCAGGGAGAGGAATGTTCCCAGAAGCTGGCTGAGTGGAGCAGACTGTCCTTCACACTGTGGGGGTGGGTGGGTGCTTATCCAATCCCTTGGATTAAACAAAATCAATGGCCCTCTTCTCTACCCCACAGGGAAAGAGGGGAAGAAGGTCCTCCTCCTGTCTGGCCCGCCCAACTGGGAGACTGGTCTTTTCCTCCCTACTGGCTTGACCTGAACTGCTAGCTCCTCTGGGAACACCAACCTGCTTGCTCTCACACTGACCCTTACACTGTGCACTGTTCCAAGTCTCCAGCTTACTAACTGCAGTCCACGGGACTTTTCCTTCTCTGTAATTGCATAAGCCAAATTCCTTAAAATAACCCCCAGAACTGCCCCCAAAGCCTTAATTTCACTCCATCCTATTTAGTTTCAACTGGGAAAGCATGGCTCAAGGCTTTTTAAATGTTTATTCCCAAGTAACTGTCCTAATAAGTCCAGGCTTTGAAGTTTTGACACAACCGAACCATCTCGGGCAAATTCCATAACCTTGTCTGTTACCATCTTGATGTACAAGATGAGGATAAATATGCTACCTCATGAGATCAGTTTTGAAATCTAAAAGTATAAGGTACATATACATAGTTGGCATGGACAGTATTCATTCTCATACATATGTGCAACCAGCAAAAACATTTCTCAAGTAAAATTTTATTATTTATTTATTTATGTATTTATTTACTGTGTATTTGGTACAGGGTCTCACTACCCAGCTCGGACTCATAGTGATCCTTCTGTTTTCAGCCTCCCTGGCATTGCGATTCCAGATGTGCGCCACGGTGCCCAGACTCAGTAGCCAGATTAGCATAGCCTGGGGTGGGGCTGATGCGGCATACGTGCCCGGGATTGAAACCCGGTCCCTGCACTTGCCTAAGCAGGTGCTTAGTCTGCCGAGCTGTCTTGCCAGCCCTAAGTATTCCACATTTATTTTGAATAAGATTAAGACATATTTCAAAGTTGTCCGTCATTTCATCCTCCCCCCTGCCCCGGGGTACAACAGTGGAGCTCAGCATGTCTGGAAGCCTCGCTCCTTTAGATTTCCCACAACACAGACATACACACTGCATTTCTGTCAAGAATGGCAAGGTTGGTCCAGTGCCAGTGATCAGCAAGCATTTGTCCAACTAACAAGGCCTGCTTGACATAGCTTCACTTGTTCTCCACTTCTTTAAGTCCATCACTGACCTCAGCACTAAGGGTCGATGTACCTTTCAGTCTGGCCCAATCTGTTTCCAGAGAAACAGGTGACAGCAGACGACTACTAACACCTGAGCCAGGATCCACCGATCACCACTTGCTGCCTCTCCGCTGTGCCCCTCCATCACGGACCTAGATTATCACAGGAATGCGTTCAGTGTGCCCTGGCCCCTCGAACGCTGCGGTGCCTGCTGCCCGCGAGACTCCTGGGTATTCGTCTCATCTTCCGTGCAGTGAAAGCCCCGGCATATGAGCTCCTGCGGGGAAGGTGGCAGCGGTGTTTACAACCATAGATCACGAGGTGTGTAAGAGAGATTTGCTAGAAGGATTGTGTTGGGTTATTTAAATATCATTTTCACTTTAAAAGATTGCTTTAACTGTATCTGAAACCTCAATAATAGAAAATAACTGCAACAATCTGAGCAGCCAGTATGATGCAGTTATAATTATCTGAATGTGTTAACATTTAGAGAACAGTCGGGTGCATTAGTGGCCTTTAGAGAACTAGAATGCTTCATATAGACACTAATTAATCAATAAAATCCTAATTGGATTCTATTAAGTATTAGAAATGACATTTTAACTTAAATATTCCATGTATAACCCTGAGCCATTCCCCAGCAGCAATAAGAGCCAATTAGGACGATAGTTAAGCTATAATTGTAAATGTGACCACCACTCTCATCTGTTAGTAGTACAACAATTAAGGAGAACACAGTAAGGGCTGAACCCAGCAAATCCTATCGCACATGTGCAGTGCTTATTTGCTTCCACAGAGTTCAGTCTACACACAGTTGGCTTTCTAGAGCATGCGCTTTTGCGGGCCCACAATGCCTGGTGTCTGGTTTCTACTTCATTGCTTCTGAGATCAGTGCCTCCACCTGCAAAGTGAGGAGACAGCAGCTCCTGGACCTGCGCTGAGGCGTAGAGCTGACTCAGGCGGGCAGCCAAGCAGAGCGGTGAACACACTGGAGTCCAGCTGCCAGGGCAGATCTGCAGCAGAGTGCCCAGGTCAGAGCCTAGCGTGAAACACTGAACTCAGCTAGGGCTGCCTGTCGGTTCGAGTGCAGGAGCCTTTTTCATTCCGTCCTCTAGTGCAGTCTTCCAATCTCTGCTTCACTTCAGTATTTCCCTCCTCAGAGGCCAGCATAACGTCCTTGCTAGGGCATGGCTGTGAGAACTGCTTTGTTGACTTGCACTGGGTCTCATCTTAAGTACTAGAGGCCATATTCAATAGGGAAGGGTAGCCAACTGTCTGACAGCACAGGCTCTGCAGCTGAGTGGCCTGGGTTTGAATCCTGTTTGGATTTCAATCTTGCGTTGGAAACCCATTAGCCTTTTTGTGCTTTAGTGTTTTTATCATTAAATGTGTATAATTCTTATTTCTTATGAAGGTTATCACTCATGGCATTTTTAAATTTAATTTTCACTTTCACAATAAATCTTTCTAACCTTCCCAAACATTTCTTAAAGGGTATAATGTGCAAACCAATTTTCCAACCCGGTCAGTGTGGCCTGGTGCCAACTTAAGCACTAAAACTTTGGTTAAACTTGTCATTTTGATGTACAACTATTTAAATTAAGGAACAAAGGAGATTGGAGGCTGAAATACTAATAATTGTTCTAATCCTGGTGGTCCCCTTTACTAGCTGAACTTAATCAACTGGTTTGATCTCTCTGAACCTCAGGCAAGCATAAAATCGATGGAGGTCTGACTAACACAGACAAAACACCTTGCGCAGAGCTTACAGGGTAACACGTGCATAACAGGAACCACGTGTAGCCACCTATTCTCTAGGGTGACATGATAAGTAAAAGGACAGAGATCTAGAAGGTAGCTTTATGGCTGGGACGTTGACTGAAAACGAGCAGCAGCGAGTCCCGGGAGCCAGGCCCTGCTGCAGTGATATTAATCTAGCAAAGTCTTCACTCTTTTATTTCTCCCTGAGCAAGAATTCAGGGCAAGTAATATTTTGACACTTAAATAAAACCAATAAAAGAAAATATTATTTACCCAAATTATTGTGCTTCTGGGCCTAATAGCAACAGTTTGATAGAAATAATTTAAGAAGTGGGGTAAAAGATTAAGTTGACACGGACAAAATACAAAAGATTAAGATAATAGAGGAGACTATGTCTTCTAGCAAGAAGATTGGTTTTGACTGAAATCAAAGCATGCATTTTTGTTGATTGGTGTTGATTGTTACGGCTTTCAATGATCTCTACGCTTCTTTCTGTTTTTCCAGCTCAGTTAAATATAACAAGGACATCCATGAATTAGAATTGTTACTGTTCTCTCAGGGAAAAATCTACTCTTTATATATGCAAATACATGAAGATCATTTTTAAATCAAGTGTCCATCCATTCATGTCTCTGAGGGCTCACACCTTTCATTGTACCTGTTATGGTTTTGTCCGGATATCTCCACAAAGACCCCTGTGGTCACGATGGGCAAGAATTTTTTAAATGTATTTAGTACAGGGTCTATGTGGTCTCACTACACAGACTGGACTCAGTGATTCTCCTATTTTCAGCCTCCCTAGCACTGGGATAACAGGTGCATATCACCACACTCAATCTCAATTTCCATTTCAGCATACCCCTGAGGCCAGGACTGCACAATGCGTAATGAGCCCCAGTCCCTGTACCTGCCTAAGCAGGAGTTTTAGTTTGTGGAGCTATCTGACCAGCCCAAAGGCAGGGATTTTAGAGGCAGTTGAATCTAGAATTTGTGACTGGTTCATTGTCCAGTGGTGGGATTGGGGCTGTGACTGCTATGCCAGCCCCAGGATGGGTAGCCTACATACAACAGAAGGGAAGAAAGAGGCTTTCTCCTCATGCTTTTGCTCTTATTACTTTTGGCATCTTTGGCCACCATGAATAGTGGCCCCCCCAGCCATACCACCCTGCCTTGGAGCCAGCTGATTATGACTGAAACCTCTACAAATTGTGAGGAAATTAAGGAAGGAAAAGTTAAATAAGCTTTTCCTTCCTTAATTTTAGGCTCAGTAACAAGAATAATGTAAGCAACATAACAATATAGGAATTGCTGGCTGGATGCATGTTTGGTAGCTGTGTTTGGAGCTACTTGGACTGTCTTCTGAGCGTCTGCTTGGCTCTTTAGAGGTCTCTCTAGGCTGAGCCTTCTCTGAGCTGAATCTCTGAAGCAACGTGGGATATTAAAACTACAAGGATCATTTTTTGGGGGACTACTTCTGGTTGACATTTGAACAGAAAATTAATCTGTACCCCTATTATTAGAGCTATCACACAACATCTGTGGTGCCATTCAGCATCACCCCCTAAAAATCCCCACAATAAATGAGGTCATGATCAATTAATTGTTATTCATCCACTCTGTACCCAAAAACTGATGACAGGAAGCTGAGAATGAATTGTAATTTGTTTCCCAATATCATAGTCTTAAGAAGAGTCACAAGCAGGTAAAAAAAAAAAAAAAAAAAAAAAGAAAGAAAGAATACAGTATGAATTCAAGATTTGAATAAAGTGGCAAAGAAGTCTAACAAAGAGGGAGAGACCCTCTCTGGGAATTCATGGAGTTTCTATGTCCCAAGCCAGTAGTCATTTCTGATCATCTACCCAAATCAAACTGCTTAAAAGTAACTTTTAAGTCCCTCATCTAAGCTTTGCTAAAGCCTCTGTCCCGTGAAAACGTACAAGTGATTTCTGCTGAAGAAGTTTGTCCCAGGGTGCAAGCTAAGGAAGCCAGTGTTCTTTTCAGGGATAGTTTGTGTTTTGACATTTTTTTCATGGTGAAAAGTGAGGAGGAGAGGGGAGGGGGTATATGAGGGTGTTCTCACCAACAGGGTGAGGTGCCAGCCTCTAAATTCTTATGTGAGATTGATGGCCTCAGTGTCTTTAGAAATGGAGGCCCTGGCCTTCTTCCTCCTCCATGAAGACTCCTCTTTGTCTGTGGCTTGCTCTACATCATCTTGAGAAATGTCTGAACACAGCCTTCCTGCCCAGCAGTCGGGGTCTGGAAGAGGCCCTCAGACAGCTTGTGTGAGATCTGACACCGCTGTGTCCATTGGATGGCTCTCTGCCTGCTAGCTTGTCATGGAAAATCACCACAAGACCGAGGAGTTAATGTTTTATGTGTATCTGGCGAAACAGCTAGGAAAAGAGCAAAGTTATTTGGAGGAACATATGTGGAAAGATGAGGCTGAAGGAGAAACAGAGGAGCAGATGGAAGCTGCACCTGGTAATAAATATTAGGGTGGAATTATTTTCAGGAAATAATGCAGGTGTCTGCACTTGGTCCTTTTCTCCCTGCTTCCAAGTGAGGCTGAGGTGGTAGAGCAGGTGGATAGCCTGTAAGCCACTGAGCACTGTCATAATATAGTATGTTCATCTTCAGAGAAAAGACTTTTCTCTGCTAGATCTGTTAATGTAAAGAGCAAAGCAGAAGTAATAATTGTGCATTCCATAATTGCCTTAAGAGCAGGGAGACATAAATACCATCTTGCTATGTGTGTCAAGTTAAATGTTACAAATGAAAAGATGTGTGAATTCTTCAGCTAATAATAACAATGCCTGACATTTGTACAAGACTGTGCGATAGTATTTTTGCGGTACTAGGGATTGAACATGGGGCCTTCACAGTGAGCTATACTGCAGTCTTTTTATTTCACTGTTTTGTTTTATTTTGAGAAAAAAAATCTCACTAACTTTTCCAGACAGAGCTCACACTTGCGATCCTCCTGCTCAGCCTCCCAGAGTGCCGGAATGCCTGGTACCATGTCACCACACTTGGCTTGATGTACCTCCTAAGTGTGTTTTAAAAGCCTGTGAGCTCCCAGTCATCATAGGGCTCCTGAAAGCTCTGATTCCTGAACAACTGCACATGGGCCCTGGAGTCTGTTTGCCCAGGCTCTCTCTGTGCACCAATTTCCTAGTGCTGTGTAAAAAGCTACTGAAAACTTAGTGATTGAAAAAAACTCCAACCTATTATCTTCCTCTTCTAGAAATCATTTTTCCTGAGCTCCCGTCCAGGTGGGGAAGGTCCAGGAGGCACTAGAGGAGAACCAGTTTCCTTGCAACTTCCTCTTCTGTGCTCTCTCGTCACGGGTCCCCGCAGCACTCCAACCTGCTGCTTCTGTTGCGTGTTTCTGAATTCCTGTCCAGTCTATCCTCTCCCTCTTATAAGGATGCTTATGGTCATGTGGGTCCCACCCAGACATCCAGAATGAACTCCCCAGCTAAAGATTCTTATTTTAATCACATCTGCAACAGTTAGGGAAACACTTCCGAATTCCAGAGATTAGAATACGGCCATCTTTGGAGTCATTATTCAGACACCTATGGGTAGTTCTTGTGCCAGCAAACACTTAAGAAGCATAGTCAGGCTACAGGAGATCCTCAGAGTAGGGGGCACCTCAGTGTGTGACACTTCAGTGAGGGCTGAGGGGCCCGAGAAACAGACCGCACAGGTCAGCCCCTGCAGGAAGTGGTGCGGTCAGCTCCTTCACCATTAGCTCACCCCCAGGTACGAGACAGTTTAACTGAAAAGCCAAGAATGAGATGATTCTTTCTGGGACATTATGGCTAGATGTCCTCCTTAAACTAAGTGAGAGAGACTTGTAAAGAAATAGTCAGCAAGTTTAAAACGTACTTGAGCACATAAAGCATAACGTCTTATTCATAAATAACAAGGGCAAAAGTGAAAGGTGCATTTCAAAGAAGGAACAAGTCTTAGGAACAGTTTTTCGCCTCTTCATCTCTTTTCTGTTCAAGCTTTAAATTTTTTTTTTTCAACTGAACTCATCCTTTGGCTTCCAAAGCTTTGTTTCTGTGAATTAAGCTTTCAGATTTCACATGAATTCCTTTTGCTGACCTTAAGGATACTGACATCATCATAATACTGAGGGGGAAAAAGGTTCCTTAAACCTTATTTCCTACACTCCTCATTTACATAGTTCTGATGAAAAATATAACTAAATTTGTTGTGTATCCATAGAGATGAAAATTAATTTCCATAATTTAAATGATCTCATCTTGGGTGTAAACATTGTACCATGAGGCATCTATGCAGTCTTTCAATCCTCACTCGCTCTCTGTCTCTGTCTCTGTCTCTCTGTCTCTCTGTCTCTCTGTCTCTCTGTCTCTCTCTCTCTCTCTCTCTCTCTCTCTCTCTCTCTCTCTCTCAGATACTTATTGTGCTTGAATTGCTGTCAGCTTTGTCATTTGTAAAATGTAAATCACATTATCATTGGGGGAAACTCCTAGTATCATCTCTTCAAAGATGTTTTCTTTCTTTTTCTTGTTTCTTCTCTTTTGGGATTCCAATTATGCAAGCACCAAACCATGTGATACTGACCCTCAACTCTGATTCTCAGCTTTTTACTTCCTGTGATTGATTCTGGGTGAGTTCAGTTAGCCTGACTGCAAGTTCATTCAGCTGTCAAGGCAAATGCTGTGGTAAGTGTGGCTTTGGAAGAGCTGGTGTGTCCAGGACACAGCCCCAGAAGGGTGCCCACCCCACAATGCAGAGAAGTAATGAGGAAGGAAGGAGTAAAATAGGTACAAAGAGAAAAAAGCCCAGAACGGAAGGGTTCAAAGACCCAGAGACAGAGTGCAGCTCTCCACTGTGCATGCAAACACAGTACATGTGTACTACATGCTCTGCGTCTCTCACGGGAGCCTCACTTCCCAGAACACAGATCCAGAACTGCATGTATAACCAAGGAATATAAGAATTCTAGGAGGCGAGCAGAATTTCAATAACACTAAGATCATTAATTATGTTACTTAATCACTTAAGACTGTTTAACTAAGTGGTTTAGCTACCCAGTCAAGCTGCGGGCAATTTCAGAGCATTTATTAAATGTGAGGCACCCTGCTAAGGCTCTGAAGCATCTGAATGCGTCCCGACTTCAGGATTCATACCTGAAGGAAGCAGCTGCTGCCCTTGCTTCCTGCTGCTGTCAGCACCATGAGCAAATCAGAGGTGGTGGCTGAGAAACCACCCAAGAGCCGGCCAGCCTGTCTCAGGGGAGGCACAAGCAACTACCAAGCCATGTTGCTTGGGGAAGGTGCTTCCTCTCTCTGACCACTCTTCCTCTGCTAGACACTGTGCAGGTCAAGCTAGACCTTTCCCTCTGACACTTACATCTCCACTGTTCTGGACACTTAGGAACAAAACCAAGAGACAGCTCTGCCATTGGCCGCAGGATCCTCAGATGCAAACGTCAAGTGTCCCTAAAACACTTCACCACCATACAGTGTCCCTCCACTCTGCCTCAGGGCATCAGGACACCTAGTAATTGGCTACCTGCTGAGAATTAACCCGGAGGACACTAGGATGTTGTCAGACCCCTCGGTTAGTCATCTCATGCTGACAGGAGGAGAAGGAGTTGGCCTATTCGAGAGCCCCCGTGTAGGGAAGCAGAGGCAGCTGGACCAACACTACAGCCTGAGATGGCCCGCTCTGCGTAGTCTCAGGAGCTCAATCTGGTCACAGCATGTACTCCGAGGCCATAGCCCTCTGCCCCATCTGCCTTGTAAGCCCATCGTTAGGCTATTGAGAAAGACTAACATCTCTAATTTCTGGTTCTTTGGGGAAATTAGGCTTTTGGCTTTTATTTTTTCCCCTAACAGATCATTTATCTTTTAAGATTATATTTAATTAAATGTTATTAAAAGCATCCAGGTGTTAGTGGCATTATCTTTACTGAACAAAAGCAAAAACCCATAAAAATTTCTACATCACTGTATTTTATTGAGAAGATGCTAGTGTCATTCTAGTTCATCAACAGTGCCAAGAAAGTGCTTCAGGTCCCCACTGTCCCCCAGAACACTACTCGGCAATGCACCCTGACCAAGCCCTGTCCCTCGGGAACCCAGCACTGACCTGCAGCTCTCCTAAGCCAAGTATCTCAGTTCTTTTCCAGGGTGAGCCTAACACTGCCTTCACATTGTCTCTCTGTCATCATTTTTCATCTTCAACTCAGTTCATCTTACTGAGCCAGGGATGTTGCTCAGACTACCCAACTCCACTGTCTGCCTACTTGAGATCCCAAATAACGATAGTGCGTGTCTTCATGGGTGCTCGGGGAAGACTGGCACACACCCCTGACTCCGTGCCCTTGCACTGGCATTCTTGCTGGCTTTGGGGTACAAGGGCCCTCTTGCCATGGGCAGCTGCTTTGCAGGGTTTGTTAGGGACTAACGCTTCCCTTTCAGCAGCAACTTGCCAGGAACCAAGATGAACAAAGAGGGAAGGGAAGGAACTGGGGATTTGGCTTTGTCTGGCACTTGCTCCCAGTCGCCGTGCCACATTACCTGTGTCATCGTGAAGAGGGACCGTTGTGTGAAGAGCCCCCAGGCGCAGTGCGTGCTGCTGCTGCATGGAGCTGGTGCTGGCTGCTTGGAGCTGGAGCTTGCCAAAGCCGTCTGATAACTTGTGCGTGAATACACACTGATCCCTCCGCTGAGCTCTGGGTAGACTCTCCGCTCTTGCACACAAATAGACTTAAGCATTTTGGTTCTTCGATAGTCCAGAGATAAGGTTCTTGTTAGGAATTACAGGTTCTTGTCTAACTCAGTGACAGTGGTCTCAACCACGCAGCCTGTCCCAATTTAGTAATAATTATTAGCATTTCCAAAACTCTTACTGTTACCAAAGAGGTTTACATTTGTCCGTCTGTGCCACCGCCATGGGCTGAGGAATCACTGACCAGCCGTGGACGTGCTGTCTATTTCTACAACTTCCTCAGGCACTGGCCACCCCATAACGGCTGCTGCTGTCATTCCCACAGCTCTCTGACCCCATCTTTGAATTATACCTGTTCCTGGGCCTCAGAAGGCTGTACTCCAGTGCTCTCTCCCTTGTCTCTCCCTCAGCACACTAACTCAGAGTGCAGAACCATGAACATCCACCGGCCAGGTCATCTCCAGCTTATGCCTATGAATAATGTTTACATCTAGTCCTACTCTTACATTTAAACTCAATACATTGCGTATGTTCAATACATATGGGTAGCTACTTGTATGCCAATCATAATTCAAAATTAACTTTTTAACGTATTCAGTACAGAGTCTACAGGGTCTCGCTACATAGATCAAATTCATAGTGATTCTCCTATTTTCAGCTTCCTAAGCTTTCGGATTACAGGCATGCACCACCACGCCCAGGCTCAATCGCTGTCTCAGCGTGCCCCAGGGGCCGGCCGGCATGGCACACGGGGATTGAAGCCCGGTCCCTGTGTTCAGAATTAGTTTTTAAAATAAGTAAATTTAACACAACTTAGCTTATTTATTGAATTAGCTTACAGACTGAATTAAGGGTGTACTTAATTGTAATAGTTGCTATGTTATATATTACAGTTATATATATGCCCCGGGAGAGAAGTGTCGGCGGTGAGGACCTCCAAGGGCGCCCTGTGCAGGAGCCGAGAGCGCCCGTCAGTAAGAAGGTTCACAGACCAACTCAACGAAGCTACACATATCCACGCCAGCCCTGGGAGCAGAGCTTTACTCCCTGGCAAAGGAAAAGCGATTTCTTTTTAGTAAATACCCTGTCTTGAGATAACTATGTTTTAATGTAATCATAGAAAACTGTCTAGAAAATTCTATTTATCTATTACCCTAGTTTCCCATCAGTAATGGCTTGTAAAACTATAGTGTGAATCGTGCAGGTTGCTGACAGCGATACAATTAAAACGTAAAGCCTTCCCGTCACCTCCAGATTGCGAACGCTGCCTGCTCCCTTTCTCTCCCATCCGCACTCCCTCATGTCCCCTGGCAACCGCGGGTGCATTTTCTATTCCTGTAATGTTTTCATTTCAAGAATAGTATAAACAGAATCCTAAAATGCATAACCTTTTTGAGTCAGCTTTTATTGCCCAGTAAAACTCTCTGGAGTTTCATCAAGGCTTTTGCGTGAATCAGTGCTTGCTGCTGAGTGGCCTCGCAGGTTGCAGCCCTCCAGGCACTAAAGGACAGTGAGCACGGCTTTCACTAGTAGGAATAAAATATTTATGCACATTCGTTTACATATATTGCATGAATGAAATGCTCATTTCTCTAGATACACAAACATATTTTTCCAGAACTCCAATGATATTTTATAAGTTATTGCCAAACTGTTCTCCAGAATAGAATTTTACATAGCAGCACATGGCTGATCAATTTTCTCCCTGCTATTACAGTGAAAATGCCTGCACTATTTTGTTAACTTCCTGACAGGTGTGTGACAACACCTCATTATAAATTAGTAGGCATTTTTCAGTTAAAGAATTATGTGACTGTTTGATACTTATTTGCCCTGAATGGTAGAATCTCTTCAAAATCATAGTCTCAGTGGAGTGATTTGTATTTGTTGTGTGGATTTTTTTGTGTGTGATTTTATTGCTAAAATCTGAATGTTTTTATATATTCAAGACTTTAGTTCTTTGACAGATACAGTGAGACAAATCTTTGCTCCAGCCAGTAGTTGGTCCTCTCACACTCTTTACGTGGTTTTCCTCCAGTAGAAGTTTGTAATTCTGATCAGATAAAATTTATTAGCCTTTTTGTGTTTTCTTTGCTTTTCATCTTTCCACTTTTAGAAAATGTTTAAAATGTTATGTTTCGTATTTTCACTTGTGATCTTTTCTGAGTTATATGTATATGTGATATCGTTGGATGATTTTTCTGTCCAACTCAATGAGACATTTCAGTCTTTCTTTTCTGTCTTTTACTACGTGTTTCTAGTCTTATTCTCAGAATAACACTAGCTTCATAAAATGAGTTGAGATGTATTTCTCTTTTTCTTTTCCTGCAAAACACATAAAATTGGCATTCATTATCTAGCTGAAGAACTGGATAATTCTACAGTAAAGCTATGAACTCAAATTTCTTTTAAGGTAATTGTTAAATGACAAATTGAACTCATATCTGGGCATAGTGCCACATGCCTGTAATCCCAGCACTTGGGAGGCTGAGGCAGGATGATTGTTGCAAGTTCAAGACCAGCCAGGGCTAGAAAGTGAGCTCAAGGTCAGCCTGATTGCATAGCAAGACCGTGCCCCCAAAAGACAAAATGAACAAACAAAAACCAGATAAACAAATTAAATTCATTTACTGATTAAATAGTGTGTGTGTGTGTGTGTGTGTGTGTGTGTGTGTGTGTGTACCAAACTCAGGACCTTGGGCTTGCCAGCCAGGCGCTTATGCCACTAAGCTATCTCCCCCGCCCCAACATCCATGATTTTTGGTTTTGCCTTTTGTTTTCCTTCTGCTGATGCTGATCACTGAACCAGCACCTTTACATAGAGCTATGTCCCACCCATTTTTATTTATTTTATTTTGTGACAGGATTTAATGTGCTGAGTTACTCAGGTGCGATTCAATCTGCAATCCTCCTGCTTCCGACTTCAGGTCACCTGCATTACAGGTATGCATAAGCATGCCGGCTTGCCCATGTGTTAGCGTTCATCTCATTTTTCTTTTTTGGAAGCTTTTATTTTAAAGACATATGTCTATTTCTTCTCTCTCTCTCTCTCTCTCTCTCTCTCTCTCTCT
>NW_004524590.1:3405157-3444195 GCF_000260255.1 Octodon degus | reverse complement strand
GTTCCATGCACGGAACTCAGGACCTCACACTAGCCAGGCAGGCACTGTACCACTGAGCTCAATCCCTGGCCCCTGTCTATATCTTTCAAGTTGTTGAATATATGAGCGTCAAGTTATTCAGAGTATTCATTGATTCACTCCTTCCCAGATGTAGGATTTCTGACGATAGTGCCTCTATCTTCCATTTCATTCCTGATATTGGTGACTTGTTCACCTTTTTCACTTTTTTAGAAATTTTTAGAGCTAAATTACTCACGTAATTTATCATAGTGTGCTGATATTGTTGCTTTTGCACTTCAAGTAGAATGTAGAAAACTTACTTTCTTTCAAATCTTTCAAATCTAGACTTCTAATTTTAAAAAATTAAGCAAAATGTCTTAAGTATTTCCTCTTCACACATGGAGCATCTATGTCCATCGGTATTGAGATTGTCTTAGTAATACGTGCTTCAGATAAAACTGCGTAACCCATTGTTAATTTGTTATTCTTGTTTTGAAAATTTGTACCATATGTATTGTTGCATGTTACTCTGTTTATGTATTTCTTTTGCTATTTGCTTTTGTGTTTGTTTTTACACTTAAAAATTTTCAAAAAACAATAATTTTTGCTTTAAGCATCACGTAAGCTCAGAATAAAGTCTAATATATGTGTCCCTATTTTCTTTCCTTCTTTCTTTCTTCTTTCTTTCTTTCTTTCTTTCTTTCTTTCTTTCTTTCTTTCTTTCTTTCGTGGTACCAGGGATCAAACTCAGGACCTTGCACTTGTCAGGCAGGCCCTTATGCTGCTGAGCTATATCCCTGGCCCTCTATTTTCATCTATTTCAAAATTATTTCTTTCTTGAAGTTACAAACAATCTTCTCTTATTATTTTCTTTGTACTTGGGGAATTTCCTTCAAATGTGCTTTATAGGCAGATTTGTTACCCAGTATTTCTCTCAGTTTTTCTTCTGAGAAGGTTTGTTATTTTCCCTTCATGTCTGCAAGGTGTCCTTTCTGGGTAGATAATTTTTAGTTGACCATTCTCTGCCTTCCATACTCAAAAAGCCTTCTGTTTCCTATTTATTACTCAGTAAAAAAATCCACTAGTATTCCAATGGGCATATTTCTTGAAGCAAACATAACTTCCAAATAAAAACAATAGCAAATTAATAATTCCACATAACACAATTATCCCACATACACCAGAAATGCAATAATCTCTTCCCTCAAATCTCAACAGTTTAATTAAAACAAATTATGCAGTTCCAAGGTATAAAGGCAGAAGCAAATGCATTCCTATTCTAAAAGGGAGGATCAAGGTATACAAAGGAATAGAACCAAATCAATCCCCAGACCCAGCAGGACAGTATGAAGTGCTGTAGCTCAGTTTCCGTCATCCAGGGTAAATGGTGGTAAAATGTGAGCTTCAAAAGGCTTGAGAGGGCCCACCACTAGGGTCTTGTCAAGTTGAGCCCACAAAGTCTCTCTCTGAGGCTGGCTTCGCTCACGGCTGACAGATTTCCTTAGCACCTGGCACTCCAGCTTCTTCTAGTCTCCACTGCATCTTTGGCTTTATTTTCATTGCTTCATGCACTGTCCACTCAGGACTCCTTACCAGCCTCCTCAGGGCTTTCTGCTGAAGCCTGGGTGGAAGCTCATCTAACCCCACAGCTCTTGTGTTCTGCATGTCAGTAAAATCAGGATCACACAGACAGTGCAAAGGTCTGATGCTGGCAGAAGCAGTAGCCAGACTCCCTCAGAACATGGCTGCAGCGACCTCAGGGTGGCTGAAGGGGTCCTGAGCATGGCTAAATGAATCATCGAGAAACAATTGTTCAGGAGGCTCTTCTTAAGCAGAGGTCTCAGGGATTCTCTGCTCAAAAAATAGTTTAACATCTCTGCACTCTTGAAACTACAGTGGATGAGGTCTTGCTGATTCCTGATACCCCTTTGAGGCAGCTTTATTGTTTTCAGAGTACAAATTAGTTTGTTGTTTTTTAGTTTTTTTTTTTTTCTAACAGTGCTAATTCTTTAGCAATGACATCCTTTTGCCACAACTCTATACATAATTCCTTGTAGGTCTATAAAAGCTTTTCAAACTTTTCTGCTTAGACTTTTCCTCTGATTGTCACTATAAATATGGCTAAAAACATCCAGCAGAAGCCATGACAAAATCTGAATGCTGAGCTGGTTTGAAATTTCTTCTATTAGATTAATAAATCCATAGCACTTAATCTGAGTTTCCTTCAGGGTCTCAGTATATAGGCAAAATGTTGACAAATTTCCTGCCAAAGTAAAACAAATATGCCATCTAGTCCAACTGCCAATGGAATCCTTTTCCCAATTGAAACTTGAGCCTGGCCTTTACTGTACACATTGCTGTTACCATCCTAGTCTTCTGAGCTCTAACCAGAACCACCCTTCAAGTTCTATTTACAACATACCACAGCTCCTTTACCTTGTGTCTCCAAGTCTCTCCAAACTTCTCTCATGCACCAGTTTCAAAGGCATCTAAACCATGTGGACAGGTAGAGTCACAGTAATATTTCTACTCCTGATACCAAAATCTGTCTTGGTAACTTTGTTATTACTGGGGCAGACTGCTCAGCATTCACAGAATAAATCAAGAGAGATTTATTTTAGCTATGTTTCAGTGAAATTGACTTCAGGGTCACCTTACTCCAAGGCAAGAACTCCATTGTCTAAGGGATTGGCAAAGCAAAGGTGTTTTACTGACAAGCAGTTAAGAGCAGAGCAGGCAAGCAGTTCCATAAAGGAATGATGGTAGTACCTAAGTGTACGCATCCATGGCTTACCCAGACACACCCAGGAAAGTGTACTATTAATCTTCTAGGCATTACTAATATAATGAATTTGACCTACCAGAATTAAGGGTCGTAGTTCTGCTCTTATTTAGCTCATCCAGTGACACATGTTCCTTTTTGGAGTCAGGACTTATTATTAGGGTGTCAGTTGGGAAGATTGACCATGCTAACCTCTGTGGTCACACAGGTTATGGACTTCAAAGACAGATCAAACACCTCTCCAGGTCCCAGTGGAAAGGTGCACTGTTGAGGTTTTTTGAGTCCTCTCAGAATTCTGGAAGAAGACTCTTAACTCCTTGTTTGAGCAGCTATCACCTGACCCAAAAGGGAGAAGGACACAGTTTGTCTGTCTGTCTGTCTTTCTGTCTAGCTGTTTGCCTGACTGATTCCAGGAATACCCTAGTTAGTCAGTTTGTCTGTCTTATTTGTCTCAAGCAAAAGAAGAATCTGATCACCTCTCATTAGTCAGGACCAACTTTGAGGGAAAGGGGTTAGAACTTTCAACTTCTGAGTGCCTGCTGAGTGAGTGAGTGAGTGAGTGAGTGAGTGAGTGAGTGAGTGAAATAGACAGCAGTAGTCTTCTCTGGCTGTACACCAAAGCTGAGAAGCACCAGTCACAGTAGCTAACTGGGCTCTCACTTGTGGTTCCCTGCCAGTTGACATATGGCATAACAGAAGCCTCAACCCCTCTTTCACTAAGTTGTACCCAAGTCCTTGTGAGAGGTGCAGCCAGGCCAGCATCTGAGTGTTCTCTCTCTGAGGGACACTCACCCTGTGTATGCTGCACAAAACCTCAAAGGTACCCAACACACATGAAGGAAGTCAGAAATGCAAATTAATTAGTCAACGACCACAGTTCCTGACTATAGGAAAAATCACTTCTAGGGAGATAAAAATGAAACCAAGCCACTCTCTGTGTCTCAAAGAAAGAAAAAAAAAAAAAAAAAAAAAAAGAGGCCTATTCTTCCAGAAAATTCCACCCTGGAACGCTTAATGATTGCAGAAGTTGCCAGCACCCATAATCTCACTTCCTGCTTCCAGCTCACTTCCTTCCAACCCACTGAATTGGTTCCACCTAGCAAGTGCCTGCACTGGGTCGCAGAGGTCCTCCCTCCTGATCCTCTGGCCGTGTGTCCTGGTCACATATCATCATCTACTGCCCAACTGAGATTACTGCCAGTAATTCCTTCTGAGCTCCACTTTTTGGCTGAGGAAAAATTGGGCTGTCAGCACTGACAAATGAGTTCCCATGGCCTTTCCATAAGGTCACCCTACCCAGAAACTTAAAATCGGTCAAACACTTCACAAAGACACCAAAGATGGGCAACAAAAAGCCCATCCATATGTGAAAAGTTACCATTCTTACCCAGAAGCCTCATAAAAAGACTATGGACACTGAAAATAAATTCCCTTCAGTATAAGAGATAAAGACTCTCAAAATCTTCCACATCAGTATTAGGGGCCACCCTGTGACTTTCCTGGTAGACAATGGTATGGAACTCTGTGCCTTCAAAAGTCCCCTTTGTCAAAAGATTACTATCACTGGAGCATCTGGGACTCTTGCCTCTTGCTGCTCTGATCAGCTTCAAACTTGTAGCCTGGGAGGGCATCCTATATAAGCCAGCCCCTAATCTCTTGTGAGGATAGACTCTCTCTTCAAGTTAAAAGTCACCATCTCCTGTCACCAAGGCAGTCAGTCTATCTCTTGTTTAACCCTGAACATTCCCTGAGAGGAAGATGACACTTTCATTAGCCTAGTAGAGATAACCACAATGATGAAATTCTGAAAGCTCCCCTCCCAAGGCACAAGCCACAGCTCGCGTATGGGCCCGAACACCACACATGCTCCAGCCGTCACCTGGCACTCCTCAATTCCCACCCACACACCCTTCTTGGCATCCTGCCTCTAGATCCACTTGCCTGGTTCACTTGCCTGTGTTTAAAAGATGTCTTCCCTGTATGTAAGTTTCCCCCATAAACCCCTTCAACTGGGAAAATCCTGAGAAAAGATACAGGACTCACCTGGACTGAATTGCCTTGAGGGGTTAAAAACTCTCCATCTAATTTTGAGGAGGCTCTAACAACAAATGTGGTCAGGCCACCAGAACCTTTTCTCCAAGACAACCAGATTCTCTGTCTTCTGCTTGCCAATGTGAACTGTGAGGGAAAAAAATAAGTTTCCAAAACACACCTCTCCTGCCTGTGAAGCCAGTTCGAGCGAGACTTCTGAGCTGCTACAGCCACCACGTGGCCCTCCGTAGACATTGCCTCGGTGTTCTGCCACCCACAGCCTGCTGGTACACGTGCCTGGACCTAAAGAATGCTTCCTTTTGCCTTTGACTGGCTCCTGTCATCCAGCCCTTCTTCACCACTGACATGGACTCAGTTTTTCAGATGTTCAAAAACTTGTTTCCTCTTTGAGAAAGCATTTCCGATTAGTGACACCCAAGCCACTTCCTGCAAAAGCACAATAGCTCTGATGTAATTTATGTAGAACATGTTTACAAAACAAACAAAAAAATTCACAAATTTCTTGGAGCTGCTGGCTTCTATTAATCTGAATTCTTGAGTTCACAGAAATAATGACACTTATTCAGACTGACACTCCTAGGAGCGCACAATGGACTACCTGTGCAACCAGTTGGATCTTATCACTACAGGGCTTCCTCCCCTTTGCCTCCATTCTCCATCAGCCACAGCCCTTCTGATCAAGAAAGTTAACAAGCTCACTTCAGGCCAAGACCTAACTGTCCAGGTGCCACACGATGCTGTGGTCACTGTGGACAGAGTTAGTTTGGCCAAAGTTCTCCTGCTACTGCTTCCTCCTACTGTTTTGGAAACCTGCCCAACAAGCAGGGCCGTCCATTTGTGACTGAAAAATAAACCCCTGCCAGATGCGGAGTACGTGCTGTCAGATTCCACATGTAGGAGTGGAATCTGATCAGCTACATATATTGTGGTCACCTTGGACAGAGTTACTTTGGCCAATAATGGCTACTGCGTCCTGCTGCTGTTGAAACCTGGCACCAATAACACTAAATCTTCATTCTCTGCAATCTGCACTCCTAAGCCCCTCCAGGGAGCCCAAAGACTGAGACTTCAACCCCAGCCAGAAAATCTTTGCCCCATACTCCCAGAAGATCCACCTTAATCGGAGCCAGACCTGCCCCACTGTATGCACCTCAGGCTTGAGCACCTGTGTCGCTGACCGTGACCTCCCGCCACTTAAAGACATACAGCCTTAGTGCTCACGTATAGCTACCAAGTCTTTCCCTAACTGAGCTGAGAGGGCAATAAAAGTTAATAGCGACCTGCTACCAGCTGTACCTGTAGACTCTCCTACACACACATGTAACTTGGGCGGACACTAGAGACCTCTACAAGTTCCAGAAATCCAACCTTATATACAATTGAGAATTTTCCTGGACCAGAAAGCTCACTCCGAAACCACAGCACACTCTGGGCCCTGCTCTGGGCCCTCCAGATGCGGACCAGTCCACACATGCCTTAATCCTCAGGACACAATTCGCAGGAGTGCTCCATGTGCTCCCTTGACTTTTGTGTCTTTTTAGACTGCCTACTGCAGTCCTTGTCTTGCCTTAGGTCTATGGATGACCGCCCTGAAAGAATACAAATAACCAGTAAGGCCCTTCATGATAAAGATTTCATGAACATCCAAGGCAGATTGGACTATCTCTTAGATCACATCAAGTCCTTCACTCCCTTGACAGAGTTAACTTAGAGAGAAACCCTACCCTAGGGGAAACAAGCCACAAACTACTGTGGTGGGAATTTTTGGTCTTCAGGAACTTGGTTAGGCTCCTCCTAAGATAGCCTCAATGTTATCATTTCTATTTGGATCTTGTCTCAATAGGTCACATGTAGCATGCCCAACAAAGATTCTCTGGGCGAATTAAAACAAGGGAGAAATGTAGCAGGAGATGCCCTCTGCCGTCCAGTATACTTTAGCTTGCTAGTTGCCCAGGTAACAGTTCCTGTACTTTTGTTTGTTAGAAATGATTGGTCACTGTGATGCTGTGACGCACAGCTGATCTCTATGATGCGTACGTAGTGTAAGAATGATCCCCAGTCAACAAGCTGTCCTGCCTCTGCGCTTTATACTTACTTATGGGATAGAAGCTCTAGACTGCCAGAGATCAGGGCCTGACATTTGAGGAACCATTGATTTCTAGTCAGTACCCATCTAAAGTTAAATAAATCTGCCTCCAAATCCTCGGTGTCATTTTGGTGTTTCTATTTGTCATTATACTTTGAGCCCTCAAACCATAATTAGTATGGCAAATTGCTTGTATTTTTCCCACCCCCCAGAAAGAAATTCATAATAATATTCCAGTACCATATATTTCCCCAGAATCTCTCCACTTCATATTAAGATCTGAAGACTGTTTCCTCTGCTCTTGAACCTCAAGAGCTTTAGTGATTGCTTTTATTTGTTTTGTTTTATTTTAATATATTTGGTACAAAACATATGTGGTAATTCTGTCCAATAATTTGGGCTGAAGTCTTAACCTACAGCCAGTATTTATTGTCACACAGGAATAAGCATGCCTTACAATGGTTTCATTCCCCTAGTATTGAGACTACTGATATCATGAAACAGAGATAAGTCATAGTCAGTATAGTTTGTCTGAAAAATTAATCCAGTAAAACCTATATGCATAAGTGGCTCTTATATCACTAAATTGGATGGTAATTGGTTAGGTATCTATAAAATTCCGTTATTTCCCTATAAGTTTATTTTTCTATGCATTTGCTATAGGTCTCACTACATAGCTCAAACTCATGGTGATCCTCCTGTTTTTGGGCTGTCCAGTGCTGGGATTACAGGTGTGTGCCACCACACCTGGACTCATGGCCAGACCAGCATACCCAGGGTGGGGTGGTGCAGCATGTGGTGCAGGAGATCCAACCTCAGTCCCTGCACTTGCCTAAGCAGGTGCTTAGTACACTGAACTATCTCACCAGCCCTTCCTGTAAGTTCTCAAAACTGGGACCACCAATTCCAAAAGATGTTTTGAAGTAAATCAATAGAATGTTCCTTAAATATATTTGTGATAAAATAATTTTGGAAAACATTAGCTAGATGGGCAACATCAATATCCATGAAGAAGACACAATTTAAAGTGTGTTTTAAAGTTTCCAAAACACTTTTGGTCCAGATGCAATTCTGCCTGCCTCACTGCTCCAAGGACAGGAAATTCTGGTCACATACAAATCGGAGTCCTCTGAGAGAAAAACGCACTTGTGTCTTTATGTGACCGAATTTAGTAGATCAGAAATTGACTTGAAGTGGAATATTTGTGTTTATCTTCTATTCAACTGCTCGCTCTTACTTCAGTGTTCCATGATTCCAGTTTTCTCTTTCTTGGGGCTTATCCCTATGCTCTGGTCTCAGCTACTAGCTGCGGAGGGGAGCATGGTGCAGGAAGGCACTTAGAGGAAATACAAAAAGAAGTTTGCTTGAAGGAACACAGCTCTCCAACTTATATCTATTCAGCCCAGTTAACATTTACTGAGAATGGAAAAGGATCCAGTGACAAAGATCTATGTAGTACAATTATCTTTGACCTTTGTTGGTGCTTTTACTTTCATGGTGATAATCAGCATCCACGGCCTGCTCCAATTCTACATGCACTCCTGTTGGGTGGCTTCGTGTGTTTTCTCTCACATTTTCTACTCATCAGTATCCATCATAAAATACTCAGAAAGCCCTCAAACTTGCTTGTTTCTTTTTAATAAGGAAGATGGCAAGGGAGCGTGATAGATCCTCTACAGCAGTGTCCTCAGTTACCAAGCCTTTGCTCTGCGACTTGCAGCAGTTCCCACCCCATGCGTGGGTTCTTCTTGCTTTTACTCTGACCGACACTGCATCATGAACGTTGCCTAGTGACATCTCCAGACCTGGACCTGAAGGCCCGTGTGCTTCTGCTCTTGCTTGTAGAGCTCTGTCAGCTGTTATGCAAATGAGTAGGAGCCAGCAGACTGAATTGTCGAGTTCTTCTGTTGTCCACCCAACAGGTTTGTCAATGGGGCCATCTCGGATCAGCCAGACCCCACCTGATAGAAGCCTATTGAAGATCCACAGTGAGCACACCACGGTCGTCTGGCCCATCTAGCGCAGCAGGAGCACACAGCTGACCCTCAGGTTTGTGAACAGGAATCAGGATGTGTGGTTTGAGGCCACAGTGTTTTTAAGTAGACTTTTTAGAAGTGAACGATAGTGGACCCCACAAGACAGAAGCATAAATAAAATCCTATAAGTGCGTTCGAGTCATAAATTCAAGATGTTTGCAGTCTTGTGGGTATTATTTGTGACTTCAGGAGACAATTTTTATGGGAAATCTGACAATAGCTAAGTAGCAAAAATCCCATAGGTAGTGTAAATGAAGGAGCTAAGACATATGAGTAAGCACCAGGTGCCAACGACATAAGGCAATGCAGAAAACATGGATCTCAAACTATGACAAGCTGCCAGTATATCAGGTTATAAGAGGAATACAGGCCAACCCTTCTGGGAAGCTTTAGTTCCCAGCTCAGTGGTCATTCCAGGCCAGTTTGGTTCTCTAATTAGTGAGGTTGTTCTGCCTGCCATCCTGCCATAGCTGGGGTTTGCAGTCTGGCTCTTCTGACTTGCTATAATACTCGCTACCTTTGATTTTCACTGGCATTCCCTGATTCCATGTGAATCATCTAGAGCAGCCTTGTGTATCCATACGGCTTATCTCCTCATGTCCAATCCACTATAGATCCAATTGCTTTCTTTAAAACGTTCTATCACATGTAATACAGAATGGGTGAATATTATAAACCTTAGGATATGACAAGAAGTCAGCCTAAGAAGACCCTATGGTCTATGATTTTACCTTTGTGGAATGACCAAAGTAGGGAAATCTATAGTCCAGAAAAGCAGGCAGGTGATTTGCCAGAGGTTGAGGAGAAGAGAAAGTGATCAACACTGTTGATGGCTGTGGATGTGCAGGGTGGGAACGTGAAATTGCTACAGAGGTAGGCAATGGCGGGTGATTGCACGACATCATGAATGTAACAAAAACTACCGACTGTAATACAAACTACTGAGCTTAAACAATTAAATGTTAGGAATTTTACCTCAAAGAAGTGCCATCATTATCGAACATGTATGTGTTTTGTCTTATCATTATTTTCTAAACAATACAGAATAGCAACTATTTACACAGCCTTACGTTGTATCAAGTATTACAAGTAAACTAGAGTTTATGTAAAATCTATGGGAGGCTATACGCTGGCTCTGTGTGCACAGTGCACAGTTCATGCATATGGCTTGAGTATGCAAGGACTTCAGTATGTACAGGGGATCTTGGAACTGATCCTTGTGAATAATTAAAGACAACTGTCCCTGGCAGCATTCTCATCTAAAACTTCCAGATTTGTTTTCACTTCTTAGCATCTCTGTTTCATTGCTCTAACAATAACTGTTTTGTTCTTAAAGGACAATATACTTCACCAATCATTTGGCGAGCATCACCAAACGGTTTAGTAGCAGTGTCAGACCATGTGCTCCTGTTTCCCATTCACACAGGGTGAGATAAACTGGGTTCACCCCTGAGGTCTTGTCAAGGGCATTTGAATAAGGCGAAGTCTGAAGAGCTTCCAGAAGCAGCCACACATCAAGGCCACGGAAGCTGCAACTGTGGTGCGATTCACAGCAAAAGCTCACTCTCAAAAGCCCCATAATTGTTTGCTGCTTTGGTCACTTCAGTCACCTTAACAACCCACTTGACATTCAATCTTGCTTCTTGTAGCACTCATTTCTACATTATGAAATTAAGGTAGCTTAACTATGTTTTAGATTTTTTTTTCTGATTAATAATCTTCAGGACGTTGAACGACAATTGGTCCAAGTTAGTTTATTTCAGTCTGGCTGAATGGAGATAAGGTAATGATGGAAGATCTCATCTCAGGAAAAACAGTCAAGAATCAGAGAACCATGTTAGGATCCGGCAACTGATGGGGTCTGTGGGAAAGAAGAAGGTATTTGGAGGTTGAAAAAAGAGCAAAAGGAGATTGAGTCAAAACATGTAGAAGGAAGGCATGAACAAAATGAGATTGTGAGAAAGACACCGGGAGTGGACTAAAGTCAAGATTGCTGGGCAGTGAGGAAAACTGATGTTTTGTGTGACTATAAAAGTAGGGACAGGTAGGAGGAAAGCTGAGGCTCTGCACGGCAGGCTGCACAGAGCAGCGGCTGCAGCTACCGGTGAGAGCCCTACGCCGTGCTGCGGGCGGTAGCTGCTTCACTATCACAGGTGGTAGCTCTCCAGCACTCGTTACACCACAAGGACAAGTAAAGGAATTAATTATTTTATTTAACTTAATTTTAATTTAAATGGCCACAGATGTTTAGTAGTAGTACACTGCACAACACAATTCAAGAGCTTTTTATCTGGGGTTAAAATGAATGAACTTAGGAAATGATTTTAGGAAATCACTGAATGAATGATTTTAGGAAACTTACAATTGTGGTTTGTGTGTATTTGTCCCCACAAAGCCTCATGTAGTTATTGAGGCATGGTTCTAGAGTATGTGATTCATTCATCATGAAAGGCTGGGATTATGGGTCTGAAGTTCTGCTAGGATTATGGGTTTGGGTACTACACCCAGCCTGGGGCAGATAAAGAGGAGAGAGAGAGACTTGCTCTCTGCAGCCATTACTGCTGCTTCTCCTCCACTTTGCTCTTGCTCTTTGCTGCCACCATGAAAGGTTGTTCTCCATCATGTGCAATGCTGACTTGGAGTGAGCCAGCTGAGATGGACTGAAATCTCCATAACAGTGACTAAAAAAACCTTTCCTTCCTTCATTTTTGGTGTCAGGTATTGTCACAGCAATGAGACAAGATTAACTGAGACACTAACATTGCTAAACATTGAGTTTCTCATGGATAAATGAATCAGAAAAAATTCTTTTTTATTATTATAATTTTCTTTTATTTTGAAGAGTAAAAGTGAGAGCAAGAAACGCAAAAGCAAAGACAGAAGCAGGGTAACAGGTTTTCAAAACAAGAATAGCTGATTAACAGAGATTGATATATTATCTATTTTTATCATCATATCTGTTACTCAGATTAGCAGACACAGTTATGCAATATAGGACATATTATTGAATATTACCACATGCTTTCAAGAAGTCTTAAATTTTTGTTCTTGCCTCTCATTTTCTTTTATTAACTTTTTAAAAAAGAAATTTAGAGTAAGTACTAATTGATCGACATTAGAAACAATACACATTTAGAAGATCAAAATAATCAGGTATTTAAAGCATGGTTTTAGTAGTGTATATTGCTGTCCTCAGTGTAGTTGCTTAACTCACAGAAATCAGTACACGGAGTTAGTCAGGGTGGGAATTCTACCTATTAACTGTTATTTTTAAAAAAAATCTTGATGGGAACTCTTTGGACCATTGCTTTATCCATCATGTATATATAACTGTATGGTTTTGCCCCTACCTTATTGCCTAACTTTTCTTCTTTGTCTCTGTTCATTGCTTATTCTTAATTTCTCTTTCCTTCCATGTACCTATGCTATACCTTTCACTTTTGATTTCTTCGAGATCTTACTCGAGAGAAACAATACAATATTTACACACGTGAGTCTGGTTTACTTTATTTATGAGTGTAGCTTCAGGTTGCATCCACTTACCTACAAAGCCTTCAAGTTTGTTTTTCTCTGTAGCTGAGTGATATTCCATTGTATAAAAACACCACATCTTCTTCATCCATGCCTCAGGAGATGGGCATTTTGGTTTTTTCCAAGATTTTGCTATCACAAATTGTGCTGCTATAAACATAGGCATGCATATATCACTTTGATACAATGTTTTCAGTTATTTTGGGATAATTCCAAGAAGGCAGGTAGCTGAGTTGAAGGGGATTTGCAGTCCTAGGTTTTTGAAGAGTATCCACACTGATTTCCATAATGGTTGCACCAGTCTACATTCCTACCAGCAGTGGAGAAGGGTTCCTTTTCCTCCTGCAGCCTCCCCAACATTTGTTGTTGGTTGATTTCTTTGTGATAGCCATTCTTTCTGGGGTAAGATGGTATCTCAGTGTTGCTTTAATTTGAATTTCTCAAATGGCTAGTAATGTGGAGCATTTTTTCATGTTTATTTGTCTCTTGTATTTCTTCCTTTGAGAAATGTGTGTTCATCTCAGATGATCATTTTTGAACTGGGTCTTTAAGTTTTGGGACCCTAATGTTTTTTAGTTCTTTATAAATTTTAGATAGAAGACCTTTGTCTGGGTAGTTATTAGTTAAGCTTTTTGAAAATTTGTGGGTTGTCTTTTCACTTTGTTGTTAATTTCTTTGGATGTGCAGAAACTTAATAAGAGGAGGTTCCAGTTGTTAATTATTTCAAGTATATCCCGTACAGTTTGATTTTGTTCATGAACTGTTTGCTTACCCCTATATCTTCAATATAGTGTCTCTGTTTTAATGTTTAGAGCTTTAATCCATTTTGACTTTAGTTTAGTGCATGGTGATAGACCTGGAAGTGTCTAGTTTTAGCATTCGGCATGTAGAAAGCCAGTTTTTCCAGCACCATTTGTTAAAGAGGCTATCTTTCTTTCAGTGAGCAGGTTTGGACTCTCTGTCGAAGATAAGATGGCTGAGCATGTTTGTAGTTGCTTCTACATCTTCTAATCTATTCCAATGATCCTCAGGTCTATTTTGTTGCCAGTACCATGCTGATTTTATTATAGTAGCTTTGTAGTATAATTTGAAGTCAAGGATTGTAATGCCTTGCCTTTGTTGTCCAGGATTGTCCTTGTTACTCTAGGTTTTTTCTGGTTCCAAATAAATTTTAGGAATGATTTTTCTAGTCTGTGAGGTAAACTGATAAGGATTTTATGGGGATAAGTGGTATTTTGATAGGGATTGCATTAAATCTGTGTAACAGTTTGGGTAGTATGACCATTTTCACAATGTTAGTTCTTCCTATCCAGGAGCAAAGAATAGGCTTCCACTTTCTGAAATCCCCTTCAATCTCTTTATTCAGGGTACTGTAATTTTCACTGAATAGATCCTTTACTTCTTTAGTAAGATTGATTCCTAAGTACTTCATTTTCCTTGGTGCTGTTGTAAAAGGTATTGTTTTTCTAATTTTTCTCTCAGTGTGTTTGTTATCTGTGTAGAGGAATGCTATTGACTTTTGGGTATTGACCACATAATGTACTATGCTACTGAATTTGTTTATTAATTCTAGGAGTTTGTTTGTGGAGTTTTTTGGGTCTTCCAAGTAGAGTGTCATGTGATCTGAAAATAACGATAATTTTACTTCTTCTTTATCTATTTTTATTCTTTTATGTCTCTCTCTTGTCTAATGGCTCTAGCTAAGGATTCAAGAACTATATTGAGTAGGAGTGGTGATAGAGGACGTCCTTGTATTGTACCCCATCTGAGAGTAAACAATTTCAGTATTTCCCATTTAGAATTATGTTGACTTGTCATAGATGGCTTTTATCAGATTGAAGTAGAGGCCATCTATTCCAATTTTCTGTAGGGTTTTTTTAAACCATGAATGAGTGTTGAACTTTGTCAAAAGCCTTTTCTGCATCAATTGAGATGATCATATGGTTTTTGGATTTCGCTCTATTGATAACGTGCATTAAATTTATATATTTGTGTATATTGAACCATCTTTGCAACCCTGGGATGAATTCTACCTGGTCTTGGTGTATAATCTTCTTGATGATTTGCTGTATTCTATTTGCTAGGATTTCATTGAGGATTTTTGCTTCTATGTTCTTGAGGAAGACTGGCCGGTAGTTCTCTTTTATAGTTGTATCTTTCCCTGGTTTTGGTAACAGTATAATACTTGCCTCCAGGAATGATTTTGGGAGGATTACATCCTTTACAATTTCATTGAAGAATTTGAGGATTATTGGGATTATGTCCTCTGTAAATGTCTTGTAGAATTCAACTGTGAATGTGTCAGGACCTTGGCTTTTCTTTGTTGGTAAGTTTTTTTTTTATTACATCTCAACTTCATTGGCTGACATTGGCTTACTGAGAGTTGTTATATCTTCTTGATTCAGTTTTAGTAATTTGTATCTTCCTAGGAATCTGTCCATTTCTTCTGGGTCTTCCATTCTGTGAGCGTAAAGATTTTCAAAGTAGCTATTGATTCTTCTGAATTTCCACAGGGTCTCTAATAATTTCACCATTTTCATTCCTTATTGCTTGAATTTGAGTTTTTTCTTTTCTCTTTTTAATGAGGTTAGATAGGGGCTTATCAATTTTATTTAATCTTTCAAAGAACCAACTTCTTTAATCATTAATTCTTTGTATTGTTTTCTTTGTCTCAATCGCGTTAATTTCTGCTCTAATCTTTATAATTTCCTCCCATCTTTGGGCTTTACGCTTGGTTTGCTTTTCTTTTGCTAGATGCTTGAGCAGCAGCATTAGGGTGTTTATTTGTTCCCATTGCGTTTTCCTGATGCCTGAGTTCACAGCTATAAGTCTCCCTGTCTGTACTTCATTCATTACCTCCCACAAATTCTGAGCAGTTGTGCTTGAATTTTCATTGAATTGTAGATATTGTCTAATTCCTTCTTTAGTTTCATGTGTAACCCATTAGTTGCTGAGGAGGGTTTATTTAACTTTCATGTGTTTATGGGTTTGTTGTGGTTTTACTTATCATTATTTCCAGTTTCATTGCACTGTGCTCAAATAATGTGCATGGGATAATTCCTTTTCTCTTGCATATACTTAAGCACGACCTATGGACCAGTATGTGGTCTATTTTAGAAAATGTCCCATGTACAGCTGAAAAGAATGTGCATTCAGCTGTGGTCGGGTAGAACACTCTGTATATGTCCACCAAGTCCATTTGTTCAGAGGTTTGATTCAGTTCTCCTACCTCTGTGCTAATTTTTTGTCTGCTTGACCTATGTTTTTTGGAAAAAGGAGTGTAAAAGTCGCTTGTTATTGTTGTGATATTAAATATTAGATTCTTTATGTCCATTAAGATTTGTCGGGCCCGGAAGATGGCTCAATAGAATAAGTGCTTTCCTGGCACACACAAAGGCCTGAGTTCAATCCCTGGGTCCTTAAAAAAAAAAAAAAGATTTGTCTTATATATGGGTGCTCCTGTGTTTGGTGTGTACATATTTATGACTGATAGCTCTTCCTCTTGTATTCCCTAACCAGTATGTCGCGGCCTTCTTTATTTCATTTTATCATTTTTTGATGTGAACTTCAGATTGTCTGCAAGCAGGATTGCTACCTCTGATTTTTTCTGAGGTCCTGGGGTATGTAGTATTATTTTCCATCCTTTGATTTTCAGCCTATGAATTTCTTTATCAGTTAAGTGTATTTCTTGTATACAGCTTGTTGCTCAATTTTGCTTTCTAATCTACTCAGTGTATTTTTTTTTAATTGGTGAATTGAGTCTATTTACATTGATGGTTTTAACTGAGATGTATTGGCATATGTGTGACATGTTATCTACTTGTTGTTGGTTACCTATTTTTCTCCTGTACTTAAATGTTTGCCTTATTTGGTGGGTTCTTTCCTTTCTTATTCATGGGATTGTGGTTGTTTTGATCCCTCTCTAGACTATCTTTAATAGTCTGTGTAGGGTTGGCTTTGTCGTCATGAAATTCTTTAATTGTTCCTTATTGTGGAAGTATTTCAATTCTCCTTCAAACTTGAAAGAGAATTTTGCAGGGTATACCAGTGTGGGTTGGAATTTTTTTTCTTGCAATACTTGTAGTACTTTGTTCCATCCTCTTGACTTGATCGTTTGTGAAGAGAAATCTGCCATTATTTTTCTGGGTTTTCCTTCAAATGTAATCAGTTTTTTTCTTTAGTGGCTTTTTGTGTACTGCTCCTGTGCTGGATTTCTGGGATCTTGATTTCAATTGGTTTGATTTTAATTGGGTTGATATTATTTGCAGTTCTATATGTTTTGATTACCTGAATGTCAGATTGTTTCCCCATGTTTGAGAAGTTTTTTGCTATTACTTCTCCCCATATTATTTATTCATTTATTTACTTATTTATTTTTGTATTTTAGGGAAGGGTCTACAGGGTGTTCAGGGTCTCACTACTAGTTAGGACTTATAGTGATCCATTTACTTAAAGCCTCCCAAGAGCTGAGATTATGGGCGCATGCCACCATACCCAGTCTCAATTGCCATCTCAGCTTGCTTCAAGGGCAGGGCTGTAACAGCAGGACTGGGAATTGAACCCCCAGCCCTTGTGCCTGCTTGCAGGTGCTTTAATCAGCTGAGCTATTTGGCCAGCTCTTTTATATTCTTTTTGTATCGTTTTTATTGAGTCCTTTTCTCGTTGATGCCTTAGTCTGATGTTGTTCATCTTTGCATCATCTTGCAGATGTTAGCTTCTTCTTCCCTGCATCCTTGTTGTTTTTAAGAGATCTTTTCTTACCTTTTCACTATGTGTAATGGTGTCTTCAAGGTCTGAAAGTTTATCTTCACTTTCATTCAAATGGTTTTGCCAACCTGTGATTGAGATTTTTAATTTCTTATATAGCACTTTGAACCTGCTTCATCTAATCTATTTCTTTCCTATATTGCTCATTCAAGGATTCCATCATTTTTGTATTCTCCTATATTTTTATGAGTTTCTTCTTTAGAAGCATTTAGTAGTTATTTCGTTATAGCTATCATTTCTTTTTTTTTACTTCAGAGATTATTTCTCATCTGATTTCCTCTATACCTTTCTGCAGTTGTTTCTCTACTTCAGATGCCATTATTTCAGAGATTTCAGGCTTGTGGCTTCCAATTTCCTCTATGTGATTCTATCTTGCATTTGTTCTGGGTGGGCTCAGGGCCTGAGAATGGATTTTGCTCCTTCTCTTTGTCATTTTGTATAGCACTGTCCTCTGATCTTTGGTGCAAGGACTTGGGGCAATAATTACCTTAGCACCTACCAATATTATTAGCCAAGTGAAATTATGTGGTTAAGACAGTTAATTTTGTATTTATAGTACTATGATTAGCAACACTAGTAATGGGTAGTGAGTTTTGGCAATTGACAAAGTTTTGTAACTAATGGATTTGTATTTTAGACCATATAAGCAAGCATTATGACTGTGTAGTTAAGCACATCTTAAATTGGGAACTTTTATTTAAATAAATCCCCTAAGTTCTGTCTGATAACCTCTCCTTGAGTACCTGGAGTCTTCCAGGCAGACTATTTCACCCCAGTTACCTGTTGCTCCTCTCTCTTGATCAAGAGAAAGAGAGAGAGAGAGAGAGAGAGAGAGAGAGAGAGAGAGAGAGGAGAGGGGAGGGGAAAGGAGGAGAGGAGAGGGGAGGGGAGGGGAGGAGAGAAGAGGGAAAGAGAGGAGAGGAGAGGAGAGGAGAGGAGAGGAGAAAATGCTCTCATAGATCTGGTTCTAGCAGTGTGTCTCAGTTTACTGTGTCTGGATCTACCAAATTCAAATTCATCCAGCTGGCCCTGATTGGATCTGGCTGCTGTGCCAGGCTTCCTCCTGCTGTAGCCCATTGATGTGAACCCACTCTGTCCTACTGACAAGCTGTACTGCTCCTTGCCTAGCTGGCTGGATCTTGCCCCTAGCGTCTCTGCTGGGAGTTCTGCCTCAGTGTTCCACACCAGGCCTGACCACTGGCTGCAGGGAGGTTCCAGTGTACAGCAGATCCCACACATTAGGCTTTCAGAAAATGTTTTCAAAGCTGAAGTGTTGTTCGTAGATATAGGGGCGTTAGTCATGAAATGCTTTTTACGCATGCTAAATTACATCGTAAGACACAATGAAAGCTATAGGACACAGCGAACTGTGCTGAAGTTATTTAGTGTCTAATAGCAAGAAAATACTCACCTGTGGGAGGAAAGAAGTCAGTGATTCAGTTCTTGCCGTGCTCTACCACTGGCTTAGTAACACCCACAGAGTGTAGAACCCTCGGAAAAGATCCAGCTACTTGACGGGAATTCAGACAGATCTTTATCATTTAACAATATATGAAATCCTTCAGTAGCCCTACCATTATCTGTGATCTGTTGCTAAGTAAAACCAAATATTAGGAATGCAATACTAAAGTATCAGACACTGTCAAATTCTTATTTCTACCCAACTTTCAAGCTAATAAATTAGCCCATTATGGTGTCACGGATTTTGACAATGGACACAGACTTGCAAGTCAGAAACCAAGACTATTTATTAGCTACAGCACAGTAAGTCGCGCAGTTTGCATTGTTCTCTGGACCCCCACCCCGAGTCCCACTGTAGCTCAGATGGATGCCAAGCATGCAGAGGGCTGCATCATATCCAGGGAACAGGAAGATTCAGGAATCTGTCATTATATAGTAAGTGGTAAGCAAATTTGTTGTCGGTCTTTACCCAGACATCGAGGCATCTCTCAACACTGTTCACTGGAAACAACTGCAGAACTTTGTATTAGAGGCTCACGGAACTGGACAGTAAAGGGAAGCACAGAGCTTGTGGTTGGCTGCTCCTCTCAACAGTTCTGACCTTAGGAGTTATCGAGATTTTCAGACTTTCAATTCTAATATATTCTACTATAATTTGGCCCTTGCCAAGCATATACCCAAGCTCAGCGACCTTGCCCTCTGACCTCATTGGAATGCTCTGAACTTTGTGAGGTACCAATGAAATGCCCATCCTCATAATTACCTGCAAGAGATCTGTGCTCCTTATCAGTATTGAAGCAACCTGGATTTATTGTTTCTAATAACCATAAAAATATTTTTTATTTCATGTAAGATAGGGTAGAAATAATTAAAGAGTTCTGCCCAGGAAGAGACAGCAATTTTGTCTCCAGGGAAGCATATTTTATCTTATTTTTCTCCATCTTCCCTTTATCTTTATTCCTCCCTACTTACTACCAGTTTTCTCTCATAAGAGAATGTGACTCTCCACACTTTTCAGTACTAGCAATTCAGCCTGCCATGGGTCTATTTCCCTATGCTGTCCCACAATGAGGCTGATGGTACCAAACCCAGCACCAATCAGTCCCACTCAGAATTTCTTTCTTTATCTGTTGTTGACACCCAATGAGGTATATGACAGATTTGCTCAAAGGAAGAAGGAAAACAAATCACTCTTGGTGAATCACGCTGCAAAGAGCAAGTTTTATAGTTTAAAAGATTTTTAACTCTTCTTACAAAGAGTATGAATGATCAAATAGGATGGACTTCAAGAAAAAGTTATTTTATGGTTCTAAAAATAGTATTACTGGTCATACAGTACAGAAGTGCATGGAGTCTGCTGGCTAGCTCAGTTGTTTAAGCGCCTGCTCATGCAAATGCAGTCAGGCACAGGATACCGCAGTTCTATCCCCACCTCCACCTGCCTTAGCAGACTGACACTTAAGGCAGCCTTAGACAGCCAAAAAAAAAATCCTTCTCAACTTAAAAAATTAAAAATAAAAAATAAAAACAAAACATTTTTAATCTTTTTTTAATTTAATATTTTTTGGTACTGGGTTTCACTATGCAGCTCAAACTCATAGTGATCCCCTGTTTTCAGCTCCCCAGTGCTGAGATTACAGGCATGGGCCACCCCAGGACTCAGTGCCAGGCTCAGCACACCCAGGAGTGGGGCTGGCACTGCAGTGCAGTGCCAAGGATCGAAACCTGGCCTCTGCACTTGCCTAAGCAGGCACTTAGTCTACTGAGCTATCTCACTGACTCTATTAATCCCTTTGAGTGAGGTTTCCTTATGCCTTCTACTGGAGTGTCCCAAGGCATTTGAAAAAACTTTGTACAGAAGTATTGACTTCTCTTCCACAGAAGTCACAAGTTAGCACATGGGGAGTCCTCATAATCATAATAGGGAAGGGAATGGGAGCATGGGAGGAAGGGTCACTGGATGGAGCCTTCTCAGGTCCAGGACATAGTGATAGGCGTGGTATTGTGGCATGTTTTTGTTTTGGATCACTTCACTGTAAACAGTGCAGAGGGTGCACAGCTCTAAGAAGGTCTCCTTCTGTGTGAGTCCCGAACATAAATTCAAAGAACAGAGTAACAACACTTTGTAATGGTTTTTGCAATGAGGAGGGATGTTGGGAGCTCCAATTTTCTAAATCAGATTTTACCAGTATGTTGATGTATTAGCTAGCTACCTAATTAGAGGAGAATATTTTCCTCCATTCTAATTAAGTTCTCTTTAAAACTGAGAAATCACTTACTCTTTTATCACATGTTAGCTAATCTTTAGTAAGATCTACATACTGTATTGTTGTAATCAGGGGTTGCAAGGGAATAGATTTAGTATACGAAACAATTTATAGAATTATTTTGAAATATTCACCCAAAAAGTTAATGATTAGTCTATGATCTAGGGGCTCAAAGAATCCAGCCGAGGGCCTGGATCCCATGGCAATGGCCTCAAAGAGTCCAACAGGAGCCCTAGAGCCCACAGAAACATCTCATGCAAGTCTGTACCACGGATCTGCACTGGGAAGGCCCACAGGTCAGTGGGAAAGGCTAGGAAGTCTGTGCCAGTGGGATGAAATATCTGTGCCAGCAGGCTGAGGGAGCTGCTCTGGAGCCAGGAAGAGATGCCCGGTGAGGGAGCTGCTCTGCAGCCAGGAAGTGGTGCCCGGTGAGGGAGCTGCTCTGGAGCCAGGAGGAGATGCCCGGTGAGGGAGCTGCTCTGGAGCCAGGAAGAGATGCCCGGTGAGGGAGCTGCTCTGGAGCCAGGAGGAGATGCCCGGTGAGGGAGCTGCTCTGGAGCCAGGAAGTGAGGCTCAGTGCAAGGACCCGAGCTCCCCCAAGAGAACTGCAGGCGTTCTCAGCAACAGCAAGGGCCTGAGTTCCTCTGACAATGAGAACAGCCAAGGTCCTAGCAGGAAAACTAGGGTGGACAAGCTTCCCCAGGAGAATCAATGGCGCACCGTCCTCCCCTCCAGTTCTCTTTTTATGCTATTGGCAGCAATCCTCAGGGGGGCCTGCCTCATCCAGAATCGCACTGATTCTATTTAGCTGGGTGATGCAAGATGACCATTAGTTAATCCACCACAATCCACCTCTGGTCAAGCTGATTACCAGACATATTGCCTTAAACCATAGTCTCCAGGGGCAGATTTGTGAAAAGTTTACATGTGCTGAGCTATTCAGATATACATTAATACAACAATTACACACATGCTATTCTTATCACAGTCATTTCCACACCAAAAGCAAATACACAAAGATATCTCAAAATTCAAGGTTAAAACCACAATTCTTTGAATAAATAACCTGGTTATAAACCTGTGTGTATAAAAACTGAATTAAAGTTATATTAAGAGAGCCTAAAGAAGCTCGGTCTGTTGATTTTCCTGATATGAACTCAGCTATTCTCATCAGTGGAGCAGCTTGGGTCCTCACTGTCACTGAGGAGGGCTGCGGCTCTTTGCCAGGGAGCACCAGCCCTTACCTTGAGCGTTGTCTCCTGGCTCCAGCGCAGCTCCCCAGCCTGCTGGCATGGATCCTCCATCCCACTGGCACAGCCTTTGTAGCTCCTACCACTGACCTGTTGGCCTTCCCACTGCAGATCCTTGATACAGACTCGCAGGAGACGTTGTGGGCGAAGCCTCCAGCTGAACTCCTGCAGGACCTTGCCGTGGGCTCCAGGCCTTCAGCTGGATCCTTTAGGTCTCTAGTGTGTGGAAATATCTACTGCACTTTGTTCCATTTGAGCTTTTGTGTGAATGTAACAAAATAATCTTATAAACTATGTGTCTTGTAGTAAATGCCTTGCAAACTCTGATTACGATTGTTTTCTCTCACTGGACTATAAATGCACTCAAAAGGACTGGAAAGAGCGTCGCGGTCCTAGTTGAGTGTGATGCCCAGAGGCTGTATGCTCACTGCTTCTAAAGGTCACACTAAGAGCTGAATACTGTCCTCATCATTTGATGAGGCATTAGAGGCTTGAGAGTTACGCTGCTTGCTCACGGTCATGCAGGTAGACAGAGGAGAGGCGGGAAGCCGACCTGCGGTGTCCGGCTGCCTCCACGCTGCTGTCACTCATCAGCGCAGAACCGCACCCTCAAGCAGTGTGCTGTGGCTCACTTTCATTCGGAAACACTGCTTCCTGTCTATGTTAACTCCTTTCCTTCATCACCTATGGCTATTATCCCTGCAGATGTTGTGGTGTAAGGTAAGCCAAATCCAAGATTCAAGAGACTCTATCAGAGGAAGCAGATATCTGTCACGTTGGGACATCATGTTACTCAGCAGATAAAGGCCTTACAGCAGAGGTGACTGAGGCCTATAGCAGCTGAGAAGCAGATAGGGTCAAGGAAGGGACCACATGGCCTTTGTCCACCAGCTCAGCTCTACTGACAGGGCCTAACTTCTGAGATGGAGGACTGTCAGTAAATAACAAAAGATCCTTCTTCAGAAGGAAATGTGTGGGATGCAGAGTTCATGCAGTGTTGAGTCAAAGAGAACAGCTCCATGATTTGCTGAGAATACAGCGGGGCCTGGGTCCAGGGCAGTCAACAGTGATGGCAGGACCAATGACACCTGGAGCACAGGGACCCAACAGACTTCAGAGAAGGGCCCAGGCACGCAGGCCCCAGAGTGTGTAAGCCATGCCCCAGGGCCCTTAGGCAAACCACAAACCACAGGCCAAAGATGGATAGGATCTTTATTGCTCAGCTAGTGGACACAAACCATAAATTTCAAAAAATCAATATTATTTTAACCTTTGTTCCCTCGAGCCAGAGAAATTCAGGTTTTTTTTCCACTAAAGGTGCATGACATGAATTTATGCAGGAATGCATTTTAATACTTTTTAGCTTTGGAAAGGCTAACATAAATTGCATGATACAGTTCCTTCAAGTAACAATGTGGCTCAGAGGCTCAGGCAGAAATGCTGTAGAACTTGGAATGTGGAAACAGTGTTCTAAGGTCTTGTGTTCCCGGTCTTAATCTTATGCACAGGCCCAGTACAGGGAGGGGTACTGTGAGTTGATGGAACCAACAATTCATTAAGTCCTGGGAGTAGCTGATATATTTATAAAAGGAATGAACACAAAAATAATCTGAACCAAGATGCATGTGAGTACCAGGGGGCAGTGTACACCATTCAATCGAGTCAGGTAGACTTTCACGGAAGAAGGGACTCCTGCCATTGTTCTTTAGGACACATCAGACATATTGGGGCAGAGAAGAGGAGAGACAGAGGTCATGAATCTTAAACACTTGTGAATAAAGTGTCAGCACTGACACAAGTAGGATTAGTTGTAACTTCAAACTCAAGTAGTAAGGAAGATCAAGATAAATGGTGTCTTAGTCAATTTGCTGTTGCTGTACCTGAACACCACAGCTGAGTAATCCATGAACAAAAGGAGTGTATTCGGCCCACAGTTCTGGAGGGCCAGAAGTCTAGAAACACTGCGCTGCTATCGGTAGAGCCCCGGCGAGCACAACTGCCAACAGGGACTCAGGGCCAGCCTAGGTGTTTACTTTGTGAGGAAACAAGAACTATGAGAAATACTCAAGGATTGTAAGACATTGAAACTGTCCCCTTGGGGATTTCTCTCTACTTGGGTGTCATGGTTTGGGGTTTTTGTAGGAGGAACAGTATAATATAGGACACATTTTAAAAATATTATTTTATAAAGAATCACCCAAAAATCATATACAAGAAGGGCAGGAAATCTGTCCATACACTAAACACAAAAGAATCCAACTGAGAGCCTGCATCCTAACATTCTGCAAGTGTCCAGCTGCAAGCCTACACTCCTAACAGTGCCACCCAACTTGGAGGCCTAGAGCCCAAGCAATGTCTCATGCAGGCCCGCTTCGTGGTTCTGTGCTGGAAAGGACCGAGTGTCAGTGGTGGAAGCCAGCATGTCCGTGCCAGCGATGAAGGACTTGTGCTGGCAGGCTGAGGGATCTAAACTGGAGCCAGGAAGCAGCGCTCAAGGTAAGCACCAGAGCTCCCCCAAAAGTACCACAGCCGTCCTCAGCGACAGTGAGGTCCGCAGCTCCCCTAGCCATGAGGAAAGCTGAGTTGCCATCAGGAAAGCCATTGTGGCAAGCTTCTCCACAAGGCTGAGCAATGGACCACCCTCCCTGCCGGACCCAGGGGTCCAGCTATGCTGAAGATGAGGTCCAGAGCACTTTCAAAATGAAACACAGCCATTCTGAATGACAACAAGGTCTCCAGCTTCTCCTCCAGCAAGAACAGCCAGGTTCATCAAGAAAACTAGTATGCCAAGGTCACCCAGAACAGCCCAGGAGAAGCAACAGCTTCCAACAGCTCCAACAGCTTCTCCAAACAGCATCCACAGCAGCATCTCAACCACTTCTCCTGTTCTGCCTTTCATGCTGTCAGCAACAAACTTCATGTGGGCCTCCCACGTGAGCTCAATTCAGCTGGGTGTAATAAGTTGGCCACCAGTTAGAAATCCACTACACTGTACAAATGGAGAGAAGGCACACAAAATTAAGTGCCAATAAACTGGGCACTTAAACTCCACAAAAGCCACCTAAAATGGGGACTATCAGTAACAACTGTTCCAACATCATTTTAAAAACATTTAGCCTTTCTTCTAATTCTCAAACCTAGTTAAAGAGAGTTTAAAAGAGAGAGACAGAGAGAGAGAAAGAGAGAGAATTGAAACTATTTAATTCATTAAATATTTCTCTAGCCATACTACCAGAACAACTAGAAACCCTAATGTGATTTTATAGTTCTAGATCTACATCCCACAAAGAAACAGAAAAGATCAAATTATAAGAGTTAGAATTCCTGGATAGAGGGCCGGGGAGATAGCCCAGTAAAATCAGCACTTGCCTGCAAGCACAAGGTCCTGAGTTAATTCCCGGTACTGCAAAAGAAAAAAAAATTCCTGGATAGAGCCAAAGAATAAGAAAACAAACAAACAAAGCCTAGAAATAAAAGACAGTGGAAAATGACCTCTTAAGTATATTTTAACTGAGAGCTTAGCTCAGATGTTGACAATGTAAGAGAACTCTAATTTATTTATTTAATGTATTTAGGACAGGGTCTATAGGGTCTACAGGGTCTACAGGGCCTCATTACATACATGGAACTTGTAGCGATTCTCCTGTTTAGAGTCTCCCAAATGTTGGGATTACAGAAGCGCACCATCAGACCCAGTCTCAATCTCTGTCTCAGCACGCCCTGGGGGAAGAGGGGCAGCACAGCACACTGGGGATTGAACCCTGGCTGCTGTGCTCTGCCTAAGCAGGTGCTTTAGTCCGCTGACCTATCTGGTCTGCCCTGAGAACTCTCATTTAGACCACAAGAACCAGATGCACACAATTTCACCACATTGTTTTATATCCTTTCTTTCCTTGTACTGCACATCCCTAAAGCTTTCAACTTAAATCAAAGGATTTTATATCAGAAATTGTGTTGGATTTTATACTGAAAGTCACTAGGAAAAAAACTCTGATTTACCCTATAGATAATTTTTCTGGAACAAATACATTCCAAGCAAGAGTGACTTACCAAATAAAAATAATTGGTCTATTTGCCTGTGATAAGCCTTACTTCCTGGACCAGTATAAAATAATCTGGAGCATTTAAATTCTTACAGAAAAATAGCATCAGTGGTAGGAAATTCTGGCCTCTGCTGAACTCCTGGAATGTAGAAAGAGAATCGTTTACAATTTTGTCCCCAGAATCTAAGTCAGTGCTTAGAACACATTTGTGAAGAATCAGTGAAGAGACAGCAGGACTAGGGGAGACTTGTATTTGGAGGTGAACATTAAAACAAAACCACAAAGACATGCAGCTGTCCTCTCCAGTCTTAGCGAGCAGAGGGTGTCGGTTCTCCCTGTTGGCTTAGATCACAAGATCACGCCACAATTATAAAATTACAAGCCTCTGAAAACCCCAGCAAGGCACCTGGTAGTATAGGAAAGACTTCCTGTGCCCAAAAATGTTTGGTTGCTGTGCATTAAGTGTTCTACCTTTTCTGAAAGGTAAAGACAAACTTGGCACAGTCTTTGGCCCACAGTCTCTTCATAGTGAATGGAGATGTAGGACAGTTACTTAGGAGATCACAGGTACACAATTGCTGTTGAAAATATCAAACTCTCAAAAGCGCAGTGTGCGGTCCAGCGCATGTGGTCCAGATGCACACACAGCGGAAGTGTCTTGGGGCCTTGGAAGGCTTTCTAGAAGGACACACTGCTCACCTCTGGGCATTCGCCAGTGCACTGCAGCACCAGCACTGGATACACAGAAAGAACCTCTGGACCTAGAACCTAGAATCCGCATTCCCTCTCCCTCTTCTGTTGTTTGACATAAATTTGATAATATGGCATAGGACCAGATTTTGTAGCTTCAGGTTTACCTTGTTCTGATGTTCCATCTTAAAAGTAAGAAAGAATAAATTCTAAATGGAGTGTAGTCCTTGGAGCTTCGGACAATCTGCCCACTTTCATTCTTCAAAAATGCTCACACAAATGTCCCTTGATGGCAGCACGACCCCCACCCTGAAGCTAGCACCAGTGACAAATCCTTGTAGTCCCCAGTGGCCACAGGAGCCTGCAGAAGTGTAGAGCCCTACTGCCTAAGCTTCGTGGTAAGGCTGTATTTTCAGCAACCTCTGAAGCTTTTGGCGATCTTACACGTACAGAAACAAATCATAGCTCTCACGTTTAGTTTTATAAGCATTCACTGGCAGAACACACAGGAAGCTTTTGTTGGATGTCAAAAATATTTAACATGAAATCTCCTGTCACCACAAATGTAAATACAAAATATACTACTATTGGCTGTATCCACTGGACGGTAGAGCAGATGTCTCCAATTAATTCTTCCTGCATAATTAAAGCAGTTTACCTGTGTTAGTCTCTTTTGTGTTTCTGCAGCAAAATGTCCTACATTGTAAAATGTATTAAGGAAGAGTTTTTCTTAGCTCACAGTTTTGGAGGCTCGGATTCCAAGACCGAGTACACTGCCTCATCTGTTCGGTCCACAGTAGCGGCCATCGGCTACTTCACAATGTGGCGGGCAACACGGTATAGTGAGAGCACATGCCAGAGTGGTCCACAGTGTGTGCAGAAGTTACCCAGCACACACAGCAGCCTTGCTTATGACCGCCTGCTCTCTCACGTCCTAATTCTGAAGCCTAATCCACTCCTCAGAGATTTTCATTAAGCCTTTCCAAGAATGCCAAGCCAGGGGCTAAATGACCTCCCTTAAGGATGCCACTGCCTCAAAACCATGACGAAGGGAATTGAACGTCACAAGTCTTGACAGCGGCAGAGTTGCTCACAGAACCACATTCAAACCGTAGATTATCCATTGGCCGACTCTGATTTGGGTCTCTCTCGGCCTTTTGTAGCTAGCAGGTTACTCCATTCTTTTTTGAGTTCAACTATTTTAGATTCTGAGTGTAAGTGAGCTGATGGATCATTTGTTTTTCTACTGCTTATTTTACTAACAAATGAAATTTAGCTTGTCCTATTGAACCTAACCCCCCCATGCTCATCCAAATGGAAGAAAATGTAGGATTTCCATTTCTTTAAATAATTGATAATATTCCACAGTTGGAAAAATCTAAATGTAAAACGCTCCAAAGTCAGAAAGTTTGTGGCTGCCCCTGTGCTGCCACAGGTGGAAATTCAAACCTGACCTCTTAGGAGGCACAGGCAAAATGCAGGTGCACTAAAGATGTTGGGTAAAACTTCCTTCAGAATACATGCATACTGCCTGTATGAACATAAGTGAGTTTTGTGTTTAGACTCAGGTCCATCCCCCCAATATCTTATGTAAATGCAAATATTTCAAAATAAAAATTTGAAATATTCTGGTGCCTAGTACAGAATTTCAGATAAGGGGTCCTCAACCTGCGTGTGTCCAGTCCTGACACCAGTGCATGGTATATGGTGAACTCTGCCTAAGAGCTTAGCTGTTCTTATCTTTGTGATTCTCCTTAGTGTTAGTTATCACAGGAACACCCTTTTGGTCTTCTAAATCATACATGGGAAATTCATCTTCTCTCTCTCTCTCTCTCTCTCTCTCTCTCTCTCTCTCTCTCTCTCTTTTCTGAACCGGGTATTGAACTTAGGCCCCTGTACTTGCCAGGTGTCTTAGTTACTCATCTCTTCTTGCTGGGACAAACACCTGACACCCAAATTAAAGGAAGGAAAGGTTTATTTAGCCCATAGTAACTGAAGATTTCAATCCATACTCAGCTGGCTCCAAGGCAGAGTATCACAAGGCAGAGAGCAGCCTTTCATGGCGGGCTGTCAAAGAGCAAGAGCAAAAGGAGAGGTAGCAGCAGCTCAAGCCCCTGGCGTCTCTTCCCACCTTACCTTGTAATGCAAATTACCTGCCCCAGGCAGGTGCAGCATCCACTCCCACAGTGATCAATCACAAACTCCAGAAACTGCTCCAAGACTGCGTGAGGCTCTGGGGGGACAAATGGACACAAACCATAACACCAGGCAAGCACGCGTTCTGCTGAGCTATCTCCTCAGCCTGTCATTTCCCTTTTTTCATTAAGCAAAGTTGATTGTCCTTTTCATTTTAGCTTCCTTTTCACCATTCTGCATTGGGTTCTGAGGCTCTGTGTAACTCCTTGGCATCTCTCCTGAATTTCACCTGAAATTACGCAATGAATTCTTAACTAGTTATTTTTCTTATTCCTTCCCACCATTTAAAAATTTGTCCTCTACACTGAAATCACAGTGATTGTACTAAAACAAATACGGTGGCTCTGATGGCTGTAACACAAATGGTGTTTTCTGGAATTCTCTTGTGTAGTCCTTCCAACCATTTGATGAAGCTCGTACACATATTGCATTGTTTTATAAGGCAGGCTGGGACACTATAGAATTTACCTAAAACCGTTCCAGGATATAAGCAACAATGTCTGGAGCCAGATAGGTTGGGTTCAAATCTCTTTGGATTTAAATTTTAGTTTTTACCTCTTTGTACTTCTGTTTCCACTCTTGTGAGTGGGGTCGTTGTGAACATTAAATGAACTCTTGCTTGACAAGCAGTCAGAGTGTAGCGCAGTCTGGTTCACCAGTGCTGTCTAAGCATAGGCTGATGTCATCAAACAATACACCACTTTAGAATGTGACATCACACAATGGCTTTACCAAGAAGACTACGCCTTTGTTTGTGAGGTCCCCTCTGACCGTGTGCATAAAGGCGTGAAGGCATGTTCTGATAGCACAGAGAAGCATGAAGTACATGTTAGCTAGAAAAAGATCACATGAATCAGAAACATGAACTTTTTTCTAAGACCAAATGAATTAGGAGAATTGGAGAAATCAATGGCTGCTGTAGAATTCTGTGAATGCGGAGGGGTTTGGAGAATAAATTTAAGAATTATTTTGATCTTAACTGTATTTTCATTAGCACTGGTATTTTAGCTTAGCTGCGCTTATACAGAAATGATTCCTGATGTTGGACCCTGGAGAGCATGGGAGAAGGGGAGGTGGTGTGTAAATTGTCACAGGGAGGTGAGAAACGGTGTGGAGGACCAGAGGGATAGCACTCCTTGGAGGAGGACCGCATATCTCCATGCTGGCTAAATCCTGCCCTGATTCCATTGTGGATATGCACAGAGCTGGCTAGAGAAATGTTCTACCCCTTCAACTGGTTTTAGGCCATACAAATGGGTCTAGCCAAAGAAGTGCCTTCCAACTCTTAACCTTGAGCTAGACAGAGATGCTGCGCTGTCAGCTGGGATGCAACCTCCAGGAAAAGCCCATGGCAGGAAGGCCAGACATCAAAGCTGAAGCACGGAGCCAAAAGCACAACATACTTCTTCAAACTACAGCATGTAGACTCCCCCCAACTTAGCAGCTACCTCTTACAGAATCCAGGGCTCTTTCTGCACACCCCTCCCTGCGTACTGCAGAGCTGTCATTGTGCCTCCTCTCCAGCCAGCTCACAGTTCTCACGAACTTCCCACTATTCTCAGTGACTTGACCTAAGAAAGCAGAATGTTTAATAAAAGCAAGAGCTGAGCCTAACAGGAACGTGTGGTGAGTCATACGTGCTCCAAGCTCCTTAAGCAAAATTGCAGAAAGGGCTCCAACTCCAGAGAAGGCACAGGCTTTATTTGATTTAGTTGAGTCCAGTTCTCAGTCTCTTTTTTTTTTTTTTTTTTGAATTTTCAGTCTGTTTTTTTATTTTTTTATTTTTTTTGCTGTGAAGGTAAATTGCTTTGTGAAAGTATTAGAAGTGGCCTTTTGGCAGCCAGATGGGACTGAAGTAAAATTTCCATTTTAGTCAAACTGGCTTCACACACTATGCAATTTTCTTTATCCCCCAGTTTAAATTCAAGGCTCCCATAGAGATATCACACTCAATCAAAGCCGACAGGTTATTTCTATTAAAGTTTGGGGTTGAATGGAGACTAACTAGAATGGAGCTTCTATTGCTAATAATTCATTGCAGTGGCAGCATGCGGGACCTCTGGTGGCATGAGGAAGATAAAACTCGGCCCTGCTGAAATTGAAAAACAGCTTGTTAGGGAAATTTGGCATATTTAAATAAAATCACCATTTACTTCGATAGTTTCCTGCATTACAGACTAATCCCTAATCCCTCTCTCTCCTCCCTCCCCCCTCCCCCGTTGCCTCCCTTCCTGAGGATCTTAATTATTGGTTTCCTGGAAGGCAGACACCTTGAACACCAGGCTGCGGGATGGCAGCGATGGTGGCTGCTGGCGGCCAATTCCAAACTACTGTGCAAAACAAAAATCTGTTTTATGGCATAATCCCTAGAGGGCAGAGAAAAATACACGGTTCTGCTTTCCACTGGCCTTAATTATCCTTTCAAACCTGCTCTGTTTGGTTCATGCATAATGAGAACTAATTACTCACGATCCTGTGGGCTCCGTCAAAGCCAAGGTTGCTGCTTAGAAGAGGATCATGAATTCGTGGCAGGGAAAGTCATAATCAGGGCAAGCATGACGTGTGGAGCCACTGCGTCCATTTTGGCAAAGGGAAAAGCACAGCTTAAATAAATGCTAATGAAGAACTTTTTTAAAATAAGACTATTCGCCAGAGTGACAGAAGATGCTTTTGTCAATGGCTAAACTTCAAAAGCAAATCAAGGGCTCCCAAAGCCTACCTGCCAACATGAACAAAACGGGGCCATCATTCTTGTATATGGTCATTGACATTTAGGAAATGTACATGAATGTGTAACCCCTTATACACTATACTCCATAGACAGAATTAATATCAGTAGATAAAAACTGAATTTGGGTCCACCTTGGGGCAACAGCCACCACAGTTTTGATTTAAAAAGCCTAGCGTGATAATTCAGAGCCAAAAACATTGTTTCCCAATGGCTTCTGAATGCACCCTGTAGGTTCAGAGAGCTTGCCCTGGCTCCTGCCTTCTTAGCTTTATAGCGTGGGGTAAAATGTGTGACCTCCCCCAGACAGTTTCTCCATCAATAAAACATAAGCCAGCGTTACCCTGAGTGATCCAAATTCATAAGGACCTCACAGGTCACCGCTGCAAGCGCTCAGCAGGGACAGCATCTACGAAGAGTTCAAAGGCCTGCTTGGGAGAAATTTCATGAAAACCTGTGTGGCTCTATGTCCATGCAGGAAGGCAGCAGTGAGAAGTTTAAGCGATTCTGAAAGAGAGCTGCGGAGCCTGGCACCGCTCCGCCTGTCCCCTCTGGTGTGCACCAGCCTGCACTAGCCCTGGGCATCAGCGCTCTTCTGGACATGCAGTGCAGGCTCCAGACTAAAAAATGAGATCCATTGTCCACCCACAAGTCCACACAGCTTATGCTCCCCCAAGCTCTAAACATCATTCTTACTCAAATTTTAAGAAATTTAATAGTACATAATGATTACATTTATTGTGGGGAGTCAGCACACTTACGCAGCACATCTGAGTCTTCCCACTGCTCCCAGGTCTCGATCCCCTTGCCACTTGCAAAAGCTGTTTCCATTTCTGTCTCCTCCAGTGTTTTCTGCTTCCGCGCCCTTGCCTCCCCTTCCACCCCTGCCCGCCTCTTACTCCCCGTTTCATTCCCTACTTCCTATCATCTGTCTTTTATTTTACCCTTTGCATTTATTTAAGTTTGTGCGTCTGATTTATTTCACTTAATATTGTAGTTTACCTAAGAACGCCACAATGCCTTCCCAAGGAAAGATGGCTTTTGACCATGGCAAGAGTGAGAGAGGTAGGAAAAGGCTGTTCCTGAGAGAGGGGAGAATGTGCCTTCTCTTCTCTCTGCTCCTGGAAGCCCACTCAAACCTCCAGAGAAGGAGCAGTGTGCACCTGTTGTTGGCGGGGCTGAAGGGTGTTGCAGCCAGGAAATGGAGCAGGGCAAAGCAAACGCACTCCAGGGAGGGCTGGGACATGAGGAAATTGACACCCTGCTAACTGGGGGCAGCAGCGTGACTCAAGTGCTGAGGGAAGTGTTCACGGGATACCTTGGGCTTAGGCGACGGTGCTCACACGTGTTCATTATAGGCCCGACCATCAGAGACCGAACTCTTCTTTTAGCTCCCAGACAAGAGCCTTAGGCATGAGTTATGCAAAATAAAATACATCAATCATAAGAGTGCAGTTTGATGGCTTCGACACAAGTATGTAAATCATGCCAAAACCAAGACATCAGGCATTTTTTATTCCCAAGCTACACACTGCTTAAACTACTCACCGCTGGCTTCCTGCAGACACAGATTGGCAGGAAATCTCTCCTAAGCCGCTCTGTGAACAATTCACGGACGTTATTCCTGCTAAGAACTTACAAATAGGACACGTGGAGGTCATTATCACTCTGGATCACTCTGGATCACCCTGACCTTTGTTTTATCGATGATGTCCTTGGGCCCTCTGCTAGTTCACTGTGTTTCCTCCTGCACCAAGCAAATCTGAACTATTCTGATGTTATCACCTACGTGTGGCTTTTTTCAGGACACACAATTGAATCGTTCACTGCCTGCTCCTTTGTATGTGCATGTTTTTCACTCAGCATGTCTGAGATTTATCCATGTTCTTGAGTATACTGAGTCATTCATTTCTTACTATTTTAAGTAGTTTTCTGTTGTATGACTATATTAATTTGGGGTGTCAGGCGTTTTGTCCCAGCAACAGGAGAAAAACAGCAGACATTATCTTTGACAAAGGACTCAAATATCCTTCACTGGAGTAAGGATAACCTCATTAACAAATGGTACTGAGAAAACTGGCTTTGCACATGCCAAAGATATCTCCCACCATGTACTAAACTGAAATAAAAATAGATCAGAGGTCTAAATATTAAAACAGAAACATATAATCTTCTGGAAGAGAAAATAGGTGAAATGCTGGAAGATATAGTGTAGACAAAGACTCTATGAGCAAAATCCCAGTTGCAAGAAAATATTGCAATAATCAACAAACGGGATCATATCGAGTTAAAAAGCTTCTTCCTAACATTGGGAACCACCAACAACATGAAGAGACAATCTACAGAGTGGGAAAAAAATGTTTCCAGCTACTCCTCAGAGGACTAATACATAAAATGTATAGAATACATTAGCACTCCAAACAGTAGACACCCCGTCTAGTAGCAGCCAGCTGGGCCTACCCTGGTCCTAGCTCCCTGCTCAGATGCCACCCATGGGGAAGCTGCCCGCTCCTCTGAGCTTTCTTCACCCAAGTTGCCTCTTACAGAGATCTAATCCTGCTATTGGCTTGTTCCCCTGACCCAAGGAGTCAAATGAGGAGGAAAGACCAAAAAGACACCCAGTTAGTTTCACAGGCCCGCAGCCAAGGGGCTCTTACCTCTAGTGGCCAGAGGATCCCTGAGTCTCTGGATATCCTGCTTTTATTCATCCAGACATGGATACAAGCAACAAAAACTACACGATATTCATGAGTGCCTGTTCAGATAAACAATCTCAGCACTGCTGACTTTCCTCTAGAATCTGCAACATTCCATCACCCTGGGTGCTGCCTTGCTCCTTTGTTCTCATAGAGGAGGGCAAGTAGGCCTCAGTTCTCCCTCACTGGTCTCCCACATACCCACTAATCTAAAGATGTAGTGCCAAATCAGACATCCGAAATAAGTAGACACTTTGGTGACGAAGTACAAATGGCCAATCAATACATGAAGAACGCTCAGCATAACTAGCCATTCAAGAAATACAAATAAAACAACACTGAAACTCCACCTCACTCTAGAAAGCAAGACTACCATAAAATCAGCTGAGCAAATGAAGTCCTTCTGAGGCTGTAGGGAAAAGGCAACCCATGTCCACTGTTGCAAGGAGTGTCAGTTGGTACAGCCACTGTGGAGATCAGAGTGAAAATTCCTCAAAAACCTAAAGCTAAAGGTTTCATTTGTCCCAGTTAGTCCCTGTCTGGGTACCTTCTCAAAGTGTTAAAGTGATCATACTGTTGTAATACGTGCGCACACCTGTTTATAGCAGCACAATATATGATGCTAAACTTGGAAACAACCTGTATTCCCATGAACAGATGAACTGATTAAGAAAATCTTGTATTTATGTATACTGGAATACAACACTACCATGAAAAAGATAAATGAGGTGAGTAAATGGTGCACCTCAAGACAATAATCCTAAGTGAAATAAATCAAACACATAAGTGTAAATATCACATTATTTCTCTTGGATGAGAAACTCAAAGTATAAATAGTGAGCAAAATAAAAGATACTTTGAAAATAGGAAAAACTTGTTCAAATGTGAAGGGGAACAAAAATTAGGAGAAGGAGGGAAGGAAGGAAGTGAAAATTTTAAAAATTAATTAATTTATTTATTTATTTAATATCAGGGCTTGAACTAGGGACCTTGAGTTTTCCAGGCAGGCACTTATGCTTCTAAGCTATCTCCCCAGCCCCAAGGCAATGATTTAAAAAAGGAAAAAGAGAATTAAAGAAAAATGGAAATAGAACATTTGTAAATGGGGAGGGAGAGAATGATTGATGAGGGGGGAGGGGAGGAATTAAAAAAATGTTGAAATGTTATGTACATGTTTAAAACCCCTTGACGAATGTATTCACTATATAATTCAAAAATGTACTAATGAAAACAATTAAATTAGAAAATAATTATTTTAGTTGTATATACAGTTGAAATGCTACATAGATTTCTTGTACACCATGCCTAAATTTCCTTTATGATAACTTTGCAAAACTGTAATATAGTAACACAACCCGCATATTTGCATTAATACAACTTACCTATTTTTTCATATTCCCAGCCTTATCTATGGTTATTTGTGTGTATCTTAACATCTATACAGTTTACTCACTTGTGTGGTACGCTTTTACACTTTCATGGTCAGGATATTGGTTCAGAAACATGAAGATCTGGTACATAACATTTAGCTATCACATGCACAGCTCCCATCCCACCTACAGTCCTCATCTCTGGCATCCATATATTTAATTTACTTCCATGTGAACGTCAGTTTTTAATTCCATGGAATGAATTCTGAAGAGTGTAGCAGCTGAGTTGTAAAGTAATGATGTTTAGTTTTATAAAAATTATGCAAATATTTCCAGAGTGGATCCACAATTTTTCTTCTCTGCCAAAAGTATAACGAGCAGACTTAATTTGACATTTTTGCACTGAAGATATGCATACAGCCAATAAACACAGGGAAAGGAGGTTAACATAGTTAGTTGTTAGATAAATGTAAGTCAAAGGAAAATGAGACCTTACTGCACAACTAACCACTAGGATGAGTGTAACGAAGAACGAAACAAAAAGCAGACAGTAAGAACTGGGTATTTTGTCTTGGCTAGTTTTCTTTCTTCAACAATAAAAATGTGTTTACTCATGTCCACTGGCTTCTGATATCCTGGGTTTTTGATGAGAAGCTCTCAATTAATCTTCCTGGAGATTCCCTGTAAGTTACTTCTGTGTTTCTGTATTTCAAGAGTCTCTTTGTGCTTTGCTTTCAATGATTTGACTACAATATGTTTTGTTATGAATATCTTTGAGTTCATTATATTTAAGTTTCATTGAACACCCTGATGAGGAATTTATGTTTTTAATCAAATATGTGACGTTCTCATCTATTATGTCTTCTGATATTATTTATGCCACTTTCTTTTTATGAGACCCTCATCTGGCATATGTTGGTTCTTTTCATAGTCCACAGGACCCTTAGGCATATGTCATTTTTTAATTCCTTATTCTTTTCATGCCTCAAACTTAGTCATTTTAAATGAATTATCTTCAAATACATTATTTCCTTAGTCTGTTCAAGTCAATAATTAACTTCCTTAACAATTTTTAAGTTTGTATTTTTAATTGCAGAATTTGGTTAATTTTTAATTGCTATTTTTTGTTTATACTCTTATTTTGTTCATATGCTACCTTTTTATTCAATGTAGTTGTTTGCATTCACTCATTATTTGAAAATAGTTATTTTGAGATCTTTGTTGAGTTAGGACAGCTATTATAGAAAACAGACTGGAAGTTCCCTGAAACGTTAAAATAGAACAATATATATAGATAGATATACAGTTAAATATACAGTTACTTTCTCTTTGCTCAGTGAGAACACTACAATATTATTACTATTAACAATTATTAACATTGTTTAGACAAGATATCATGTCTGCATCTTGTCCTCTGAATAGTTGCTGTGAAGACAATATGCAATGTATTAATTATTGTAACTGTCCTACTAACCTGTTCTGAAAATCTTTCATTGCTATTTTATCTTTCTTTCTCATTAAAATGAATTAAAAAAATTAAAAAAGAACTGCCATAAGTCCCAGAAATCAGTGCAGAACCAAAGGAAATATAAAATTAGAAGTTTGTAGAGATATCTTCCTGCACAACTCCATTGTAGTTTTTATTCACAATACAAAAGATATGGAAACAAATTTGCTAATATATCCTCTTTTTAAAATATATTTTTAAAACCTGTTTATATATTGTAGCTTTTTTAATGTTATCCCATGGGCTTCACAGGCTTTCTTTTAGTTTTATATTATTTTTCTACTCTGTACCTCATTGTTCATAAAATATATTCTATATATTTTATTTTACTGATATTTGTGTTTGAAATATCTAATATCTTATTTATTTCATCAACTGAACTTTGGAATTCAGAAAAGTAATGACTTTTGGTTGTCTTTTTCTTCACACTATATTCATGATTGGTTTTATTTTTAAATTTAGTTTTATTTTTTTTCAAGAGTAAAAGCAGCAGCAAAAACAAAAAGAAAAAAATGACAGAAACAGGGTAACATACAACAATACATATATTACAGATTTTCAAAACAGGAATACCTAATTAACAATGGATGTTATATTATCGATTTTTAACATCAAATCTGTTGCTTAGATTAACAGATATAGTTATGCAAGATTGGACAAACAAATAAATATTAACACTTGATTTCAAGGAATCTCAATTCTTTTCCTTGTCTTTTTTTTTAAAAAAATTTATTTTAAAGAGCATATAACAATTGATAAAACATTAGAAATGGCACACATTTAGAAGACCAAGATTAGAAGTACTCAGCCATGCGTTTTATGTTACATATTGTTGTCCTTGATGTAGTTGCTCGGATCACAGATATCAGCATATAGAGTTAGTCAAGGTGAGAATTCTAAACATTAACTGCTATTTTCAAAAACTGATAGAAACTATTAGTAAAGTCATCTGAACCATGCATCTCACAAAGGCAATAAAAGATCTATCTAGACAATGAAAATTACAACCCTCTATAAAAAGAGATCAAACAGGATTTCAGAAAATAGAAAGATATTTCTTGATCCTGGATCAAAAGAACCAACATTGCAAAGATTGTCATACTCCCAAAATTGTTATACAGATTTAATGCAATCTCTATCAAAATATCACCAACATATCTCACAGATCTAGAGAAATCATTCCTAAAATTTATTTGGAACTAGAAAAGACCTAAAATATCAAAGTCAGTCTTGGGCAACACAGTCAAGGCAGGAGACATTAAAATCATTGACTTGAAATAATACTACAAAGCTACTGTGATAAAATCAGCATAGTACTGGCAAAAGACAGATCCAAGGATGGATGAAACAGATCAGGAGACGCAGATACAACTACAAACACACTCAGCCACCTTATCTTTGACAAAGGGGCCAGACATGCTCACTGGAAGAACGATAGCCTCTTTAACAAATGGTGCTGGAAAAGCTGGCTCTCCACATGCCAAAAACTAAAGCTAGTTATCACCATGCACTAAACTAAAGTCAAAATGGATTAAAAATATAAACATTAAAAAAGAAACAATGAATCTCCTGGAAG
>NW_004524590.1:3400028-3405057 GCF_000260255.1 Octodon degus | reverse complement strand
AAAAAAAAACAAAAAACAAAAAACAAAAAACCAACCTGCACAGGAACTACTGCAAAGAGTCAGCAACTGGGATCTCATCTTATTGAGAAGCTTCTGGATATCAAAAGAAATCACCAACCCACAGTGAAAAGACAATACACAAACTGGGAAAATTATAATCAACAATCACTCAGACACAGGACTTCTATCTAAATTATAAAAAGAACTAAAAACATTTGGCCCCCTAAATTTAAAGACCCAGTCTAAAAATGGGCATATGAGATGAATACACACTTCTCAGTGGAAGAAATACAAGTGTAAAATAAGTACATGAAAAGATGTTGTACACACTAGCTATTCGAGAAATGTTTTTAGATATACACATGCACTCAGGATATTTATAAGAGACTTGTTAAACTCTTCATCTGTTAAGCTTGCAAATCTTGCCATTTCTGTGTCTGTTTCCAAGGCAGGAATTTTCTCCTAGCCATAGTTCATAATTTGTGCTTCTTTCTAGGCTTAATGCATTTCTCTTATGTGTTGAGCATAGTTGAGTATTCAGAATTCAGTTGCATTGGTTTAAACATGACAAGTTTGTTTTACCAAGGAATTAAACAATTTTTGGAGACAGTTGATCCACTCTAGACCTGATTTTAATCTTTGTTCTATCAAATCTAGAATGGCCATTAATTTTGTTCCAATTTATCTTTAATAGCAATAAGTAATGCCTTTAGGATCCTTATTTATTGTTCAGCATCTTTCCAACTGTATGTGAATTCTGAGAATAATTTCCTTAGCAGCTCCATAGAAATTGTTCTTTACTTGGCATCATGAAGTTTCTGTGCATATGTGTATAGACTGTGGACCACAAACCTCCAGAAACACTGCCCGTTAGAATGTCTGTTTATGTTCTCCCACTTGCTGCTGAGTCGCACAAATGGCCTCACCTTCCCTGCCCTGAACCTCATTCTCTGTTCACTGCCCTCAGCCAGGCCCTTTCAGGAGCTGTTGGGTTTTCTTCTCCTGGGGGCACCAATTCAGGAAATGCCTTAGAACTTAAAGGCGGAGCACTGTTAGACCAATTCCACTGGCTGCCCCACTTTCTGGCATCATTTGGCAGTTCTCCAGTATTTTTGTGCAGAAGGGTAAGTGTGACACTGGAAACCATTTTATAACCCAAGGCAGAAAACTATAGTGAGGACTATGAGTTAGGATCTGCTTTGTAGTTAGTACATTGAATGTGAAATTTTTGTGAGAAGCCCACCTAAAAGGAGTCCTTAAGCAACTGATTATCGAACCATCTATGAGCAAGGTCAGGAGAATATACATGCTGGGGGAGTCATTTTCATGAATCAGAAACTTCCTGGCAGAGGAGTAGAAATGAATGCAAGTGTAGCCCAGGGACAGGCACACCCTAATCCACCGCCAGTTACCGAGAATAATGGAAAAGGAGGAAACAGTGGTCACATTTTGTGACTTAAATAGGAAGACAATGACATACGATGATGAAAGGTAATGCAGTTGGGGGGAATATATATCCTGCACTACTGTAAATTATTCAGATTAATATCTATCTCTTTCATTCAGATTACAGAATCTGTAAATTCTGAAAGTCACTCCCAGTTTTGCATACACTTGCCATGTCTTAAGTATCCACAGTGGGAGAGAAATAGACAAATAAATTGAGGTAATCTAAACCCACATTGAATCTCTACAGACTCAAATGACTTAAATATGCTTGTTTCGATAGGGGATTTGAAATGCTTTGAGAAGATGTAAAGTATCACCCAGGATCACTGTCAAACAATACAAAAATGACTTATTTCTATTTTTTTGTGCATCTTCGTTCTTGTTTTACTGTTAGTACACCTGCTAGCTTGTTTTTACAGAAAGTTTTCTTAGAATCCAGACTTTACTGTTTATCCTCAGAATGAAAATCAACATCAGATGAAGCTAAAACAATAAAGATGATGTATTAAGTTAGTGGCAGAACCGTACTAGGTGGGATTCAACCCTCCTGCCTTCCTGTCCAGACCTCTTTTACCCGAGAGTAGGTTATACCCATACTTGGCTACCTGCTTGCTGAATGACTTTCTATTCCTCCTGGCCACGCGTGTCACCAAAACCCTTTCCTTGGGTAGTCAGGTAACTTCGTCTGTCTTAGGTCTCTGCATAAGTCCCTCCCTCATATGTGCCTGCTTTCTTTGCCCATCTGCTGCTGACATCTATGAAACTCAAAGATGGTCTCGTAAGCCACATGTTCAACCAACAGATCTTCTGTTGTATGCAAGCTGTGAACAGCTCTTCTATCACCACATTGGTATTTACATGAATGATGTTAACTCACTGAGATTTAGGTTCACGTATTTCCCAGTAGCAAGTCCTACTTTCATTAATAAAAATCTACAATTGTAAAATAATGCTGGGAAAAGTTTTAATAGATGAAGAACACATGCCAATGAGCCCACAGGACTAGAGATAGGTGGACTTACAAAGAACACTGTTTACCTCCCCTCTGGCTGGTCTGAGTTAATCTCATGAAGAAGGAACACTGGCTCAAGCAGAATGGTCTCTCTACATCTGGGTGTAGATTCTGGAATCTTAATTCAGTTCACAGAACAGGCATCAGAAATAAAGGCTTATAAGGAAAACTCTGCTGAAAGACATAGTTTTATAATTTGGAACAAGAAGCCCAAGAAAAACCAGATAAAAACAAGGAAAGGAGTGAATAAACAATTTCTTTGCGTAAAATAGGGATATCAGTGTCTTAAACACTCTTTATGAGCCACCTGAGACATGACACATTGGGAGGGTTGCTTCTGAGCCCCATCCGAGAGAGAAGATGCCTGTACCATGTCTGGCATGCCTTGTCATAAAGCCTTCTCCTTTCTTCTGGAAGCAGCCTCTGAGATCGAGCGCCCATTGTCCTGGCTCATCTATTCCTATTACCAAGGAGTTCTAGTATCAGTATCACCCAAGGAAGCCACAGAAGACAAACTGCAGAACCGGTTGGTTTGGATGGGGCCACACCATTCATCTTCTCTTTCGTTGAAGTTTGCTCACCTAATTTCGTTGTCTACCCTAACATAGCTATTTGTCTGGATTTATTGAGTCCTCTGGATTTACACAGGTTATTTGAAAGATAAAGGTCAGATACACAGCAGACCACTAGGACTACATTGATTAACCACAGCTCTCCCCAGCCCCCTCTGCTGCACTGACTTTCCACATCAGCAGTGTTACCTGAAGCAAGGCACAGTAAATTAAATGTGGCAGAACATGAAATGGGAGCCAAGGGCAAAACCACCGGTTACTGACAGATGACGCCATGTTCGACCTTATTAGCCTTTGTCAAACCATAGTGCTCTTGCCAGCCAGAGTCTGAACCTTGTCACATACAAAGCAGCCAGACAGTTCAGTCGCTGTGGATTTTAATCAGAAGATGACAAAGAGCCAATTAGATAAGGCTTGGAGATGAAGATGAAGTCCTTCCTCAAGGGGATTTGCTGCTGGCTCACATTCCTACTTAGAAGTTTTGAAAATTCTCCTTTCTCTCTCCCGGGTGCTTTGCTAATTTTACACCACCAGCCTTCCCACTTTTCATCAACTGAAGTATGCTCAAGAGAGAAAATGTCAAAAGGAGCTCCAATGCAAAGCCGGGACCTGCTCATTCTCTACCCACCTCATCAAGTTAGAACTTTGGTGCTGCCAGAGGGTGAGGACTTTTCCTGGAGGTCAACAGTAGGTAAAACTAAGCAGAGGCAACATCTGCTCGATATGGGGTACTCCAAGGTTGCCATTAGGATGGCTAAGCTTAGCCTGGCTACTTTCCTCTACACCAATTTGTGGATGGTGTCAAGGTGTTCAGGGTCCCCTGATGAGGATGGTGGGAGGACTGAGGACTGTCTTCAGTGACATAAAGTTTTGAAGGTTAGCAAGAAGCAGGAGAACAAAGCCAAGGTATCAAAAGGCAACTTAATTAAGATAAACCATTTGTGAGAAGCCCAGAGCATACCTTACAGCAGGCCTCAGCTGGAGAGACAGTACTGTGCATCAGATCCATACAGTGAGAAGGTGGAAGTGCAATTTCTATATGGAAATCAAAATTAGTTGTCTAGCTCCTTCACTAAGAAGGAACACTGGCTCAAGCAGAATGGTCGCTCTACACCTGGGTGTAGATTCTGGAATCCTAATTCAGTGCACAGAATAAGCAACAGAATTAAAGACTTAAAATGAAAACTCTGCTGAAAGACATAGTTTATAATTTGGAAGAAGCCCAAGGAAAACCAAATAACAACAAGGAAAGGAGTGAACTAAACAATTTTCTTGCATAAAATAGGGATATCAGTGTCTTAAACACTCTCTATGAGCCACCTGAGACATGACACATTGGGAGGGTTGCTTCTGAGCCCCATCCGAGAGAGAAGATGCCTGCACCATGTCTGGCGTGCCTGGTCATAAAGCCTTCTCCTTTCTTCAGCAAGCAGCGCCCATTGTCCTGGCTCATCTATTCCTATTACCAAGGAGTTCTAGTATCAGTATCACCCAAGGAGGCCACAGAAGACAAACTACAGAACTGGTTGGTGTGGATGGGGCCTTCTTCTTCTGGGGTCCTAGGGATTGAACCCAGGGCCTCACACGTATTAGCCAAGTGCTTTCCCACTGAGCTGTACCCCCACCCCTCCCACATGTGCTGCTAACATGAGTTTCAAAACGTTGATGAGAGAACAAGAAAGGTTTTGTTTTCCTTCAGCATGTTTGTTTATATGAAGAAGAACCAAAAGTGAGAAAAAAAATCCCATCTGGACAGCAAGAAAAGAATCCAACCCAAACCAACCTGCGTGCTCTGGCATGAGGGCTAGAAGCACACGGGCGGTGAACTTCAGATGCACAAATATGAAAACTGTCGCTGGAGGTGTAGCTCAGAGGAGGTGTAGCCCAGAGGAGGTGTAGCTCAGAGGAGGTGTAACTCAGAGGAGGTGTAACCCAGAGGAGGTGTAACCCAGAGGAGGTGTAGCTCAGAGGAGGTGTACCCCAGAGGAGGTGTAGC
>NW_004524590.1:3391666-3397369 GCF_000260255.1 Octodon degus | reverse complement strand
TTAGAAAATAAATAAAAATAATAAAAAAATTATTCCACATGATAGTTGTTTTTTTTTTTTAATACCTCCAGCCCTTTTTATTTGAGACAGCTTTCGCCAGGTTCCCTAGGTTGGGCTCTAACTTTCGATCCTCCTGCCTCAGGCCCCCAGTGTGGGGACTACCAGCGTGCGCCACCTCTCCGACGTTAGTGCATCTTTGTAAACCCGCTCTCCTCATCAGCTTCGCACCCTCAGAGCACCAGTGCCCACCTTCCACCGGCAGACTGGGAGATTGTCAAGCTTTGCCGAGTGAATGAGTGAGCAAATACAGGACTGAATGGAGAATTCGAGCCCTTCCTATGCCATCTCTGGCCATTCCCAGTCAGCGCTGGCCTCAGCCAACTGCGTCCACTCAGTATCTAACGCTCACCTAACTGGCACAGGACCCACATGATAGTTTCACAGACTTCTGTCTATGAAGTAAATGCTGACCCTGCCTATTTCTACAGAAAAAAAATATCAACTTTACACAACACATATATATCCATTTGTGCATACAGGTTGTATTGTATATGTCTTACATTTGGATGTATGTGTGGAGATGGAGGGAGAGGGGGAAGGAAAGAGGAGGAAGATGGGGAGGAAGAGAAAGAGGGAGGAGGAAAACACATAAAGTTATAGAGCTTGCAGTTTGCTTTTCATGATGTGATCACCTACTTTACCTGGGGTGTTGTGGATGGAGAACTTTCTATGGCATGAAAGGCCTTAGCTGCAAAGGGCAGCTCCAGCCCGAGTGGGCACTCACCTGCTGTGGAATGGCAGCACGTGGCACCTCACCACCCCTTTCTGCCAGGCTACACTGTCCGCTGATGGTGAGGTTCCTGCTTTGTATGGCATCTCTGTGATGGTCAGCTGTTTTAGAGTTGTTCTTTGTCCCCTGAAGCACAGGTGATTTGTAAGAACAAAAGAAATAATGAAGTCCTAGAATAAATTTAATTTATTGTGAGATTGCTTCTGATATTTATTGTGTGATTTCAGTAGTTCTCAGAGCTGGGAAATGTGGCTTCTTACTTTGAATGGTGTCTCTGTAAGAGAGAGACATGACCTGGGGCACGGAGGCGAGACTGGACGTGGCCCTGTCTTCCCACATGCCCAGGGGCTGCTGCCCAGCGTCCCTGCTCCCCCAGGGGTCTTTGCAACCAGAAGTCTTATCTGCCTTCTCCTCACACATCAGTTTTAACCCAAATCAAAAACGTTGCATCTATTTTCATTAGAATGAATTTTAGTTATTTTAAAAACACAGAAAAACAACAGTATGAAGACTAATCTCACAGCATTGAACCAGATCTACCTACTATTCATATTTTACCTCCAGTTGTTCATCATTTGCTTTATCTATCTACTATCCACCTATTGTCCAATCAGAAGTGAGTTGTAAGTGCCAACTCATTTCTCCCAAACACTTTAGATTGGTTTCCCTAATGACAAAGAGTTTTTAACCATACGTGATCACAGTGCCGTTATCAACATCAGTAAATTCACCCTTTGCTGTGATGCTGAGCTACTAGAGTTTAATCCTAACGACTGGTACAGTAGTGTCCGTTATAGCATTGTCTCCTTCCATAAGACCAAGGCTGATATCAAGTTGGACTGAGTTGTCGTCTTCCTCCCATAATCTATAACATTTTCATAGCCTTCATTTGACTTTGACAAATGTAACCTTAGAAAGGTGTGATCACTCTGTTTTGTAGGCACCTTTCTCGTTCTGTGTGCCTCAGGATATTAAAGTCATGCATTCCAGAAATGCTTTGTAGATAGCATGTCTTCCTCTCTAGCATCTCAGAAGTGTGTTCATTCTTCTTTCATTGATAATATTAACTTCAGGCATCAACTCAAGAGATTTCACCATTTCTCCATGGCATAATCACTGGTTTCTGTGGAGTTTTCCCTTTAAAACATCAATAAACAATGTATTGAGAGACATTTGAAGATCCTGCAAATATCATGACCCTCGCCAAAGTCTGGTATCCATGGGTGATTTTTATTTGGTTCAATCCTTGCAATCTTGGTTGCAAAATTTTTTCAGCTGAAGTACCTTTCCCACATTTGACAGATTGCTATCTGCGTTGTACTATATCTCTTCCTCCTCCTCATTTATGAACTTCCCTAACTAAATAACTAATAAGTTTATATTTTAAGTGGTTTATAATTTCATAGTGTACTCAACTATTTGATGTTTCAATTCTCTCACATTTAGCATATGGGGGACAAGTTGGTTTCTATTTCCTTATAACATGCCTTCCTCATCTCTCAACACTTTTGACTTTCTGGCATACAAGATGTTTCAATTTCATCTTATACCTCCCCTGCCCAGCCTGGAAGGCAAATATTTCTCTACTAGGACTATTTCATCCTAAAGGAATTGGTCTTAGGACTAATTTCTAAGTCCTAGCTGTGGTTCATTATTATTAGGAAGGCTTTGCTCCTTGATCCATTTAGAAGAGAGGAGACAGGTTCATATGTTTGCACATATACAAATATGTATGTGTGTGTACACTCATGTGCGTACACAGACATTCACTTTTTAGTGACAGACCTGTTCAGCAACTGTTTGGACTAAGACCAGCACGTGCTATGTGGATTTACCACCAGTCACTCAGACTTATGACCTGCCTTTTTTTTTTTATTTTAGAGAAGGGTCTACAGGTGTTCAGGGTCTCACTCCTAGATTAGACTCATAGTGATGCACCTGTTCACAGCCTCCCAATAGCTGGGATTACGGCTGCATGCCACCACACCCAGTCTCAATGGCTGGCTTAGTGCACACCGGTGGTGGGGCCGGCATGGCAGACCAGAGGTCAAACCCCCAACCCCTGCGTCTGCTTGCAGGAGCTTTAATCTGCTGAGCTAGTTGGCCGGCCCTATGACATGCCTTTTTTAAAAAAAAATTCTATACATTGTGTTTCTAGAGCCTCAGTATCTTTTTTGTACAGTGCACCTTGTTTATAAAGTACATCAATTTTTGCAGATCTTACTGTAAATCACAGCACAGTAGTTTTGTGTTCTGTTATGCACCACAACACTGCATGTAAGAGTTATGCAAGCAAAAGCAATTCTCATCTACTGGGAGTTTCCTTTGACCATTTCTTTCTTCTGGATATTATAATGCATATATTGTATACAGCTCTACACTTAGTATCCAATAAATTTAACAAGCTGGGCACAAGAATGAATCAGGCATTAAATGAGGATTGTCTCTGTACTTGCGCACCTCATCAGGCACATGCATGTGTGTGCATACACGTTTCAAAAATCTCCAATTCCACACAAACTACATTTTTTTCCCATCCATAGTGGAGAATCCTGGCTCCCAGCAGCCTATCATAATGTATCGTTATCTATTTTATACCTAAATTAGCTCTAGAATTATTTTGATTTTCGTTAAACTAAAATAAAACTACTTAAAAACTTAGACTGTTCATGCACTGCCCCGTCACATACTCATCACACCCTGCCCCTGATTAAGGCTTCTTAAGTTAAATATTGTGACCCTTAGTCCCTTAGATTAGGAATTCATTCAGTTTTTGCTTTCTTTCTTTTTCTTTTCAATGTGTTTGGAATATTTATTAAAATTCATTCTTGGCTAGTCCCAGCCCAAGAGTAGCATGGATGAGACCCTCTTCCACCACCTTCGGACACCCCCCACCACTCTGCAGCATCCACCCACTCCACCCGCTGAGTAGGAATTTCTGATGCATTCTAAGGACCCCAGATCCAGTCCTAGGCCAGGGCTGGTGACTGTGTGGGACAGCTTCCCACTACCCCGCGTCAGCGGGACCTAACAGTCCCAGCCCAGGCCCAGCATGGGTGAGACCCACTTCCACCCTCTTGGGGCCCCACCCAACACTTTGCAGCACCCCCACCCTGCCCACTTGGTGAGAATTTCTGCTGCATTCTAGGGACCCCCAGGTACATTCCTAGGCCAGGCCTGGTGAGTGTGTGGGAGAGCTTCCAGCTACCCTGCGCCAGTGGGACCTACCGGTCCCAGCCCAGGTACAGCATTGGTGAAAACTTCTTCCACCCCCTTGGTATCCCCATCACAACTCCGCCCTGCCTGCCCAGTGACAATTTCTGCCTCATTCTGGGGATCCCCAGATGCAGTCCCAGCCCAGGTCTGGTGAGTGTGTGAGAGAGCTACCTCTCCCCGCTATTCCACCTTGTCCCCTACAGACTCAGCTCAGGCCTGGAATACAGGCCTGGGGTGAAACCCTGCAGCTGCATTCCCTGCAGAGAGTGTAGGGGACAGAACCATGCAGCTAGTCCAGGAGCAGACCATCTTGCCAGAGAGGCACAACAGGTTCACTTCCAAGGGCAATAGGAAGGAGCTGAGCACAGCAGCCAGAACCAAGCCAGGCACAGCTGGATAAATCCAAACTTTGTAGATCTACACCTGAACTTCAGTATGTGCTAAGGTTATAACTGCACAAAAGCTCTACAACAAAGGTCAGAAGACAGTGCTACACAAAATGACAATGTGAAGGAGAAAATGCAATCTCAGTATCCAAGCCTACCCATAACAAGTGCAGAGGACACTAACACAGACCAAATTGGGAATCACATGGCTGAAATCAATGAATCAACAGCTTCTGAAATAAAGAAACAGCTGTAGAAAGGTATAGAGGAACACAGTTTGGAAATAAAAAAGAAATCCCTGAATTAATAACATCTGCAGTAAAGAATCAAATGCAGAAACATATGGAGGAAACCCAATGCCCATTCAGAACAAGTGCAGAGGTACTAGCTCAGCTTAAATGGATGAATTAATAGTGTCGATAGTAAATAAGCAATAGCAGAAAGTTATACAGGAACTGAGAGAGGAATTTTATGAAATAAGAAAAGCATTCTCAGAACTCATAGCATCTGACATAAAGAATCAACTACAGAAACATAGAGAAGAAACCAAATCTGAAGAAAACACTGCAGTAAAAGAATTTATAACTGCTTCTAAAGAAGACATTGATTAAAAAAATAGAGGATATTAGAAAAATGACGGATTCCTTGAATGAGCAATACAGGAAAGAAATAGATCACATGAAGCAGAGTCAAAGAGATATAGAGGAATTTAAAATTTCAATCACAAGCTTGTAAAACAGTTTAAGTGAAAGTGAAGACAGAGTTTCAGATCTTGAAGACACTGGTTCAGCTAGTGAAAAGGTAAGAAAAGATCTCTTAAAAACAACTAGGATGCAGGAAAAACTACTCCATCAGCTGCAAGACGATGCAAAGATGAACAATATGAGACTAATAAGCATCAATGAGAAAGAAGGAGTCAATACAGAGGACATTAAAATAGTATAGGCAGAAGTAATAACAGAAAACTTCCCAAATATGAGGAAACAATCTGACATTCAGGTAACAGGAGCATACAGAACGCCAAGTAACCTCAATCCAATTAAAAACACACCGAGACATATAATAGTCAAGATCACAGAAATTCAGCACAAGAATAATATACTGAAATCCACTAGAGAAAAGAAGCAGATCACATTCAAAGGAAAACCCATCAGAATGACAGCAAACTTCTCCACACAAACCGTGAAGGCAAGAAGAGCATGCAACAGAGTGCTTCGGGTCCTCTATGAAAACAAATTCCAGCCCAGACTACTATACCCTGCAAAACTCTCTTTCAAGTTTGATGGAGAAGTGAAATACTTCCATGACAAA
>NW_004524590.1:3380526-3391566 GCF_000260255.1 Octodon degus | reverse complement strand
TAGCTCAGAGGAGGTGTAACTCAGAGGAGGTGTAGCTCAGAGGTAGAGCGGCTGCCTAGAGACCACATTCAAAACCTACATAAGAAAGACAGGACCAAGTCTGACTTGGTGGCAGCCCTTACAAATGTTTGAGCTTTACCAATAGCTTTACCACAAGGTTGTACTTTCTGAAAAGAAATTGAGCTGCCCTGCTAGATGGGGTTTGGGAGCAACAAAAGGAAAATTATCTTGGTAGTTGGAACCTTCCAGGATGGACAAAGAGAGAAGCTCAGAGAAGACCGTCAAGACTGGGTGTCTGCCACAGAGTGCTGCCGTGCCTGCTTCTGTCCACTCACCCTCTAGAACTGCTGTCCCTCATGGCCATCTGGAGTGGAAGGGAGACCAGCGCAGCTCTCAACGTTCCAGAACCACCTACCTGGACCAACTCACCCAACTCTTCATCCAAAATCATAAGAGCAACCAAAGAGCAAGAGGTGCAAATACCAGAAACGTAATTTCTGAGGAAAACAGTCAACATTTAAAGTGGCATGCACACCTGCAACCCACAAAATCATGAGCTAACCAGAACCACCCACGATGGCCACCACGGGGCCATAGAACCCAGTGTGAGGATGACCTTGGACAGAACCAGCAAAGTCAGTGCTTCTGGACCTTTGGTCTACATGAGAAACACCCAGATGCTTGTCAAAATGCAGACTGCTCCATGTAACTTTGATTTGCATTTCTCTATTGGCCAAAGATGCTCAATATCTTCCCGGGTACTCATTGGCCATTTGTACTTCTCAGAAGTGTCTGCTTATTTCTATTGCCTATTTGTGCCTTTTAAGTTTGGATGTCTAAAACTTTCAAAGTTTTTTATGTATTCTAGATATTAATGCTCTATCTGAGGAATAGCTGGCAAAGTTTTGTCCCAGTCTGTAGGTTTTGTCTTCAGTCTGTAGATTGTTCCCTTTACTGCCTAAACTGTTTTTAAGCTGATATAGTCCCATTTGTTGATTTTTGGTATTATGTCTTATGTCACTAGGACTGTGTTCAGCAAGCCCTGGCCTGTGCCTGTGCCTTCCAAAGTTGGATCATGTTTTTATTCTAGGAGATTTAGAGTTCTTAGATAGATAGATAGATAGATAGATAGATAGATAGATAGATAGATAGACATATAGATATACATATAGATATACATATAGATATACATATAGATATACATATACATATACATATACATATACATATACATATACATATACATATACATATATATATACATCTGTTGGAGAAAAGAAATGGGAAATAGTACTTGGAGGATGGAGACTAGGGAATAGGAATAGCTCCTGAGAGATAGGAGGAGTCCTAGATAGATTGCTAAGGAGCCCACCTCTCAAAGGAAGTTTGGTGGAGCAAAATCCTGAGGTGGACATAACAGGGGTCAAAAGTATGAACCTTGTTCTTACCAGCAGGCACTGTGTCATAGAACTATATCCTTGCCTTTTTTTAGTACCAGGTATTGAACTCAGGACCTCACACTTATCAGGCAGGTGCATTACCATTCAGTTATTATTTTATATGATATAGCATAAGTGATACAGATCCATATTCATCCCTATGCACATAGACAACCTGTTTTTCCAACACCAAAGTGACTGTCTCTTTGCCAGGATATATAGTTGATAACTTTGTCAAAAAGCAGATGGTCTAAGGTGCTTGGGGTTGTGGCTCTTGTGGAATGTGAGAACCACAGCAAATTCTAGAGCAGTTGTGGAGAAAAGGAATCCTTTGACGTTGTTGGTGGATGTAAACTAGTATAACCATTATAGAAATCAGTATGGAGATTCCTCAAAGAACTAAAATTGAAATTCAGTTTCACCCAGCTATCTCTTCTGGATGTCTTTCCGAAATAGTTAAAGTCATTAAATTACTATGATATATTTATACCCATATTTACAGTAGAACAACTTACATTAATCAGAACAACTTCAAAATCATGGAGATGACCTATAGGCACATCAACAAATAAATGGATGAAGGAAAACTATGTATAATTCAGCCATAAGGAAGGATAAATTTCTCCAGGACTTTCCTTCCTCAGTGTCATTGGAGTCGCGCTCCTCCACCTTGCAATGAAACTTGACATTCTCAAGTGCCCGTGAGTTAGCACTGAAATTGCATAAAATGTCTTCTAACTCCAAACTTAGCCACAGAAACTGAATTGAAGGCATTTAGGCAAGAGACCTATGAGAGTGGGCATCAAATTTGCATTCCGTAAGGTGAGCTGCCTGTCAGAGACACCCTTTGGGGGTCTTCCAGCTCCCCCGTCCTCTTGTTCTCTGGAGGGCTAGCATGCCTTTGGAAGTGCAAGTAGGTTCCTATTTTCATCCAAAGCTGACATTTAGAATTATGCCTGCGCCTCTGCTGGAAGTTTGCTTTGTGGTCCTCACAGTGCACCCTGGGATTGATCCACGTGGTTCACCAGAGGTGAGAAGGTGGCAGAACAGAACAAAACCTAGAGTTGGCACCCTGTTCTGTGATCAGAAGTGAAGAAATCTTGACAAGTTTTCTCTGTACAATATTTTTAAGTTTTCACATCTGTCATCCTTTCAAGTTACCCAGGGGATAATTCTGAAATGTTTAGCACATTGGGACCTTCAATTTTGTTCCAAAATAAATTCCTGAAGATATTAAAAGGACCCTAAAGCCCCCATACACATTCACTCATACATTTTGGTTACAAAATCTTCAGGCTTTCATTTACACAACACATTTACATGTTTTATACTCTTCTACTGAAGTTGAGAATCTTCCACCTGACCTTTTCCCACCAAGAAATGAAAAATCCGAAGAAGCTGCAGTTCTCTTACACTTTTTGTCCTCTAATAGCAAGAAAATGCAGCAGGCACAGAAGACAGTGAATATGAAAATAAGACACCCATGCGTATAAAATTCATAGCACTGATAGTGATTATATTCAGCCATGCGACCATTCCTACAACCTCTTTATTTGCTCTTTGATGGTTGCAACCACCTCTTTGATTATTCAGCCCTGGCAGGAGCAACAAAGCTTCAAAGTATTCCAGGCAGGAATACAGAAAACTTACAAAAGGGGAAGAAAGTGCTCAAAAGGAAAGAACAACTTGGATGGGGGAAAGGAAAAAAGAAAAAAAGAAGGAAAAAAAAATATATATATATGCTAAAATAATTATACTGCTAGTTTCTTTTTTTTAATTTGATTTTAAAAAGGAAAGAAACAAAAACAAATAACAAGAACAAAGACCAAAAGCACCATAAGACAATAAAAGTGATGCAGAATTCCAAAACAAGAACAAGAATTTGGCAATAGTTGTTTTATTACATAATGTTATCATCAAACTTGTCATTCATACTAGCAGATAAGGGCATGTAAGATTGATCAGATAGTTAAAACATTAATTCTTCTCCATAAACCTTAAATTTTTTGGTCCTTTTTATTTTTTAATTTATTTTAAATAAAGTATAAAAATAATAGATAAGACATTAGAAATTATACACCTTTTAAAAAATCCAATTTTTTTTAAAAAAACTAGAGCATGAAAACAAGATGAAAAGTATTCAGCAGCGGTTGTTACGTTGTGCATCGCTGTCTCCAGTGTAGCTGCTCATATAATAGATAGTATCATATAACATTGGTCAAAGTAATAATTTTAAGCATGAACTGCTACCTTCATAGAACCAACAGAAATTAGTAAAAGAGTCATCTTAGCTATCCTGTGTACATACTTACCTGAATTTTTCCCTATCTTTTCTTCCTTTTCTCATCTCCCTTGTTTATTCCTTCTGTTCAGTTTGTTCCCCTCTTACCATACGTATATTACCTTTCAGATTTTATTTATTCTTTCACATCCTTACACTAGGAAGACAATACGCTGTTCACAAAAATGAATGTGATTTATTTCACTTGGGAATACAGCTTCTAGTCGTATCCATTGACTTATAAAAGTCTCAAGTTTATCTTTCTTTATGGCTGAGTAATACTCCATTGTACATATATGCCACATCTTTTCTAATCTCTTCCTAAGCTGATGGGTATTTGGGATGTTTCCAAGAGTTAACTGTGAAAATTATGCTGCTACAAACATGGTGTACATGTATCACCTTGATATGATGTTTCCAGATCTTCTAGAAAAATAACCAAGAGGGAAATAGCTGGGTTGAATGGTACTTCTAATTCTAGTTTTTTACAAGTCTCCACACTAATTTCCACAGAAATTACACCAGTCTACACTTCCACCAACACTGAAGAAGGGCTCCTTTTTTGCCACAGCCTCTCCAGCATTTGTTATTGGTTGATTTCTTGATGATAGCCATTCTTTCTGGAGTGAGGTTGAATTTGTGTTGTTTTAATTTGCAATTTCTCCAATGACAAGTGCTGTTGAACATTTTTTTACACATTTATTTGCCATTTATTTATCTTACCCTGAGAAGTGTGTATTTATCTCATATGCCCATTTTTGGATTGAGTTTGAATTTTGGGGGCCTGATCTTTTATTCTTGCTGTTGTTGTTCTTTATATATTGCAGATAGAAGTTCTTTGTCTGAGTTATAGTTGGTTAAGACTTCTTTTGCAGTTGGTGGGTTGTCTTTTCACTCCATTGTTGATTTCTTGTGATGTGCAGAAACTTCTGAATAAAATGAGATCCAAGTTGTTGATTCTACGAAGTGTCTCCCGTGTGCAGTTCGGTTCTTGTTCATGAGCTCTCTGCCTACCCCTATGGCTTCAAAATTTCCACCTATCTTCTCTTTCAGAAGATTGAGTGTTTCTATTTTAATGTTTAAATCTTTAATCCATTTTGACTTTAGTTCACTGCATGGTGATAGACTTGGATCTAGTTGTAGTTTTGTCATACAGAAAGCAAGTTTTTCCAGACCATTTGTTAAAAGGAGAATATCTTTCTTCCACTGAACATGTTTGGCCCTTTTGTCAATAAGGTTGCTGAGTGTGTTTATAGTCATATCTTTATCTTCTAATCTGTCCTATTGGTCTTCAGGTCTGTGTTTTTGCCAATACTATGCTGATTTATTATGGTAGCTTTGTAGTATAATTTCAACTCAGGGATTGCAATGCCTCCTGCCTTTCCTTTGTTGTGCAGGATTGCCCTTGCTATTCCAGATCTTTTCTTGTTCCAAATGAATTTCAGGAATATTTTCTCTAGCTCTGGGAAGTATGTTGGTGGAATTTTAGTAGGAATTGCATTAAATCTGCATAACAATATCGGAAGCATGGCCATTTGCACAATGTTGATTCTTCCTAGGCAGGAACAAGGAATACTTTTCTGTTTTCCGAAATCCTCTTTGATCTTTTTTGTTCAGAGTAATATAATTTTCATTATATAGATCTTTTACTTTCTTTGTTAGATTAATTCTTAAGTATTTCAGTTTTCTGGATGCTATTGTGAGGGGTGTTCTTTCTCTAATTTCTCTCTCACTGAGTTCTTTAGCTATGTAGAGGAAAGCTATTGATGTTTTGGTGTTGACTTTGTATCTTGCTATGCTACTGAATTTCTTTATGAATTCTAAGAGTTACTTAGTGGAGTTTGTGGGTCTTCCCCGGAATCGGTAAATAATGATAGCTTAACTTCTTCCTTTTCAAATCTTTTTCCTTTTAGTTTCCTCTGTGGTCTAATGGCTCTGGTTAGTCCTTCCAGGACTATATTGAATACAAGTGGTCACAATGGACATTCTTGTCTTATAACTGATTTTAGAGTAAAAGCTTTCAGTTTTTCTCCATTTAGCATGATGTGGGCTGCTGGGTTGCCATAGATGGATTTTATAAGTTTGAGGTTTAGGCCATCTATTCCAATTTTCTGCAGGGCTTTCATCATGAATGAGAATTGGACTTTGTGAAAAGCCTTTTCTATATCTATTGAGATGATCATATGATTTTTTTCTCTATTGATATGGTTTATTACATTTATCGATTCATGTATGTTGAACCATCCTTGCACCCCTGGGATGAATCCTACCTGGTCAGGGTATATAATCTTTCTAATGGTTTGTTGCACTCTGTTTGCTAGTTTTTTATGGTGAGTTTTTGCATCTCTGTTTATATGGGAGATTGACCTGTAGTTTTTCTTCTGGTTGGGTCTTTCTCAAGCTTTAGTATCAGTGTAGGACTTGCCTCTAGAAATGAATTATGGAGTATTTCTTCCTTTTCAATTTCATCAGAGTTTGAGTAATATTGGGATGAAATCTTTTCTAAATTTTTTATATAATTCAGCTGTGAATCCATCAGGACCTAGATTTTTCTTTATTGGCAATTTTTTATTACTATTACATTTTCAATTTTACAGGCTGATGTTGGCTTATTCGGAATTTTTATATGATTTTGATTTAGTTTTGGTGATTTGTACCCATATAGGAATCTGGCCATTTCTTTTATGCTTTCCACCCCATGAGAGTAAAGATTTTTAAAGTAGCTATTGATGATCTCCCAAATTTTCACAGGTTCTGCAGTAATTTCACCCTTTTTGTTCCTTATTGCTTCAATTTGAGTTTTTTTCTTTCCTCTTTTTGATGAGGTTAGCTAGGGGCTTATCAATTTTATTTAATCTTTCATAGAACCAGCCCTTTGATTCATTCATTTTCTGTATTGTTTTTCTTTTACTTGATTGTATTAATTTCGGTTCTATTCTTTATAATTTTCTCCTGACCTTTCACTTTGGGCTTGGTTTTGCTCTTCTTTTTCTACAAGCTTCAGGTGCAGCAATAGGGAATTTATTTGTTCTTCTTTTTCCTCATGTGTGAGCTCATTGCTATAAATTTTCTTCTGAGGACTGCTTTCTTTGAGACCCACAAATTCCAATCTTTTGTATTGTAGATATTGTTTATTTTCCAGTTTAATTTCATCTGAAGCCCATTGGTTGTGAGGAGGGTGTTCTTTGTCATGTGTTTATGCAGCTTTTGCAATTGTTGGGATTTTTTTTTCATTAATTTTGAGTTTCATTGCACTTATGCATGGGATAATTTTTTTTCCATAAACTTAAGCATGATCTATGGACTAGTACATGGTCTATTTTATAGAACATCCTATGTGCAGCTGAAAAGAATGTGTATTTAGATAATGTTGGTGGAACACTCTGTAAATGTCCTCCTTCTAAGCTCATGGAGAAGTAAAATACTTCTTCCACAGCAATGAACCACTAAAGAAATTCATAACCATAAAACCAACTCTACAGCAAGTGCTGAAAGATATTGTAGAAAGAGATCAAAATGATCAAAATTCCAAGAGCATCCTCAGAAAGAAGCCAACAACAGGACAAGCAATTAAACAGAAAAAAGTAGGGAAATAACATGAAAAAATAAGCCAGTACATATCAATTACAACCAACAATGTAAATGGCCTCAATTCACTAATTAAAATAAATATTCTAGCAGAGTAGTTCAAGTGGTTATTTTACTTCTCCATTAATTTAGAAGGAGAATTTTGCAGAGTATATCAATCTGAGTTGGAAGTTGTTCTCTTTTAGAACTTTAAATACTTTACTCCACACTCTTTTTTATTGCATTTTTTTCCTTCTATTTGTTTATTTATTTAATTTTTATTTTTAAAAGAGAGTACAGGTGTCAGTGAGATAGCGCAGTGGTCTAAAGCACCTGCTTAGGCAAGCTTAGGCAAGTTCACAGGGACCACGGTTTTATTCCTGGTACCACATGCCATGCCAGCCCTGCCCCGGGATGGGCTCAGCTGGCCACAAAAAAAGAGAGAAGAGAAATTAGAAATAAAACAGAAAAAATTACAAATGATACAGAATTTCACTTAACAAAGTAATATGAATTTCACAATATTTTTGTAATACATAGTGTTGTTTTCCAACCAGTTACTTGTGTTACCAGATCTATACATGCAAAATTGGAAGAACAAATAAAAAAAAATATATTAGAAATTAAGAAGAGAAAAAGTACAACCGAAAAAATAAGACAAAACAACTTAGAGCATTAACTGCTTTTTGACTTGAAGGTTTGTGTTGAGAAATCTACTGTTGTTCTGATGGGTCTTCCTTCCAATGTGATCTCTTTCTTTTCTCTAGAAGCACTTGGCATGTTGTTCTTGTGCTGAACTTCTTGGATCTTGATTTTTATGTGGCTGGGTGTAGATTTATTTTGATTGATGCTATCTGAAGTTCTATGTGCCTCACTTCCCGTATGTCATAGTCATTCCCTGTGTTTGGGAGGTTTTCTGCTATTACTTCTGCGAACACTCTGTCATTTCCATTGACTCATTCTTTCTCCCCGCATCTACAAGCCTTATGTTGTTTATCCTTGCTTCATCTTGTAGTTATTGAACCATTATTTCCTAGTTCTTTGTTGCTTTTAAGAGAACTTTGGGCCAGGGAGATGGCTCAGTGGATTAAGAGCTTCCCTGGAAAGCTCGAAGGCCTGAGTTCAATCCCCAGTCCCACCAAAAAAAAAGAGAACTTTCCATTCTGATCTGATTTCCTCCATACTCATCTGCAGTTGTTTCTTTGCTTGTATTTTATATTTCATTTTTTTTTCTTTTTTTTTGTGGAACTGGGGATGGAACTCAGGCCCTTTCACTTGCCAGGAAAGCATTTATTCTACTGAGCCATCTCCCCAGCCCCCTGTATTTTATATTTCAGAAAGAACTTATTTTCATTTCTGTGATAATTTTTGTAAAATTTTGATAGTAGGTAACTGTAAAGCTCCTATCACAGACACTGAATGAAGAGTGTGTTCTTCAGGGATATCTTCTGTGTGTCAGAGATTCCTGGTTTGTATCTGTTCTGCCTCTGTCTTCACTGAGAGTGGTATATTGGTTTCTGTTTAGCACTGTCCTCCATGTTTTGGTATAGGGCTTTGGTGAGGTCATTGCCTCTGCGCTTTGCAATATTATTACCCAAGGGAGAACATGTGATTAAGGCAGATATGATATCCTAGTTACAGTAGTACAATTAGCAACAACAATAGCATCAAGTGCAGTTTAGAAATTGACAAACTTTGGTAACTAACGGTTTTGTACTTTAGGCCATAGGTGCAAAGACTCCAGTAACATAGCAAAACAGATCATAAATTGGTAATATGTGCGCAGATTAGTTCCTCTGAGTTTTGTTCAGACACATCCTCACCATGCAACTGGAGTTCTCCAGGCAGACCAGTCCACCTGAGCTCCACCCAGCTGCCTCTACACTGAGAGTCTGTGCTCCCAATTTCTATAGGTTTATTGAAATGAACAATTAATGCTTAATTGTTTGATTAATTTTGCATGCTTGTATTTGGTCATCTGACCAACTACTTTGAAGTTAAGAATATGCAGTATAATAGTCATTGTTAATTTCTTATCATCTTGCTTTCAAATTCTGTGTCATTTTTATTTTTTAATTCTCTTTCAAATAAATAAGAAATACAGAAGATGACAATGGTGATTAACACAAGTTAGGATCTGAGCCACTGCACTCAGCCTGTCTGTCTCGGCCTCTTCTCCGGCCACTGCAGCATAGCCCTGTCCTTCACTTCCACTCCTGTGGCTTTTCCAGTGGGTGTCTCTGAGTGAGCAATTATTTTCCTCACAGAGCCTGGAAGATATTCGCTCACATTCTCTGATTCCCTTGCCACAAGTGTATGTTTGTTCCTGTCATCTGTCATTCAACTTGTCTTGTATCTCATAGGTAGATAATACCTACAGAGTCGTAGGTCATTTATCTGTCAACATGCCTCTGCCACCCTTTAAAATGCTGCTTTGTGGAGACTGTCCTTGCTGTCCTTCTCTCCAATGACAAGCATATATATTGGACAATACAAAGACACATCTGATTATGATTAGGTGAGTGCATGGCAGACTGCAGCAATTTTGAGCACAAGCAAGTAACCTTAGAAATTTATGGTTTTCAAGGATATTATCATTATTGAGGAAAAACTTCTTGGCTTTACATTAGATCTTCAAAATCTCTAACTCTGATAAAAATGCAATTCATTCATAAAGTCAAAAATCATTCTTATTCTTGATTGGTTAATGTTTTAGAAAGCTGGATTGTTTTTGTTTTTTTCCTGAAATGAATCCTAGTTTCTTCTCCTCTCAGTTTCACTAAAATGTGCAATGCTAATTTCCAAAGGGGGAAAAAAATACCAAAGATACTTTAATTGTAAGTAGAATCTGCTGGAGCCAAGACTCTGCTTGACTCAAATTGTGAGGTGAGAGAAGTTCTGATTTTTGGTTGATAAAGGACACTGGTGATAACCCCACAGAAGAGAGGGAGGCTTGGATGGCCAAGGCCCTCTGTCACTACTGAAGAGCCTATATTACCTGAAACTACTGAAGATAAAATAACCAACTGTTAGTTTAATCCGTCTGTGCTCCTGCCAGATCGCTTCATGGAGGTGTGCCTGGCATACAATATTATCAGAAACATGTAACGCTATTATAGGGTCACTGAAGTGGAGGTCCCCTTGTAGAAAATTTTGTGTAAAATTATTCCACATGGACACCTAGAGCCCAGGCCTGGCAAGTGAGTGAGATGACCCGGGGCCCACGGATCCTGAACAGACCCAGAGTGCAGGCCTGGCAAGTAAGTGAGATGACTCGGGGCCCACGGATCCTGACTAGACCCAGAGCCCAGTCCCGGTGAGTGAGTGTGATGACTTGGGGCCTGCGGATCCTGAATAGACCCAGAGCCAGGACCCACATGTGAGTGAGACTGCCCCTGGCCTGCAGATCCTCATTCGACCAAGTGCAGGTCCAGTGCAGAAACCTTCAGCAGAACCTCTGCAAAGAGGCTAGAGGCAAGACCCGCCCAGTTGATTCAGGAGCAGAACATCTTGCCAGAGACGCAAAGGGCTCAACTCTAATGGCTGCAGCAGAAAGAAGTGGAGCACAGGAGCCAGATCCAAACAACACCCACCTGGAGGAATCTGAACTTCGTAGGTCTGGACCTGGTGCTAAGGTAATAACTCTATCTAAGCTCTACACCAAAGGTCAGAAGACAGCAGTATACAAAATGACAAAGAGAAGGAACAAAATGCAATCTCAGGCCCCGAGTCCACCCAGTACAAATGCAGAAG
>NW_004524590.1:3379746-3380426 GCF_000260255.1 Octodon degus | reverse complement strand
TCGATAAGCCCCTAGCTAACCTCATCAAACAGAGGAAAGAAAAAATTCAAATACAAGCCATAAGGAATGAAAAGGGTGTAATTACCACAGACCCACTGGAAATTCAGAAGATTATCAATAGCTACTTCGAGAATCTTTACTCTCACAAAATCGAACACACAGAAGGAATGGACAGATTTTTGAAAGGCACAAATTACCACAACTGAATCAACAAGAAATAACCACTCTCAATAGCCCAATAACAGCCAATGAAATACAAGATATAATAAAAAACCTACCAACAAAGAAAAGTCCAGGTCCGGATGGATTCACAGCTGAATTCTAGAAGAAATTCACAAAAGATGTAGTCCCTATACTCCTCAAACTCTTCAATGAAATTGAAAAGGAAGCAATCCTCCCAAAATCATTCCTGGAGCCAAGTATTACACTGATACCAAAACCAGGGAAAGATGCAACTAAAAAGAAAAAGACGTAACTAAGAAAGAGAACTACAGACCAATCTTCCTCATGAACATAGATGCCAAAATCCTCAATAAAATACTAGCAAATAGAATACGGCAAATCATCAAGATGGTCATACACCATGACCAGGTAGGATTCATCCCAGGGATGCAAGGATAGTTCAATATTCAAAAATCTATAAATGCAATACACTATATCAATAGAGTGAAAACTAAAAA
>NW_004524590.1:3378607-3379646 GCF_000260255.1 Octodon degus | reverse complement strand
TAGACTTTCTGACCTGAAAGACACCATTGAAGCTAGTGAAAAAGTAAGAAAAGATCTCTTTAAAACAACTAGGATGCAGGGAAAAATAATTCAATACCTGCAAGACGATGGAAAGATGAACAATGTGAGACTAATAGGCATTAATGAGAAGGAAGGAGTCAATACAAATGATATAAAAAGAATATGGGCAGAAGTAATAGCAGAAAACTCCCAAATATGGGGCAAAAATCTGACATTCACATAACTGAAGCATATAGATCTCCAAATAACATCAATCCAATGAAAACCACACCCAGACATATGATAATCAAGATCCCAGAAGTTCAGCACAGGAACAGTATACTAAAAGCCGCTAAAGACAAGAAACAGATCACATTTAAAGGAAAACCCATCAGAATAACAACAGATTTCTCTTCACAAATCATCAAGTCAAGAAGGGCATGGAGCAAAGTACTTCAAGTCTTGCAAGAAAACAAATTCCAACCCAGACTGATATATCCTGCAAAACTCTCTTTCATGTATAATGGAGAAGTGAAATACTTCCATGACAAAGAACAACTAAAGAATTTCATGATGACAAAGCCAAGCCTACACAGACTACTTACTGATGTTCTAGAGAGGGAGCAAATTGATCACATCCCAATGAATGAGAATGGAAAGAACTCACCACATAGGGCAAACAATTAAACACAGGAGAATAAGGGGTATACAATAGTAGTCTTTCAGTTATTCTTTTGTGTTCAGCAGCAAAATATTTCCATCAGCACACCCTACAAATGGACTTCTCTTCCACCCTATGGGTCATGATTCCACCTGACTCTACAAGGTGGATCTCAAAGAAATAGCTGTAGCTCAGTTCCACAAGTGGCGCCTGACCACCAGTAACTGTTACAGTCATTATGCATGTCCACAACACACTAGAACTTTGTGCGATAGCTTATCCTCAAACTGTTAGAAGTGCTGCTCATTTACTTGCTAATCCAGTATTTATCTTATGTTTTACTCTTAGTACTTCTTTGCTATCATGAAAACTTTTTCT
>NW_004524590.1:3336760-3360068 GCF_000260255.1 Octodon degus | reverse complement strand
ATAGGAAGAACCAACATTGTGAAGATGGCCATACTCCCAAAATGGCTGTACAGATTTAATGCAATCCCTATCAGACTACCACCGAAATACCTCACAGACCTAGAGAAATCATTCCTAAAATTTATCTGGAACCAGAAAAGACCTAGAATAGCGAAGGCGATTCTGGGCAATGAAGATAAGGCAGGAGGCATTACCATTCCTGACTTGAAAATATACTACAAGGCTATTGTGATAAAATCAGCATGACACGGGCAACAAAAGAGACCTGAGGGTCAATGGAATAGATTAGAAGACGCTGAAGCCCCTACAAACACACTCAGCCACCTTATCTTTGACAAAGGGGCCAAACATACTCACTGGAAGGAAGATAGCCTCTTTAACAAATGGTGCTGGAAAAGCTGGCTCTCAACATGCCAAAAACTAAAACTTGACCCAGGTCTATCAGCATGCACTAAACTAAAGTCAAAATGGATTAAAGATCTAAACATTAAAACAGAGACACTAAATCTCCTGGGAGAGAAAGTAGGAGGAACTCCTGAAGACATAGGGGTAGGCAAAGAGTTCATGAATAGAAATCAAATCGCATCGGAAACACTTGAAAGAATTAACAACTGGGACCTGCTCTTACTGAGGAATTTTTTCACGTCAAAAGAAAGTACCAACAAAGTGAAAGGACAACCCACAAATTTGGAAAAAATTGTGACAAATAAGTACTCCAACAAAGGTCTGCTCTCTAGAATTTATAAAGAACTAAAAAACACTAGTTCCCCAAAATCTAAAGACTCAGTCCTGAAATGAGTATCTGAGATGAACACATACTTCTCAGAGGATGAAATTAAGGAAGTGAATAAATGTATGAAAAAATGTTCCAAATCACTAGCCATCCGTGAAATGTAAATTAAAACAACATTGAGAAATCATTTCACCCCAGAAAGAATGGCTATCATAAAGAAATCAACCAACAACAATAGTTGGAAAGGCTGTGGGGAAAAAGGAACCCTTCTCCACTGCTGGTGGGAATGTAGACTGGTGCAACCGTTATGGAAATCAGTGTGGAGACTCCTTAGAAAAGTTGAACTGGAAATCATATTTAAACTAGCTATTTCTCTACTGGGAATTTTCCCAGAGGATCTGAAAACATCATATCATAGTGATATATGTGTGCCTATGTTTACAGAAGCACAATTTGTGATAACCAAATCTTGGAAACAACCAAGATGCTCATCACCTGAGGAATGGTTGAAAAAGATGTATTTTTATACAATGGAGTATTACTCAGCTATAAAGAGTGCCACTTGAACATATACTCATAAGTGAAATAAACCAGACACACATGTGTAAATATCATGTAGTTTCCCTAATATTAGAACTCAAAAGAAGAAATACAAATTGAAAGGCATAATACAAGTAAAAGGAAAACAAGAACTTGAGGACTAACTAATTAAGAGAGGGAAAAGAGAAAAGCTAGGAAAAATGAGTGACAAGCCATACAGTTATATGTAGAAGATGGGCAAGGCAATGATCCTGAGAATCTCCAGAAGATATTTGAAGCTAGCAGTTAATTAGACATACTTTCACCCTGACTAACTATATATACTGACTCATGTGAACTAAGCAACAGCACTGAAGATGGCAATTTGTAATAGTAGTTTCATGCTTGGAGTGCCTGTCATTCTGGTCTTCTGAATACAGACTGCTTGTCATGACATGCCAGTTGCTGCTGTGCTGTCTATCAGGTAGATGACTGTCCAAAAAGAAGGGGGTGGTAAATGAAGGCAGGAGACAGGCAAAGGAATATTGTGGAACTGTCCTGCTTCAAGGTTGTATGTGGTTAGATTTTTGGATTTACATATAAACATCGGAATTATGCAATTCTTTATACCTATTTTAAAAATATGTTCTAATTTTTAAATGTTTTTTCATCATACTCTGTATGGATTTAAAGTTCAGCATATCAATACTTGATGAAAAATACTTGTTCCATGTTATGCCTTAAATGTTTGATATTCAGAAAGATAGTGAGGTTAAGCTTAACAGCCTAGGTTGTATGGTAATAACAATAAGCTTGTCTTCTGGAGGGTTAACAACCTAAGTTTTCAGACCAAAATTAGAGAAAAAGGAGGGCTACAAGGAAAGCCAACATTTTGGCCCTAGCCTTCTAAGGTCAATTAAGATGCAGGACATATGAGAACTTGTACTGTAATGTCATGTAACTCAGTAGTGTCCCAAATTTTCTGATCAAGGAGATTATGGAGCCAAAGAGGAAAGTGATCAATGATGTAGAGTGTGCCTAAGGAGAGTCACATGGAGAGAAAACTTTCTCTCAGGCTGTCACAGAGAGCACATTGGCCAAGCAATGGCCGTGACTCATCCACATGGCTGACTCTGACAAAGGATCTACAGTCTGAGGTACAGGATCTCAGGATAAATCCTCAGGGGATTTCTCTGACCTTAACAGACCCAAAAGCTACAACTCTTGTTGCATAGCTCCTGCTTTACCTTGGTCTTAACCATCCAGCAGAAAAGTATAAAAACGAAGTATAAGAAGTAAAGCCATGCTGTTATGTTGAGCTGTAGGGGACTCAGGTCAACAATTTCTGATATTGCCAATGAAGTGGAAGACCCCATACTATTATGGACTACTGGACTCTTTTAGAATATTTTACTGAGTTAACACACCTGTAATATTCAAATAACGGAACTAATCAAAAAAGGTGATATGGATGAATGTCCATTTTGTATCTGTGTATTCAAAATGGTTAGGATAGATATATAGTTACATTCTCTTAATGAATAGAGGGATTTGTTCTAATAGTGTTTGTAAATAGGATATCGTGTCTGCATCTTGTACAGCAATTAACCACTAGGAAGAATATATGCAATGTGTTAATTATTGAAACTCTCCTACCAATTTGGTTTGAAAAAAATGTCATCACCATTGGACTGCATGGCAGAGAGTTATTCAATTTGAAAGAATATTATTCCAAATTCAATGCAGAAATTCATACAATGCATCATGAATGGGTTTGTATGTGGATAACTAAAAAATAATGTCATTTAACAAATGTATTTAAGTATATGCTGATTAAATTAAACACATATTGCTACTTCATGATATATGGAAATAAATTTGAAAACTGTGATAAGAGAAAAAAAATAAATTAAATAAAATTCATTCTTTTTGAATTTTCTTTCAGTTTTACATTTGGGTATTTTTCTTAATTCTCACAGAACTTTTTGTTGTTGTTGTTGTTATGTAGACTATGGACAGACTTGAAAAAGTCAAAACTTTATACTCTGAAAAGTGATGCTCTCCCCTTTTAGCCCCCACACGTCTGTACTGGCTCCTCACAGGTAACAGATTTGATTTTTGTAGGTGTTGTGGTGGGGGTGGGGGTGGTTGTCAACCTCGTCATTCATCCCCAGTGTGTCTTCTAAATAAGTCCTCATGTCTCGTTCTACTTCCACCCTGAGATGCAGAGGTGGACAATGAGTGGCCACATCTTCAGGTCCAGGCGTCATTCAACTTTCACACCATCCCTAGGAAAACTGTGGTCTTGGCTTGGACTAGTGAGATCTTTGCAAAATAAGGTGAGCCTTTTCCTGAAGCAAGAAGGAGTTAGCTTGGTATGTCTTCAGCATCTTAGGTTAGGAGGTCAGCAGGCATCTCCAGTCCAGGGCCCAGGATGACTCTGAGACTAGGAAGTTTCCACAACTACCCACTCTGACACCAGTCAGTGTAATACATGAGGTGAATGGGAGCCAGCAGACACCACCAGGCTTATGCAAAGACAATGTGGCATGGAATTTATTGTGCCTGGGTGCAGACAGAAAGCAAGAAGACTTCTGTGGAGAACAAAGAGAAGTATGCCTTTCTTATAGGGATGGAAAGAAGGCAAGGGACATTAGACAGGAAGATTTTAATAATCATCTATGGTCAAAGTTCTCTGGCAGCCTTAGGCAATGTCTTTGAAGATTCCAGAGGTCCCCAGATATCTTCAGATGTCCCAGGATCAGCAATATTCCTTGTCCTGTCTTAGCTTCTGTAGGACATCCTGTGTTTGCCCTGATAGCTTCAGCTCTGAGCTAAGTTCCCTCCTGAGAACAGAGCCTCTGCTGGCAAGCAGCTTGGGGGTGGGAAGAACAGGTCAGATGGGAGCCTTACGGTCGCACCTGAGGGAAAGAGGTGTGCAGGGAGTAAGATGAAGCAGCTGTGGGCCGTGACAGGGCTCTGAACCTGGGAGCCAGGCTTGTAATGAAACATCCTGGGGACACAACACTGAGAAAGACAGCCTCCTCCAGATTCACTGTGCAGCTCCAATGACAGTCTTCAAAGCCTCAAGGTCCATCAGGAGGGGCTGAGGCAGGCACAGGGTGCCAGGGCCACACACCTCAGGGGGATACAGCAGGGACAGAACAGATGGCCTGTGCAAGAAGAGCACCTAGTGACAGCTCTGGTGTGTTGTGGTCAGCACAGTAGACAAAAGAGTTGTGAGTGGTATGCTGACCACATTCCCTCCCATCATGGGGATGCATGACTTCTACACCTGAGTAGTCCTGGATGCCTTAGCAGAAAAGAAGACCCACTACAAAAAATGAAAATTACAGTTCAATCCCCGGAACCACAAAAAAAAAAATAAAAAGAAAGAAAGATGAGAATTACAGAAAACAGTATTCTCATAATAGGCGGAGGTAGGACAACTCTAAATTATTTTAATATTGCAAAGCACTTGATGTCACTTGTATACAAGCCAGTGGGTGTTATGCCAATTTTACAGATGAGAAAACAGGATCAGGAATGCCAAGCAGCTTGGTAAGCATCACACAGTAAATGGCAGAATTATTTTAAGAAACTTGAACTTTCAGAATACAAAGTTTATCCTCTGAGAACAGAACAGATGAATTTAGCAACTTCTTACCTAGGTATCCCTAGGCAACTGCCATCTGCTCTCTACCCCACTGTTATGTTTTGGGTCTAGGTGTCCCCCAAAGCCTCGTGCAGTCCTTGGGTGCCTTCTGGAGTTTGTGAGGGATTACTGTACGTGGATGCTGCACCTACCTTAGGGCAGGTAATTTGCATTACAATGTGAGGAGGGAGAGAGGCTGGTCAGTTGCCTGAGCTGCTGCCACTCCCTTTGCTGCTCTTTGCCACTGCCACTCTGCCTTGGAGCCAGCCAGGTATGGACTGAAATGTCCAGGGACTGTGAGCTAAATAATCCTTTCCTTCTCTCATTTTGGGTGTCAGGTATTTGTCCCAGCAATGAGAGAACAGTAATGGAGACACCCATATTCTGCACACTTGTGCAGGAAGAGAGAGAGAGAGAGAAAGAGTTATCTCTAGACTACCCTCTAACTCCAAAATGAAATCCAGCCTCTGCCTCTACATCTTGTGCTTGTGTCTGAGTGTACATAGTGTCTGCACACACATGTGGATGCTAGTGAGCACATACACAGAAAGTGACAGAAGCTGTAAACAACACAAATGAAACAACTCCAATCATCAAAGTCCAGGGAAGATGTATGGAAGACAGATTGACCTGAGTCGGGATCCTGGGGTCCTCTTGGTCCTCAGCCATCATGGTAGACAGAGGGACACAGTAGAGTCAAGGAGCTGGGAGTAAGAGAAGGAGACCAGAGGTCAGCAGTGGCTTAGCGTCAACAGAAGTGTGGTGGGAGGGACTTGGAAAGGGTTGATGAACACTTGCCAGGGTTTCCCTCAGTCAGGGGCTTTAGTATAAGTGTCCTCGGTCAAGTCTTACAAGAACCTTGTGGAGTAAGCAGTGACACTCTCAGACACCTCAGATGAGCAGACTGAGCCTCAGGGAGGCTCAGGACTTGCAGGGAAAGAGGAGGCAGAACACCATGCCAGCCAGCCACTGGATGCCAGGCTGCAGGTCCCAGGCCTTCCATGCCCAGCTGAGAGAGGGCCAAGAGTGGGGCAGCAGAGTGAAGGCACCACATGGACTCTGGGACACAAGGGCATGGAAGGTGCTGCTGACTCTCACTGACTGAACTTTGCTTTCTTTTCTCTACCCAGTTTTGTGGGGAGTAAAATATGACACTTGGTTAATTAATTTTTCAGATCTGCAAGGCCTATGTAGGAAAGGCTGTAAATTAAACAATTCTCATTTCCATAACATTGCAGTCCAAAGGGTATGACTTTATGATGCATCCCTGAAGCAATGATGCGTGGCTTTTATTAAACAAAGACCAGGATCTAAAAGCCCTTACCCTGCTCTGTGAGGAAGTCAGGCATGTGAAACAGAAAAGTAATTGGATGTGTTTATCTCCTGATATTTTTAATCTGAATGTACTTAACATTGCTGTCAGAGACTAGTCCCTAAGACAGGTCAGCTGTATGCAAAAATAAAATAAAGGAAGACCATTTACTGTGTAATCTCCACTTATTCCAAAGCCCTCTCATATGACTGCAAAGAACATCTGCAATAAAGCAGGAAGGGAATAAAGAGAGGATAGAAAGGAGAAGGAAAGGGCTGTGGCAGTCCAGTGCAGGAAGGCTGGGAAGATAGAGGAAGTATCAAAACCCTGACACAAATGCCAAGGCTCAGAGAAGTTGGCAAATGGTTTGAAAACAGTTCAATGAACACAGGACAAAGGTGAGGTGTATGTTAATGTGCATTTTCAATTTCAAAGAGGCAGTGTTCCATGAAGTATTTCTTACATCTACTAGATGCCCGGAGCATTTATTTTCAGCCAGATACAAATGAGGCACATGAGGAAACTGATTTAAACAGTTGAAGAGTTCGCACCTCGGCCTGGGTATGGCTCAGTAGCAGTGCACTTGTTCAGCATGGACAAGAGCCCAATTCAATACCCCAAACACGGTTTGAGACTTGGTGAGACATCTCCATCCTCAACCTGGGTCTCCACTTACTGTTCCTTGTGAAATCTGTGTCAAGGAAGTGTCTATGTTTTCTGGCAGGTGATTCCTTCCCTCTTCTCCTCAAGGCCTACATGGTACAGCATGGTGGCCACTAATCACATAAGGGCTAATAAGTCCTCGAAACTGGCTGTGGTGGGGACGCTCTTGGGATAACTAGAAAGCTCTGAGGAAAGCATGCAGCATGCGCCTTGCAGTATGTTTCCGTGGGATCACACTGCCACCGGAGCATGGAGGTCATCTGGTTTTTCTTAATGCTTAACAAATTTTCTGTCATGTAGATAGTCGATAAATATTTATTGAGTGGATAAAATACTAGCAATGTAAAAGAAAGTTTCTACCTCAGTTACTTGTTGCATTTCATCTCTGGCACAGAACTGTTGCTCCCATTTTCTTTCTTCAATCTTATAAATGTTTCTGCTTACATACGTCCACTCTCTTTGTAGTATCATTGTAAGCACTGTGTGTACATTTGAAATTTACTTCATTAGTTGTTTGAACACATCCAGAAAGCTCGCAATATCACTCTCTTTCAAAACAATCCTGAGTTTTGGGTTATGAAAGGATTCACTCCAGCAGGGAAGCCTGAAGATGGCGCATGGGCCACAGCACATGGGCCACAGCACATAGGCCACAGCACATGGGCCACAGCACATGGGCCACAGCACATAGGCCACAGAGCATGGGCCACAGCACATGGGCCACAGCACATAGGCCACAGCACATAGGCCACAGAGCATGGGCCACAGAGCATGGGCCACAGCACATGGGCCACAGCACATGGGCCCCAGCACATGGGCCACAGAGCATGGGCCACAGCACTTCTTCCCCTTCTGATGCTCCCTTCTGGTTCTGTCTCTTTGTCCTTGTTCCCCCTGGGAAGCCACCATCTCAAAAAGCAGCAACTGCCTGATCTCCAAAGGCCTTTTTGTACTCATAGTCATCCATATCTGCAGCCTCACACCCTCTTCCGCGCCCTCCTCTCTCTCCTCTCCCTGTGCTAACCCTGAACTTCCAGGCACCTGGGAAAGTCTCTAAAGTAATTGGAATGAAGACAAACGCACACGTCATGGTGTCCCTGGACACTGGCAAAGCTAAAGGAGATAATGGAAGTAAAAAGCTGAATAAACCACCAAGTGAGAGTAAAGTTGGAGGTACTCTTCTTACTAACTAGAGATAGAATGGAACCAGACATCTTTTCTCAACTTCTGAGCCTTTTGACTTTCTAAAACATGAAACTCTGTGTCATGTGCCTGGAATGAACAACACAAGCAGCTTTTAATTCTCACCCACCAAACTGATTCTTTTACTTATTGTCCTCATTCCCTTACTTTCCATGATATCTGCTTCAGAGAAGGGAATAAAAGGTTAACACTATAGTAATGAGTAAACTGATACCTAATACTATCCAACATATCTCATTGCCCTTATCATTCTTCAATTATAATAAGCTAACACAGAATGATATTTTACTTTAATTGGCTATAAATATTTAGTATTTGAAATTTGATGTACTCTTTTCCCAAAAACTATTCATTGCTTACGTGGGTTTTGGTACAGTGCTTAACTCGAGGCCATGTAGGAAAGTACGTCAATGCTGGACTGCTGAGTTGAAAGACTTTCTCGTATATTGCAAACTGGCCACGTTGATCGCACACTGGTTAGAGGTTGCGTGGAGCTCTGCACCCTTTGAATCTAGGTTGACTGCACGACTTTCTTTGGCCAAAGCAGCACTAGCCATTGTAATACAGCAAGGATCTGCAAAATAATTTCTCAGTAATATTTGTCCTCATATGATTTGGGAACGCTTTGGCTTCCACTAAGCGCAGCGGCCGAGGAAGCCTGCTGTGGCACGAGACGTGAGCTGACCTGTCACCATCCCTATCCCAGCCCATTACCAGGCTTGGAGCCAACCTGGACCCCCTTGTCACTGGTCAGGCTTCCAGCTGACCACCAACACCAAAGAAAGACAAGAGAACTACCTAAGTCACAAACACAATGGTGGAGCTAAATACTTGGTTTTGTTTCGATCCACTGAGTTTTGGGATACTAACGCAGCAAAAGAGGACTGGTAGAGAAGGGCTCACCTAGACGTGGAACACTACTGTTAAAATTCAAGCACTGACATTGGCTTTGCACCTGGACAGTGGATGGAGGCTGCAAAAGTCACTGGCAGAGGGCTGGCATGCGCAACGTGACCCGCGGTGGCATCGGCACGTGCCGGTGGTGGCTAGCAGCCTGGTGGGAGCTCTCATGCTGTGTGAAAAAGCATCTTGCAAAGCTATAGTCTGGAGTAAGTTAGTGACTTTAATTCATAATAAATCAAACAATAATCTCAAGCCAAAGTGCTCTTATGTCTGCTTCGTGCAGCTACCTGAGGAAAACAGATTCAAGAGAGCTCAGCTCAGGAAAGAGCTAGCTCGTCTTTACACAGAGAAGTTAGAGAGTATGGTGAAGCATCTACACTTTTGGAAACTTCTGCAAGGTTAAATATGGCACCTACTATATCATTCAGCTGAAAAAAATAATTACAAAAGGTCCCTGAGAATGCAAAATATATTTTGTTGTAGAAACCTAAGATCAAAATAAGTTCAAAGTTAAATAGGGAGAATGTTTCAAACATTTTGAAGAGTGGTTTTCACCAAGTGACTGAGAATACAATCTGATAAGTAGAAAATCCACAAACTTTAAGATAACTACAACAGCAAAAGGGGACTGGCTCTCATAAAGAGTAGAAGTTGCTCGAAAGACTCCTGCCCTTTATAATTTTTTTAATCCAAAGAGCTTTTCCCTTTTGCCTTATCAACAGTGTGCCAAGCTTTCTTTTCTCCACATCTTGTCCAACATTTCTCATCTTAATGGTTATCATAACAGAAGAGTTCACAGATGTGAAACCAGAACGACCTGTGATTTTTTTTTTGGTCTTTTTCCTGGCAGTCACTGGTGCTGAGCATTTTTCCCACATACTTATTGGTTATTTTTGTGTCTCCTTTAGAAGTATGCCTCTTTGGCTTTTCCCCCATATTTTTAGACAAGATCTTTTACTAGTGAGTTTTCAGGAGCCCTTTATGTATGTTGGACATTTTATAAGATATGTTTTCCCAATAGTCTCTTCAATTTACAGTTATCTCTTCCCTCTACTAACTGTTTTCTTTTCATTCAATCCTAATTTTTTTTTATTTCTGCTTTTATTTTCTGGGATTGAAGGGCCATATCCCAACAATATTAACCAAAGCAAAGTTAAAAGCCTTTATCTTATGTCTTCTTTCAGTTATTTTATAGGTTCAAGGACCATTAAGTCTTTCAACCATTTCACATCTCTAAGTGTCAGTCTCATGTTTAAATCTTGATGTCATATGAAATAAATTTTTGTCTATGGTGTAAGGACCAGCTCCATCTTTCTGCATGTGGATGTGCGATTGTCCTACTATAATTTATGGAAGAGACTGTCTGTTCTGCACTGTGTTCTTGTCACCCTTGCTGACAATTAGTCAGCCACAGACACGTGAATTCATTTCTGAGCTTCCTGTTCTTGTTAGGCCACTTTTATATGTTATGATTACTTTATTTTTGTAGTATATATTGAAATCAGAATTTTGATGCCTTTAGTTTTATTCTTTTTGCTAAAGGTTCCTTATATATTTTAGAACTGTTTTCTCATTTCTGTAAAAATGCCACTGAAGTTTTGATAGAGATTACATAAAATGAGTAAATTACTTTAGGTAATATGGATATTCAAACATTAATTTTTTCCAATTCAGAGACATGGATGTCTTTTCATTTATCATTTAATTTCTTTCATTAATGTTTTATAGGGTTTTTAAAATGTATTTGGTACAGGGTCTACAGAGTCTCACTACATAGATCAGACTTATGATTCTTCTGTTTTCAGCCTCCCAAGCACTGGGATTACAGGTGTGCGCCACCACACTCAGTCCCAATCGTGGTCTCAGCATCCCCTGGAGGTGGGGCCGGCGCAGCACACCAGGGATTTTCTGGGATTGAAGGGCCACTATGGCCACTATGCTCTGTCTAAGCAGGCACTTAGTCCACTAAACTATCTGGTTGACCCTAATGTTTTATATTTTCAAGTGTGGAGATATTTTACTTCTTGCTGTATTTTTAAATTCTTATTCTTTTTAAATACTGTTAGAAATGGGATCATTTTCTTGATGTTTTTGGATAATTTGTAAACTAATTTTGTAGTTTTAATTTTGGGGGGAGGGGCGGCTCAGCCCATCCTGAGGGCAAGGCTGGCATGGCATGTGGTGCTGGGGATTGAACCATGGTCCCCTGCTCCTTGCTAAGCTTGCCTAAGCAGGCACTTTACACCACTGAGCTATCTTACAGGACTGGTTTTAATTTTATATACTGTAGCTTTACTAAGTTTATTTATTTGTAACAGTTTTGTAGAAATGTTTAGGATTTTCTATTTATAAAATAATGTAAACTACAAAGAGGACATAGATAGGCTGAAATTAAAAGTAAAAAAGAAATTCTATGAAATTCTTACAAAATAGAATTTGGGTGGCTAACCTTATATCAGATAAAATACATTTTATATCAATAAGCAAAGATTTTATCAATATAAAGAGCTCATTTCATTGAGAGTATACAAGAATTGTAAATGCAGATGCACTCAACGTCAGAGGATCAGAATCATACCGGGCAAATACTTACAGAACTAAAGGGAGAAATCAGCAGAAAAATTATACTATCAGAGCTTCATACCTCATTTTCAATAGTAAGTTAATCATCCAGACAGAAAAATCTATACAAACACAACACACTTGACTTAAATAGACCTACCGGACAGGTAGAGCGCATTCCAAAAAACAGTACCAGAACTCTCCAGAAGAGAGCATGTGTTGGGCCAAAAACCAAGTCTCAACAAATTTAAGAAGACTGGAATCATACCAAGTACCTTTTCTGACCAGAGAGCATAAAAATTGAAATCAATAGAAAGTTGCAAAATTCATATGTGCATAGAAATAACTACATACCAGAGACAATCAATGTGTCAAAGAAGAAATCATTGAGGAAATAAGAAACACCTTGAGACAAGTAAAATTGGAAATACAGCACAACAAAACATAGAAAAGCTAGAAAAAAAGCTTTAAAAGGCAAGTTTGCAGTGATAACTGATTTAATTAAAAGAAATAACTGAACTTTAGACTTTAATAAGTGGGAAATGAAAAACATGTGAGCCCAAAGTCAGCAGCAGAAGGAAGAAATTAATATAGGTTGGAGCAAAAGTATAGAAAATAGAGATAGCAAAAAACTTGAAAAAAGTCAAAAAAATCAAGTGTTGTTTTGATAAATAAATTGATAAGTCTTTAACTACACTAATCAAAATATAGAGAAGACAAATTAGTGCAATTATAAATGAAAGAAATTTTATAGTTTGATGTCATAAAAATGAAAAGATTGTAAGAAGCTATTATGAGTAATTGCATTATGAGTAATTGCATTGGGTGACCTTAAAAAGAAAGTGACTAAGTTCTAGGTAAACACAACCTACAAAGTCTAAATCTTGGGGCCAGGGAGATGGCTCAGTAGAATAAGCGCTTCCCTGGCAAGCGCAAGGGTCTGAGTTCAATCCCCGGTTCCACAAAAAAAAAAAAGCCTAAATCTTGGAGAGCTAAATAATCTGAACTGACTAATGACAATTATGAGATTGAATGAATGATAAAAGATCAGATAACTTTATTGATAAATTCCACTAAATATTAAAAGAAGAAATAATGTTGATCCTTGTCAAATTCTTCCAAGAAATTAAAGGATACAATTGCAAATGCATTCTACGAGACCTTTCCTTTTATAAAAGGAAAATTATACCAAAAAAAGGGATGAAAAAAATCAACAAAATATTATGAAACTGTGTCCAACAGCTCACAAAAGAATCCTATACCATGACCAAGTGGGATGTACATCTGGAATAAAAGATATCTCAAGAAAGCCAAACAAATGAATGTGATGTCTTAGTAAGAAATAAAAATCACACCTCAAATCACATCTCAATGGATATAGAAGAGGTATTTGATAAAAATTAAACATTACTTTATAATGAAAAAATGCCTTGACAAACTAGGTATAGAAAAATGTACATTATAATAAAAGCCACATGGGAAAAGGCCAGCACTGGTATCATGCTTAATGTAGAACAGCTGAAAGCTTTGGGCAGGAGGCAGGAAAGGAGTGTTGTGGGACAGTCCTGCAGCAATGTTGTATAGGGTTAGATTTCTGGACTTATGTGTAAACATACATAATTTTTTATTCCTATTTTTTAAATTTTTTGTCATATTCTGTAGGGACTTAAAGTTCAACATATCAACACTTGATGAAAAATACTTGTTCCATGTTATGCCTAAGATGTTTGATATTTAGACAGATAGTGAGGTTAAGCTCAATAACCTAGGTTGTATGGTAATAACAATAAACTTCTCTTCTGGAGGATTCATAAGCTCAGTTTGCAGACCAAAATTAGAGAAAAAGGAGGGCCACAAGGAAAGCCAACACTTTGGCCCTAGCCTTCCAAGGTCAATTAAGACTCAGGATATATGAGAACTTGTACTGTAACATCATGTAAATCAGTTTTGTCCCAAATTTTCTGATCAAGGAGATTATGGAGCCAAAGAGGAAAGTGATCGATGATGTAGAGTGTACCTAAGGAGAGTCACATGGAGAGAAAACATTCTCTCAGACTGTCACGGACAGAAAATTGTCCAAGCAATGGCTGTGACTCATCCACATGGCTGACACTGGCAAAGGATCTACAAAATGAGGTACAAGGTCTCAGGCTAAATCCTGAGGGGATCTGACTGACCTTATCAGATCCAAAAGCTACAATTCTCGTTACATAGGTCTTGCTTTATCTTGGCCATAACCATCCAGCAGAAAAGTATAAAAATGAAGTATAAGAAGTAAAGCCATGCTGTTATGTTGAGCTGTGGGGGACTCAGGTCAACAACTTCTGACATTGCCAGTCAAGTGGAAGACTCAATACTATTATGGACTACTGGACTATTTTGGAATATTTTGCTGAGTTCACACACCTATAATATTTAAATGACAGAAAACTAAACAAAAAAAGGGGATACAGATGAATGACCATTTTGTATCTGTGCATTCAAATTGGTTAAGATCGATATATGGCTACATTCTCTTAATTCAATGAATAGAGGGATTTGTTCTAATAGTGTTTGTAAACATGATATCATGTCTGCATCTTGCATAACAAATAACCACTAGGAAGGCAGTATGCAATGTATTAATTATAGGAACTGTCTCACTGCTATTTATTTCTCAATAAAATTATGGAAAAATAAATAAATAAATTTATTTTTAAAAAAGATAAAGAACAGGATGTAACTCGCACCACTTCCACTAAACAATATCTTAGAAGAGCTAGTTGGAGCGATTAAGGAAGAAAAACAAATTGGAGCTAAAAGTATAACTGTCCCTTAATTTTTACATGTAATAAGTAATTTTACATGTAATAAGTAATTTTTACATGTAATAAGTAAACCAAAATAGCTACTCTGTTTTCAAAGAGGTTAATTTTTACACTAAAGAAAGACTTGTAAGAAAGAAAAATTAACAACCCAGGAGTTGAATATAAATTGACCCAAAGGAGCAGGGTCTATTTCAACTAAAAACTACCTAGTAAATCTACATAACTCTGAGAAAGAAACTGTTGTTCAAATCTATATTAAAAACCTCTATAGCAGGGGTCAGGGATTCAATCCCCAGGCTTGGTATGCTGGCCCCACCTCCTGGGCATGCTGAGATGGCAATTGAAACTGGGAGTGGTGGCGCGAGCCTGTAGTGCCAGCTATTGGGAGGCTGTAAACAGGAGATCACTATGAGTCTGATCTAGTGGTGAGACCCTGAACACCCTGTAGGCCCTTCCCTAAAATACAGAGAAAAAAAAAGGTCTATAAACATGATCTTCCTAAATTTCAAATAGTCTTCTATGTCGAATGAAGAACTGTAACTTATATTATGAATGTCATGTCATATAAATTTACAGTAGCCCCAGATTAAGATTTTTCTAGGCTTAAGAGAGCTCAGGGCTCTACTTTGTGCTCCTGTGAAGAGACTCTCCCTCCAAAACCCGACTGTACTCTACAGGTGTCTCAATTGCCACCACGTCAAACAACTTCGTCAAGAAGCAGCCTCGAGTGTGCAGTGCTCAAGCCAGGAGTCACAAGGACTTGCCAAGACTACAGTGGGCAAAACAGCAGCCAGCAGGCCACCTTCACAGGAGAAATCATGCAAGTGTAGAGGGAGAGCCGCTCCTGGCAGCTCCCGTGTGACCGCACACGCGTGGTGCTAACCCAGCGGTGAGTAGCGACAGACTGCACTCAAGGAAGGCAAAGACAGGCGAGTGTGAGCGTGTGAAGCCTTTCCCCAGGAGAAAGGTGAGCAGCTCCCGACAGGCAGCCACTACTGAAATGGAAATCGATATTCATCCAATAATAATTTAATAGCTATCTATAATGAACCAGGTGCAGTCCTGCCCAATGAAGGGATAATAAATAATAACGTAATGAGCTCACATCTTTGTGCTGCACTTTGCAGTTCAGAATCTCGTCTGACTATTGGGACAAAAGAGAGAAATGGGAGCTAGAATGGCTGGGAGCTGTGTTCCCAGTTCTGTGCTGGCACTTCAGGTCTGTGTTTTCATGGAAAGCACTCTCTGAGGGCCTTTCCAACAGTATTTCCATTTGAATTTGAGGAACAAAGGAGAGACCAATCATGAATCAAGGCCAATTGCTACAGAAGCTGAGTCCATGGCTCACCTTAAGAGCATCTCCCTCCCAGAGGAGAGCAGTTATTACTAGTTGGCACCTGGAGCGCCAATTCCAGCCCAAAGATATTCTTTCCTATAATCACCAATTAGCACCTGTCAGAGTCATCTTCCTGGGCAGTTGATGAGGATTGAGATTCCTGCAGGTTGGAGATTTCATGAAAACTCTCAAGTTAATAACGGCGATATTCAGAGCAGAACTAATAGCCCGCACTTGGAATGGATCCTATCTCTTCTATGATCAGATTCTCCCAGGACCTGCACACTTTGATTTTTCTGTGGCCGACCACTTTAACAAGCTATTGTTAGCCAGTAATAACTTTTGGAACCCCCTCTGGCTAGAGAGCAAAGCAGTCCGTCACTGAACAATCCAGCTGATTTATTTTATTATTAGGGAAATTTGTGAAAAGGGTGATTCATTTTCCCCTTGCTCGTGGGTGAGTCTCAGTCTGGCGTCCTGCTCCGTGTAGCTGTGCTGATTTCCTTGGCTGCAGAAGCTACACCAAGCAATGTACCATCTGGGACCCAGGCAGAAGGAGCAGCAGGCCCCAGGGTGGGAGGCTAGACAGAGACATCTATATCCTTGACCACCTCCCCATCAATTAGCGCACGATGATCAGCGACACCCTCCACCAGGCCACTGCTGCCTACCTCTTCACACACACTCCTCAGCACCTGCCAGGCCAGATGACACTGCTTGTCCTCCATGAATCTCCTCGGCATAACTGTGCATCCTCTGGTGCCAAAGGCTCTGAGCGGCTTAGCCCGAAGCCAAGCCCAGAGCTTGGCCCCGAATAATCTCCTAGAGCTGGTATTCAATCATTTGCTTGTCCAACATTTGTGTTTGATTTCCTAATAAGAACATCTCATTTTTCTTGGCGGGAATCCAGCTCTCTTGTTATGGGGTGTGGTTAAACTGTCACACAGACATCAGAGTGGAAATGCAGAACAGAAGCAGTCTCCCGGCTCTGCAGTGACCAGCCATGCTGGGCACATCACCCAATTCCTTCTCAAGGAGACAAGCAGGCAAGGACTTTTCTGTCACTGCTATGAAAGACTCTCTTTCCATGGAGGTTTCTAAACTGGCACAATGTAGAGATGGACCATCAATGAGCATTTTTGTTGCGCGTGCAGAAAATCTGACTAACCAAAAGGAAATATGAAGACCACAACTCCTGAAAATAGAGTCCTGCCCCTGCAGCCCCATTTGTGAGGCCCTTGGACTTTCACACTCGTTGTTCATCCTGTTACACCATTGCTGTGTTATAGATTACTGCATAACAAGCCGTCCTGGAACTCGGTAGCATATTCTTATTTTCAAAATATTCCGTTTTGATTCATTAGTTAATGTTCTTGTTCTAATTAGCTACCCACTGGACAAGTAGAGGGAAAAGAGACTTAATTTGCTCAGAACAATCTGCATAGTGGTCAGTTAGCTACCAAATTGATTAGATGAAGAAACACAGCCGCCATTTCCCTGACACTGCAAGCACTCTTCTGCGAATGAGGAGCCCTGAGCATTTGCCCTCTGGTTTTACATCTGGTCCCTCTCTTCATGGCTTCTTACAGGGTTGCAGCACTCAAAGATTCATTGTCCGTCCACCCCACATTGAAATCTGGGCTCTGGAAGGTAACTGAAGTCTGTGGTCCTCATCCATCAGCCCTGCTTAGCACCTGCCTACTGAAACACATGCTCATTTCCTACTCAGGCAGCTGCTCTGGCCCCATGGTCCCTTTTTAGACCCTCCTATATGCCCACTTTTGATGTCCCTGTCCCAATATTTTCTGCCATCCCCTGAGTCCATGAGTCAGGACAACTGTAACAAGGACCAGCCAAGCAAGGAGGTCAAGAATGGCTCCCTAGGCCTGAGGCTGGAGCATGGTTTACCCTAACCAGAAGAGAACGGGTCCCCAGAGCTGAAAGCAGACCATAGCATCCACAGGAGAAAATCAAGCAGCACTGAGCAGGGACTTACACAAGGCACCATCCTAGCAGAGCAAAGGCCAAGGTCATAATTCAATGAAGAAATTCCAGGCCCAATAGAAATACCCACCCTTACTTTTCCTGTCTTCCCAAGTAGCTGATGATGGTACCTAGCAAGTTCCGCTACTGAAGTTGCTGGGAGACTTAAGAAGAGTCGATACGTGTAAAGCGCTGAGACCTAGAGGCTCTCAACACCAGAGAACAATGACTGTCATTCAATTGTGATCATTTCCCACAGCTCGGAGGCTGCCCTGGCATGTGTCCCACAGTACAGGTAGCTCCCACATTCCGCATCGCTCCATATGTCCCCAGCTCCACAGCTCCCACTCTCTTTTGTGGATGTAACACATACTCCTCTTATACCACACACTGTTCCAGCCAGGACAACTCTGACTCCTATCATTGGACCCGATGAATGACCCAGAAGCCAGCAGGGCCGTCTGCAGGTGTGGACAGGCCCACAGAGCACTAGCGGCCAGCAGCGTGGTGCTCTCTCCAGAGGGCTGTCATCGCCATGGTTGCTCTCAGCGAGCATGGAGGTGCCACAACCCTCGGGATCCAGTGTCTGCTGCTTTAGGTCTTCCCAGGGAGCATCTTGGATTGGAGCTTTGCTCCACTGGGTCAAAGAACAATTTTGTGTACTGAATGAACCATCCAGACTGGAAGACAGGAGCTAGTAGGTGAGGATTTGAAATGCTCACCTATCAGTGGGAGAGTGTGGCCACAGCTATAGATTTCATTGGGATCCCTGTCTTTTAGAAACTATGTCCACCCCATGCTCCCTGTATATTCTTTGTTTGATATAAATAGGTGTATGGACATTGAAGAGGTATTTGATAAAAATTAAACATTACTTCATAAAGAAGTATATTCCTGATATATAGGAGTACAGATATGCCAGCGTAGATGTATGCAGCACTATGCTGCTAAAATGGAATTGATCAAGAACAATGTTTACTGACTAGTTATCAGAAAAAAATGGGACAAGAGAAGGTGGAGAGGGAAAGGTGGCAAATGAGGGGAGCAAAGGCACTTCCAGCACCGTGCCAGTGGGAGCCTGTCATCAGTGCCAGGGTCTCAGTACATCAGCTGGCATGCTGTGGGCTTGGCATTAGGAGATGCTTCTGGGATGTTTCCCTGAACACTCATCCCTAAGATGCGTGGCTCTACTTCAGTGGGCCCTGAAGCAGCATCTAAGTCTAAATCTTGGCGGCTTCTCCATGGGCCAAAGGAGATGGGGTGATAAATGTATAGCCTTCTCCTGGCCTATTGAGTACTGACCTACTTGTCCATGTCTCAGACCATCAGGGGATCCCTAATACTTTACCCTAGAAGAAGAATTAAAATATCCTGTATCAATTTACTATTCCTGCTATCACAAATTCAGGGTCCTTAAACACCACCAATGTATTCCCATATACTTCTAGAAGCCAGACACTCAAAACTCATGCTTCGAAACTAAAATACTGGCAGAGCTGATTCCTTCAGGAGGTTTCCTCTTCTAGAAGCTTCTGGCATCACTTTGCTCTGGTCCCTTCTTCCTCAAAACCAGGAGCAGAGCGTCTTCAAGTCTCCCTCTGAACTTGGAGTATGCTTTCGTTGTTGTCTCCCCTTCTCACTCCTACCTCCCTACCTCCCGCTTTCAAAGGTCCTTGTGGTTCCATGAAACTCACTTGGCTAATACCTTCCCAAAATCCTTAACTTAATCATATCTGCAAAGTTGCTTTTGCTGGGCATGGTAAGTAGTCCCAAGTTTCTGAGATAAGAATACAGATGACTTAGAAAGTTGCTGTTCTACCAAACCCTTTGAATCAAGTAACCTGTTTGCTTGGCTCTTGACCAAGAAAATAACGGCTACATCTCAGAGCACCTGGGTGTCAAAATCTACAATGAGGCTGGGAAGATAGCTCAGCGGTCTAAGCACCTGCCTGACAAGCGTAAAGACCCAAGTTTGATCACCAGTACCACATGTCATGCTGGCCTAGGAACTCTGGGTGCATCAAACCAGCCACGGGGTGTGGTGGTGCACGCCTATAATCCCAGAGCTGGGGAGGCTGAGACAGGAGGATCACTATGAGTCTGAACTGTGTAGAGAGACCCTTTATTTAATAAGCAAACAAATAAAAATTTAAAAACTATGATCATCCTATTATACTTTTTACACAAATTTTTGGTGCTCACAAATACACATTGTGTACTACCAGCATGAATTTGTATGCTGGATTGAAGACACTGTGTATCTTTTATTTCTTTCCAAAATGATGATTATTAACACATATTAACTTTGCAAATTAATGGGTTTCATTGTGACATCTCCATGCATGTATTACATGTATTTCTGTTATTCTGGAAATTCTAACACAGGTTAGCTCCCTTCCTCCTCCACCACATGTACACAAAAATGCTCTTTTAAGGGCAGGCCAGATAGCTCAGCAGACTACAGTGCCTGCTTAGGCAGGGAGCAGTGGCCAGGGTTCGATCCCCAGTGTGCCCTGCTGGCCCCACCCCTGGGGTGCACTGAAATGGGGACTGAGACCAGACGTGGTGGCACGCGATTGTAATCCCAGCACTGGGGAGGCTGAAAACAGGAGGATCACTACGAGTCCAGTCTATGTAGCGAGCCCCTGTAGACCCTGTACTAAAATAAATTTTTAAAAATGCTCTTTTAATCATTGTACTCTTCCCCTCCATATTTTCTCAGGTAATTGACTTCATGAAATACTTCGCTCGCAACATTTCCCCCCACCACTATAAAATGAGCTACCGTGAAGGCCCTGCACGGTATCCACTACCTTGTGGAGCACAGCACAAGGGCCTTCTGAAAACACAACGCTGCACGCGGCATAAAAAGGGAGAGGACGGACACTCTGTTCATCGAATTCCATTTTATGCGTCTTGCTGAGATAGCATGTTCTTAATATCGAAGAAAATGCTAAAAGCCTGGAGACACGGAGCCACCTTAGCAAAGTAAAGTGTTCTGTTTTATTTTGTGTACTTTGTATTTCTTAGGCCAACCACTCTTCATTTTTCTGTAAAGTCTTCTTTTCTTTTTTCTTTTTTGGACTAAATATCCGCTTTCTCCCATTTCACAGGAACAAATTTGATCTCTAATTCAAACTTCTCGACAGAGCTTGGTGTGTTGTTAAAAATAAGTGTCTTCCTTTCAAGTAACCTCCCACCTTTTGTGCTGCGCTTGGGAAAAGAAAGCAGAAAGTTGGCTCTAAAGAACGCGGCACCTTCGGCTGGCACAAGGCGCGAATGATTTAGAAGGCTTCCATCCACTTGAGGAGGGAGCCTGCGGCCCTCTCAGGTTGAACTCGTGGGACCTGCCCCGCACATAATTGGAGTCAGCATGGATATCGCATGCAGCAAAATGAGAAAATGTCACTAACGCTTCTTTTTTCAGTGAATAAATGCTTGCTCTTCTGTTCTAAGGGCTTGAAAAGAACCTGCTCAATTTTTTCTCCACTCTCTAATTTGTGAATTCTATTTTCTTTCTCTGTTGAAAGAAAACTCCAAATCAGGAAATGACACCGCGCAGTCTTGCTCCTGCGTTCTCTTTATAACTGCTCAGTCATGAAACATCAGGCGATTCTTCCTGCATTAATGAGAGCGTAGTCTACAACCAAGCACGTAGAACGGGAGGCTCAGTGAGGATGACTGGAGGTGTGGCTGAGAGTGGGGATGTGCCTGGCATCGGCCAGGGGAAGCACTTTGAAAAGTCATTGAACAAAATGAAACTTCAGAGTGCACAAGGCACCTGTGAATCCTCCATTTTGCTACAACAAAATACCGCAAGCTGAGTAGTTTGTAAAAGAGGTTTGTGGTTTAAGGTTTCAGAGTTTCGGGAGCATGGGTGGGCATCTGATCAGCTCTGATGAGGGCTCCTGTCCTGTCAGGAGGCTCTGAAGGAGAAGCATGTGTGAGATGGAGAACACAGGAAGAGACAGAAAGTCAGGAGGACGGGGAAGGTCAGTCCTCCCTTTTATAGCAACTCTTACGGAGAATGAGCCAGGGTCTCTTTGAAACGATTTTAATTCCTACCAGTGTGGCACTACAATGCCCTAAATACCTACCGCTAAGCTCCACCTCCTAACGGAACTACTCCTCAACGTCAGCACCCTAGAGACCAAGCTTCCGACGCGGAGCCCTGGCGGAGCACACTTCAAGCATGCGCACACCTTAGGAACGCTCCATGATCCAGATGGGTGAGGAGAGGGGTGGCTTGGGACAGGTTTCTTGGGTTCATCTCTGCTGTGCTTACAGTTGCCAGTTCAAATACAAAAGGCCTCCTGCCACGTTCCGGGAACACACAGACCCAGTCGTAGCCCAGGTCCGGTGAGTGTGTGGGAGACCTTCCTGCTACCCTGCGCGGGTGAGACCAGTCCCAGCCCAGGCACAGCATGGGCCGGACCATCTCGTACCCCCTTGGGACGTCCCCCACCATTCCGCAGCACCTCCTCCACACCCCCCGCGGAGTAGGAATTTCTGCCACACCGGGAAACTCCAGACCCAGTCCTAGCCCAGGTCTGGTGAGTGTGTGGGAGAGCTTCCTCTTCCCCCTACTTCACCTTACCCCCTCCAGGCACAGCTCAGGCTGGGGTGTAACCCTGGGGTGTAACCATACACGCCTGGGGTGTAACCCTGCAGCTGCAATCCCTGCAGAGAGTGTAGGGGATAGATCCACCCAGCTAGTCCAGGAGCAGAACATCTCGCCACAGGAGCACAACAGGTTCATCCTCAAGGGCAGCAGCGGGAAGGAGCTGAGCACAGCAGCCAGACCCAATCCAGGCACAGGTGGATAAGTCCAAACTTTGTAGAGCTGCACCTGAACTTCAGTACGTGTGAAGGTTATAACTACAGCAAAGATCTACAAGTCTGAAGACAGTGCTGCACAAAATGATGAGAAGGAACAAAATGAAACCTCAGAACCCAAGCCCAACTGTAAAAAGTGCAGAGGACACTAACACAGAACAAATTGGAAATCACACAGCTGAAAGAAATGAATCAACGGTTTCTGAAATAAAGAAACAGTAGCAGAAAGATATAGAGGACCTCAGATTGGAAATAAAAAAAGAAATCTCTGAAATAATAACATCTGCACTAAAGAATCAAATGCAGAAACATATGGAAGCAACCCAGTGCCCACCCAGAACAACTGCGGAGGACACTAGCTCGGCTCAAATGCATGAATTAATAGCATCGATAGTAAATAAGCAACAGCAGAAAGATAGGAAATCAGAGCACAATTCTTTTCTGAAATAAAAAAAGAAGTTTTAGAACTTATACCAGATGAAGAAAACAAGCAACTGCAGAAACATAAGCAGGAAACCCAATCTGAAAAAATCACTGGAATAAAAGAATTTATAACTGTTTCTAAAGAAGATAGTGATAAAAATATAGAGGAGATTAGAAAAATGATGGATTCATTGAATGAGGAATACAGGAAAGAAACAAATCGCATGAAGCACAGTCAAAGAGATATAGAGGAAATTAAAATCTCAATCACAAGCTTGCAAAACCGTTTAAGTGAATGTGAAGACACAGTTTCAGATCTTGACGATGCTGGTGGAGCTAGTGAAAAGGTAAGAAAGGATCTCTTAAAAACAAC
>NW_004524590.1:3319502-3331080 GCF_000260255.1 Octodon degus | reverse complement strand
TCAAAGTGGATGGGATAGATATTTAGTTACATTCTCTTAATGAATAGAATGATTTGTTCTAATGGTGTTTGTAAATAGGATCTCAAGTCCACATCTTGTACAGCAATTAACCACTAAGAAGAATGTATGCAGTGTTTTAATTATTGAAACTGCCCTAGCAATTCGATTTGAAACTGTCTCATTGCTGTTTATCAATAAAATTATAAAAAAAAAGAAATACAAAAGGCCTAGTAAGCTTTGAATTTTAGACAAGCAATGAATATTCCCTGGGGTATACTTATACAGTTATTCCTCATTTCATGGCATATCTGGTTAACAACTGTTTGAACATTTGACCCACCTCTCTGACTCATGACCCACTTTGGACTTAAAATGTACGGACATAAGCGGCAGAATGGCCTTATGTCCTTACTTCTGTATTTGATTTTGCGTGCAGAAGCTCCACAGATTTCTCATTATGCTCTGTGCAATGTGTTCTCAAAAGTGCATGTAGCTGTGTGAGAAGTGAGGCTATGGAGCCAAACGGTGACCAGTTCCCAAAAGCGAACAGCAAAACTGTGAACTTTTACTATGATATTAGGAAGTTTATGAAGCCAAAAAGATAATGACCAAACAGACCATAACAACAGAATTCTTCTCAAAAGCTGCATCCAATACCTAGTATATAAAAGAAATTTTTTTAAAAAAATTTAAAAACTTGGCCAGGGATATAGCTCAGGGGCACAGTGCCTGCCTGGCATGTGCAAGGTCATGAGTTCAATTCCTAGTCCAAAAAAAGAAAAAGAAAAAACAGAAAAGCTACGTCCAAGATCCCAACTACTAGTTCTTCCATTCCTGCTTTGTTATTGCCCTTCCCTGGGTCTTTTACATCTCCTGATCATAATTTCAATGATACTGAGAAGGATTTTGAAAGATTTGATGACTAAAATGTTCGCTTCAATGCCCATTTTTTTTTGTACAGTTCTGTATATCTTATTTGGGGAGCTTCCACGCTGGCTTTTTGTATAGTATGATTTGTTTATATAGTTATATTACACATTTTGTAGACTGTACTGTGCAGTACAGTCCTGTAGCTTTACGTTGTCATCCCTGATAGTGCTGCATGTAAGAGCTGTGCAAATGAAAACGACACCACCAGGATGGACCTGCTTCTGGCCATGTCATTGTTCTGCGTACTGTAATGCACATACTGTACACAATTGCCCAGTTAGCAGTGAATTCATTTAATCATCTGGTGGCAGGAAAAGAGCTTGGTCATTAATGAGAAACGTCTGTACCAAAAAGATACTTTCCTATGAAAGTTGTGTGGCTAAATCTAGCAATGCTAGTTCTGTCACTTTTTGGCTGCATGACATTAACTCTGAATACCTTGATTGTGCTCACAGATACTGTCCCCAAATGGATAATGATGATGTGATAATACCATAATGCCCACTTTTGGTCGTTGTTATGAAGATGAATTAATATTTGTAAAGTGCTAAATTAGCAGCTGACACATCCTGAGTATAGTTAGCTGTTTGTTAACAAAAATGTAGCATGTTTTTGGTGGACAAAGAATTCTGGAGCTAGACCGGTGAAGCAGAGAGCCGAGCTGTACAGACAGGCCCTCAGGGAGTTGTCTGTGCCCAACTGCCCAGGGACCTGGAGACAGCAAGGACTGTCCTTGGTGTGACCTTGGAAGTTGAGAGACTTCCACCATCTTCTGTGGGTTATGAGAGGATCTCAGACCAGCCCAAATTCAGGGGAGAGCCCTGGTGAGGCAGGACGGCAGAGAGGCTGTTCATCAAGGGATTGCAGAGATGAGTGACAAAGCAAATGTGGGAGCAAAGATTCACACCAGGAAAACTCATCCCCCGAAGTGGAAGAAATTGTAAAAATTTTGTTTACTGAATATCTACTCATTATATAAAAGACACTGTACAGTTATTATTTCTAATAATATGCAACAGTTTTAGATATAAAATATTTATGGACTAGCTATAATCAAATGCACTTCTAATTACAATATCATACAAAATGGGTATCAAAATATTTTGTTTTAAAAGTGGAAACTAAGACTCCATGAACTTCCCTACCTGTGCTCAAGTTGCTTCGCCCTGAGAGTGGCTATGGTGTGATCCGAAACACAGTAGGCTCAAGCAGAGCCACTCTCCAGGGGGCCCCGCTGCCTCTATGTCCAGCCCAGGCTTCCCGCAGCAGGCTGTGTCTCAGCAGCATTGCAAAACCTGAGTGAGAGTTTCCCACATGACCATAAGACAAGAGGCTATGACAGAAAGTGTGGACCAAGGCCCCGAGTTAAAGGCCCGCGCTGCGTGCGGTGCTGCTCACAAGGGGCGCCGAGCTCCAGAAGAAGCTGAGGCTGTGCGGAGGCACGCGGAGCTCACGCACCTTTGTTTTGCTGCTGGGAAAATCTGACACTAACTTAAATGGATGAACAAAATCCCCAGTCCCGAGTCCTCTAGAGAGTGACAAAGAGAGGTGAGCTCCAGCAGGACTCTTGGCCCTTTCTTGGCGGACAAAGGTTCAGACCAGTACGACCGGCCAGGCAGGCCGTCTCTTGGTTCTGGAAATCATGTTCCGTCGCGGCCCTGTCTCTGGATTGTAGCACCAAGTGCGCCGCACATTGGGTAATCCACGAATGATAGAAGTTCATGTGGACAGACGGGTGACAGATGACCAATCTGTGCAAGTGCAAAAGTGCAGCCTGCTGCTCTTCCGAAGGCAATCACAGAGCCTGCCACTCCATAGGAAGCCCACTAGATCTCCATACACCTGTTTGAGGCTGTGTGCAAGTGACTGTCCACAGTTGCATGTCAGTTCTTTCTCTCTTTCTCTCTCTCCTTCCCTCCCTCCCTCCCTCCCTGCCACCCTCTTTCCTTTCCGTCCCTCTGGATTTCTTTCCTTGCAGTAGGCTCATCTTGCCTGGTCTGCCCCAGAATTCCTCACCCCGTTCTGGTCTCTTTTCCTCCCGCCTCTTCTCAGCAAGCACAGTCCAGGGTGATCAGGTCCCCTCATCCCTGCTGGTCACCACTGTGGTCCCCAGTCCAGGTCACTCTCTCCACTTCTACCTCCTAAAAGTCCAATACCCAACTCCTAAAGCTGGACTTATTCCTTCCTCCAAGTCTGTGTTTCCCCAGGAGCTTTCCAGAAGGGTGGAGGTACCACCATGTGCTGAGCCAGGTGTCTGAGCGTTAACTGAGCTGCGCCTACCTCACCTTCACGAAAACCAGCTTCCGGTGTTGTGGCAGCTTTGCCTCCCAAGCAGCACTTGGAAGTGCTCGTTTCCGCATAACAATCTTGCTGCGCTTCACACCCAGAATCTCATTCAGCCCTTACAGCTTGCATGCCTCCAGCCCCAACTCCAGCCCTTGACTGCTTGCATGCCTCCAGCCCCAACTCCTCTGCTTCAGCTTCAAATTATGCCCTAAACCATCCTTCTCAAACTCAATAGCATGTTCCTCTGAGATAGCTTAGTACTGCCAAGAAATTCACACCCAGTGGGATAATTTTGAGATACGTGTTTATGCAGTGGCTGCTCCCTTCCTCCCCAGTACTAGAGATTGAACCTAACACCTTGGCCCTGAGCTACATCTCCAACTCCATCCATCCCCTTTGAAGACAGAATCTTTCTAAGTCACTAAAATGCCCAAGCAAAGCTTAAATGTTCAAGCCTCTCGCCTCAGCCTCCAAGGGTGATGGAATCACAAGCATGCGCCACCTTTTTCTTCCTGTCTGCACCCCTTCTTTTCTCTGTACATCTGTTGGCTCAGACAAGCCCAAGGCCCCAGACACCTCTCCTCTGCTCCTGTCTGCCTTCCCTTTGAGCCCCTGTACTCCCTGCTCACTTCTTCCTTCTCCTTGGGGCCAGGCTTCACTCTCCCAAATCCGGTATGGAGGCTTCAGTCTTCAGTAACTAGCATGAGCTAGAAATCAGTACACCTCGCTCTCCACCACGCTCCTCGATAGCACTATCATAGCACCTTCAATCTTGTCTTTGCCTTTCAGAGTCATCCAAAGGAATAAAGAAAGACACACGCAGAGTTGCTTCCCCTTCCTGTTCCATAATTCCTAGGCCACTGATCATACACACTTTTCTTTTCTTGGACAGAAGTTTGTGTTTTTATATTCTTGTCTAGCCATGTAAACTAATCTGACCATAAGCAATTTTGGTGGATGCAGAAATATGGGAGATGGTGCAGGAGGGGGACAGAAGTGTACACCTCAGCCACCTCTCAGGTCTGCTCAAGGTCAGCCTGCTCCTCTATCATCTTCTAGGCCCCCCACACAGTGCTGAGCATCCAGTGACCAGCCATGTGCTCTGTGCTATGGAATAAAATTGTTAGACTCCCAATAGCAAATCTCTGTGCCCAAGAGCCAATCTCTCACCCACTGGAAATTTGTATGGAGGCCCATGTAAAGCTGTTACTAGTATTTATGTGCCTCGTTTCCTGTTTCTGTGTCCAAGAAGTTCTCTAGTTCAAATATCCCAGCCAGGGAAGAAACAAAGGAAGGCGACATTTGACCAAGTGGATTGCAGTCCTCTGCATTCCACTCATAGCTGTTAAAAACTACCATTGCATTCAAACCTTTCTCAAGTTGAAATACTTTCCCTGCCATTATTTAGGGGACTCCAAGGCCGATAAAGGTTATGTGTCTTCTCTATAGTCATATAACTAGTGACAGAACTGAGAGAGACACAAGCCTGGGTACCAGGGACTCCAGATGCCAGGCTCATTCTGCCACACCACGCACGCTTCTCTGGCTTGCTATCTACTTGCGCAGAACCTTCACACCAGCTTCTCCTGCCCTTTGTGTGTTACTTTTCTTTTGGCTTCAGCAATGATGCTATTATAGGCTTCAGTTATTTTCAGAGACTCACTGGGATCAATTGCTACAGGAACACTCCCCTCCTGAGCTATGATAAGGTATATGGACCAAAAGCTTGTTATTTGCCTTTTCACCTTCCTTTGTCTTCTGACAGCAGGTATTTTTCTAAAGCCTCTCTTTACTTCTGGTATTAACAACATCCTATTTTTAGAAAATGACTTCTTAGTATTCCGATGCGCCAGGAGCTGCTACTCTCCAAAGCGCTTTCCACTACACAGTCTTCCCAGGATGCAGCGAGAAGGATCTAACTGAGCAGTGAAGGGAGAGGCTTGATGCGCGCCTCGCCTCTAGTACAGCATCCATCAAACAAGAGGGGGGAGCGTTTGTGAGGAAAGCATAAAGCCAAATTGGTCACTCGCAGGCACCACAGAGCAGGAATCTGCCTTGTCCAGGAATGTGAAACTGGCAGGTACCCTTAGGGAATCCCCAGGGAAAGGCACAAGGACTCGGAAAAGCTGGTCTTTCCAGTCTTTCAAATGTAAATGAAAGCATAAAGCCAAAGAAAATATTAATGACAAATGGGGTAATTAAAACACCAGCTAGTGCCGGGGAGATAGCTCAGTGGACTAAGAGCCTGCTGAAGCAAGCACGGGGACTGGGGTTCCATTCCCAGTACTGCATGCAGCGCCAGCCCTGCCTTTGGGGCACACTGAGACAGCAGTGATTAAGACTGGGTGTGGTGGTGCACGCCTGTGATCCCAGAGCTGGGGAGGCTGAAACCAAGAGGATCACTATGAGTACTAGTTGTATAGTTAGACGTTGTGAAAAAAAAATTAATTGAAAAAAGAACAGCAGGACTTAATTTAGCCATTTATAGCTTTTTTCCTTCCATTTTCATCTCACCTCATTAAGTGAAAATGGTTTATGCTGACACAATTGAAAGGACTATACAAGTTTTAAAAAACTGAGCATTGTCCCTGTCACACGTAAGTCTTTCAAAAGATTAGCATGAGTGAATGAGTAAATGAGTGAAAAGGACTAACAGATTGAGGGCTACAGATGGGAGCAGAAAACCAACAGAGAAGAAAGATGGTAAACTGTGGGATGCTGGTGAATTCCAGGATCCACCTGGCTACCAGCTTCTCAAAAGCGAGGTGGAAAAGAAAACAGGACTCTGTCCTCAAGCCCTGATTCTTCTGATGACCAAGGTAAGGTCTGGGAAAGGTCCACCGCACTCCATTTCTTCATCCAAGAAGCAGGGCTTCTGGAAGTTTCTGACAAGTGACCTCTACCACCGCCCATCTTCGCCTTCCTAGTCAGAGGTAGCTCAGAGCATGGTAATAATGCACATTTGACGGATGAGCAATCTCTACCCACCTGACAGTCCACTATTCTGACAGATACACTTCAAAAGGTATTGCTGAGGCAGGGGACTGACCCCACTGCTGTCCCCAGGGCTGGCACTCAGGAAATGGACCTCCTTCCTCTGTGGCAGCCTTCTGCATGGCTGGCATTGCCAAGGGGATGCAGGGAAAGGGTGCAGACACCAGAGTCACAGAGCACTTTTCTGGGGTGATTCAAGGAAAGCTCCCAGGCAAAATTTGTTTGCTTTTCTTTATTTTTTAAAATAATTTTATTGAGAAACAAATAGCAATGAGACAGTTTCAAATCTGATTACTAGCACAGTTTCAATAACTAATGCATATTGTTGTCTTAGGGGTTATTCCTTGTACAAGATGCAGACATGATATCCTGTCCACAAACACTATTAGAACAAATCTCTCGATTCATTGAATTAAGAGAATGCAGCTGTATATCTATCCTAACTAGTTTGAATACACAGATACAGAATGGGTGTTCATTTGTATTCCCTTTTTTTGTTTAGTTTTGTCAGAGAAGGCTATTCCATTGTCATTTAAATATTGTAGGTGTGTGAATTCAGCAAAATATTCCAATATAGTCCAGTAGTCCAAAATAGTAGTGGGTTTTCTGTAAGACTGGTGTTTGCTTTTAGTGGTCATCGGAGTCCTGATGTCTTTAAGAATATTTTCTGTAAGCACTAAACAAATAACTTGCTAGAATATGGGCTAAAATGGAATCACAGGGCCACCTAATGACCATGAATATTATACCACCATGACTTGGGGAACAGTGCACTCAGTGGGATTTCATGCTACGTTGTGGGTAGGGGTGTATTCCAAAACAGGTAAGAGGATATGCAAACACGCAGAAAATGGTCTGCATGCCGCACTCTATTTTTGTACTTTTTTTGCACATTCTCTGATTGCAAATCCTGACCACACATTCAGTGACATGTTCTTCCAGGAAGCTTTTTGGTCTGAGGAACACATTTGCACATGCAAACAACTTTTTGCTGTGCACAGATATGAAGGAAAAAGCATTTTCTAATAAATGAATAACAATGCTCAAAGCTTGCTCCTCAGTGTGAATGCAAAAGAGCCAGGGTCCTTTGCTATCCTCCCAGAAGACCTCAGCAGTCTACAAGTAGGAACAAAACAGTCTTGTCCATCCAACTTAGCAGGATATCTAAATGGTGTATTTCTCCAGATTTTTCTCAACTCGCCTTTCTGACTCTCCTCCCTCTTTCTCTCCCTCTCCATATTGCTCTCTGTCTCTCTGTTTCTCTGTCTCTCTGTCTTTCTCTCTCTCTGATAATATGAAAAGAATCTGACCATCCTGTTCACTGAAACGCTGAAAGCATCACAGAATGTAGTAATGACATAATTGTATTCCATATCCTGTAGGAATCTGTCTTGATCTGTTGCTATAAGGAACTATCACAGATTAAATACTTCATAAAGGAAATAGTTACATTTCTTTTAACTCTGAGATCTGAGCAACCTCAGAGCATGACATCAGCGTTGCACTGCATGGCAACGCGGTGGGAGGCATTGCATGGACAGATGACACACCACTTGCGTGGGTACCTTTCCTTCTTATAAATCCGCCAGTCCCCTCATGTGCACCCTCCTTCATGACCTCATTTAACTCATCAATATTTGAATTTGTGGGGCCCAGGGAGACAGCTCAGTAGAATAAGCGCTTGTCTGGCAAGTGCAGGGTACTGAATTCAATCCCTGGTACTACAAAAAATAAAAACATAAATTGAATTTGTGGATTAAGTATCCAATGGATGAACTTTTGTAGGGACACTCAACTGTAGCACTCTGCCACTGGCTTTAGAAGTTCATATGTTTGGGCTGGGGAGATAGCTCAGTGGCACAGCACCTGCCTGGGAAGCACAAGGTCCTCAGTTTGATTCCCAGTACAAAAAAAAAAAAAAGGTGCATATGCTAGAAATTCAGCCCTTAACCCACACACTGTGGCTTGGATGGAGGCAATTAGGACTAACAGGGCCAGAGGGCTAGGCATTGCTGGTAAGAAGAGGAAGAGAAGCTCAAGTTGGCGTTGAGCTCTGGCCTACAGAAACGTCCTCCACCATGGTTCTGTGCACCAAGACATCAGTGAGAGCCTTTGGGATCCCCATGTTTCAGAACTGTAAGAAATAATTTTCTTTATAAATTCCTCAGCCTCAGATTTTCAACTAGAGCAACAGAAAATGGACTGAGAGAGAAGAGCCATTGGGCATGCTTACGCTGTTAACAAGGCTAAGAAGAGGTCAATGGCAACAAAACTGCAGCACAAAGAGGGAAGAGACTGTGTAGTGGGGAAGAGGGGATGGTGCTGCCACCAGGTCCTCAGCCTCACCCAGGCAGGTGGAGGTGCGCAAAGGTGGGCAGGTGGGACTCAAAGCTTGACAACTGTGGGATGAAAGTAGGGTGAAAAGCTGAATGTGGTGGCATACCTCTATGATCCCAGCACTCTGGATGCTGAGGCAGGAGGATACGTGTGAGTTCAATGCCAGCCTGGGCTACACAGTGAGTTCAAGGCTAGCCTAAACTACAAAGTGAGACCTTGTCTCAAAAAAATAAATAAATAAATAAATAAATAAAAATAAAGGAGAAAACAAGGTAAAATATAAAAGGCAATATTGATTGGACATTCTAGAGAAATGTACTTGAAGAGGTTTTAGTAACCACTCTTGATAAGCTCATATTTTTGTAGACACTACTGTGTACTGACACACATACACACAGATATATTAACATATATGCACATATGTATAAATTAATATATAGTTTCATACTAAAGACATGCTTATGCAAACTTTTTAAATCATAAACAGTATAATAATGAAAATCTATCTCCATTATATCTCTTGTATTCCAAACTATCCCTCAGTAGCATTTTGATGTATTTTTAGGTGTTTTTTTCCTCTATGCAGTTAGATAATAGAAATATTTATACTTATGTTGTTTAAAGTATATTTTTAAAATATAAAGAATGCCAGAGCTACTCCAATAAAGACAAATAATTCCAAGAGTTGAAAATTCTACATATAATAGATGTGCACATACATTTTAACATATATATGTACACATATATTTCAGCATAAATTAAAAATCATACTGTAGCCACAGTTTTATATTGTTTCTATCTACAATATGCATTTTCTTTTGCTATTATACTCAGAAATCTAATTCTTAAGATACATTCTTCATATATTTTATATGTGAATATACTTTAATCTATTTAACTACTATCCTATCGAGGATGGTTTTTCTTATTCCCATTGTTTCGCTATGATAAACAATATTTAATAAACATCCTTTACAAGATAGCTTGTGTATTTATTACATGACCAATATCTGCATTAATCAAGTTGTTTCCAGCTGGCATATAGCATTGCATCACAATACGTCCTACATCTTTGGGGATATACCTAGTGATTTCCTTGGAAATACTCTTAGAATTACTATGAGTGGGTAAGATTATACAAGCTTTTTAAGTCTCTTAAAACATAAGGCAGTCTTTCCCTATAGAGAGGCTATTCATAAGCCCATCCTCCAATGACTAATAACATTGATGTCGCTAAACCCCCAGCAAAGTCCTACAATATTTTGTCAGCTTTTCAAATCTGAGTGAGCAAGCATGACTTCCATGAGTTTAGCAGTCAACTGTACATTTTCTTTGAACATTGCCTTTCTCCATTTCCCTCACAAGGGCTGGAGCTCCATGCTGCCTATCCTGAGTGCTGGTCCCTTCTATTGCAACTCAGTGACTTTGATCAACATAATTAAATTCTCTGGCTCAGTTTCCTCCTATGCAAAATACATACAGTAATATCTACTGCACAGAATGCTCCAGAAGGGTGCAGAGAATGCTGCCCCACATGCAGTAAGACTTTGGCGATGCAGACACAACGTGTTCTGGCTTCAAGGAGCACATCACCCGTGTGCAAGACACCCATGGTGCTCTCAGTGCCCCATGAGGGCAGCATGGCGTGTAATGGTTCCTACTCAACAAATAAAGGAAAAACTCATATGGTCAGAACATTCTGAGCTTTAATGGAAGTCCAGAGACTGAAGCATAGGCTTCCTGATTTCAGGGGTGTGCATTCTATGTGAATATGTCAGAGAGTTCCAAAACTACACTTAAGACTTGGAAGAGAGGTATCAAAGAAGCAAGCTCAATGTTCACCCCACTTTTCTCCTTGAATGACTGTCAACTTCAGAAGGAGCTATGGAGGGGCTGAGCAAGCTGCGTCTGTGTTACAGGGCGGGAGAACCTTGGCATGGAGATCCTGCCACAGGTCAGGGCACCCAGGACCCTGAGAACTTCTGCAACCAGAAGTAGCAAGAGGTGTGTCTTCGCAATAAGGAGGAGTGAAGGTAAACTCCGGCCTGAAGGAATTTTGCCCCTCACTGCCGAGGGACCTTGGCTTGCCCAGATCCTTTTTAGATAGTTTCTACTTATCCTAAACATTCCCAATACAAAATTTGGCCAAAGCAAAAGTTATTCTTCCTAAAAGAACACAAAACTTAACTAAAACAAGATCAAAACTGAAAGAAAAATCAGCACAGAGAAACAAATCCAGTATTGTGGAGGAAAGGTTGAGAATACTGGCACATGAGCAAGATACACAGAGACCACTTTGATAAAGGTCCACGTTATGGACTGAACATACCTCTCCAAAATGGTTGCTGAAACTGTAATCTCCAGTGTGTGGCACTAGGAGGGAGACTATTGCAGGTGATTAGGTTTCAATGAAGTATAAGGGTGGAGCCCACATGAGGGGATTAGTGTCCCTCTGAGAGACCAGAGCATCCTCTCCTGTACATGAGGACACAATAATCCCAGAGGAGAGACATCACTATGAATCAGATGTATGATTGCCCTGATTTGGGACTTCTAGAAAGCTGAACATGAACACATGTTAGCATAGTAATTCCCAAAAGCTAATTTCTTTCTACAACAGATTAAACTCCAAGACACTAGAACATGGGATTTAAAGTTACTGGAAAGAAAGAAGAGATGCCATATGGGATTCTATATGAACAAAACATTCTTGCAAAAAGTGAAATAAAGACATTTAACCAAACATCAAAAGGAAGAAGGAGGGCTTCAAGGAAAGCCAACATTTTGGCCCTAGCATTCTAAGGTCAATTAAGACTGAGGACATATGAGAACTTCTACTGTAACGTCATGTAACTCAGTAGTACCCCAAATTTTCTTATCAAGGAGATTATACGGCCAAAGAGGAAAGAGATCGATGATGTAGAGTGTGCCTAAGGAGAGTCACATGGAGAGAAAAACATTCTCTCAGGCTTTCACAGAGAGCACATTGGCCAAGCAATGGCCGTGACTCATCCACATGGCTGACACTGAC
>NW_004524590.1:3295907-3313910 GCF_000260255.1 Octodon degus | reverse complement strand
AGGAAGAATGTATGCAGTGTGTTAATTATTGAAACTGTCCTACCAATTTGATTTGAAACTGTCTCATTGCTATTTGTTTATCAATAAAATTATGGGGGAAAATGCTAATTAAAAAAACAAAGGAGAATTTATCAGAAGCAGACACACACTAAAGAAAATACTACATGGAGTTTTTCAGGTTAAGTGAAGCCTATGTCTGAAACTCAGATATGCAGGAAGGATAAAAAACAGTAAATAGACAAATCTAAACATATAATGATAGTGTCCGGCCACAGCAATGATGAAGAGAGTATTGAAACATGTTGAAGCCGTGACACAAGGGTGAGGGAGTGGGACTGGAGTGCAAGGGTTCTAAGATGGCTGGAATAACAACAAAGTGGTTTACAGGTAAATATTCCATTTTAATGAATTAAAATGCATCTTCTAATATCCATGCTAGCTATTTTAAGTATTAGACTTCAGTATAGATCTCTACTTCCTGGTAAGACCCTTGGGTTTCAGAACTGAATCAGAAACAGAGCCGAGCCCCCATTACTGGAGTAGCTAGGAGAATTTGAGTACCTAAGGCACTGAGGGCAATTCACCCACCTCTCCATAGTGTGTGCTGAATAGCCTCCCTGATTACTACAACGTATCCCAGCGACACACCACCTCTCCTCTCCTCTCCCCCTTTCCTTTTTACAAGCTGCACCGATGCGGGAGATTGCCTATGGGAATCCCAGCCCCAGAGAGGAGACCCCAGCACGGATTATCTAGTATTGACAGCAAGTCGAAAGTTAGGATAAATGAAAGCAAAATCAACAAAGAATTTAATCCATGTAAGCAAAGTAAATGGAGAAAATTGAACAGGATGATCCTCAGAACTACAAGAGAAATAATCATAACGAAAAAGCCTATCAGAAAGATTATTAAAATTTAAATTATGTTTACTAGACAAAAATAATGACTAGGATGAAGAGCAAAATAAACACAGCTGAAAGCAGATCATACAGTGGATGCCTGAGGACTAGTCCTTGATGTAAATATGAAAAGTCCTAAAGGTAGCACCACAAAAGTGAAAAAGAAACAGAAGTGTTTAGGTCCACTGTAAAGAAGCTTGGAAAGGACCAAGGACAAAAAGGTGATAGTAAAAGAAATGATAATTGAGGACTCCATATCTAGCAATAAGCAGAAAAACTTTCTTATTGAATGTAATGTTAAAACAGTACTTGAAATGTCACACAACCTTGAAGAAATGAACAGAGAACACTGGTGTGACAAGCCCGCAGCGAGCTGAGGCCGCTGAAAGGCGCTTTCAGCTCAGGGATTGTCTGTGCCCTAGAGACTGGAGTTGAAAGGCCACCAAGAGAAGGCCATAGTGGAGACCACGTCGGAGCACAATGTAGGCCGTGCTAACGGTTTAAGTACATCCAAGAGTGGGCTATAGAAGGTCCCATCCTTCACATAGAATCAAACACAAACTAATCTGTATGAAGCTGAACTCAAGATGGGTAAGAAAATCCTTTCTGGGCATTGTAAGCCACAAGCTTAGATAGGAAGTACAGTTGCATACATATCTATATGACTGATGGAATATCATGATACGGAAAAGAACTTCGATTAAATTTGTCCTTGCTTAGTAGCCGTCCAGGGTACCTGTCACTCACTTCCTCCTCCAGAAGGAAATCAGTCTGCACTGAATTTCCAACAAACATATGTGATCTGATGTGTATATGTGTGTGTGTGTGTGTGTGTGTGTGTGTAATGTGATAACAGCTGCCCCATATTTCACAAAACAGTCATCCAACCAAAGCACAAAACATGTATGTGTAAAATATCTACAGACATAAGAAAAGTAAATTTTTAAAAGTGAGAAAGGAAAATGATGTTTAAAAATGTCAGCAAACCAAGATTCAGAAAATTATTATAGAACATGATCATAATGGACTCATCTAAAGATGGTTATCATTAGAAAATACGTTGACACGTAATATCTAAAAAGAAGTAATGTGATGTCTTGAACAACATTAAGATGTGTTAGGTAAAATTTAAAATAAATTAATCATTAAAGTTGAGTAACTTCTTTTGAGAGAGACTGATTCCCCAGTACAACAGAAACAATAACAAAAGGAAGTAAAATTAAAAAGATAAAACAACTTTCACTCCATGAAGCCGATGAAAGGCACCATCATTGGTGTGTCTCTCAAATGCTCATACTCCAGCGCTGCTTATGCCCATTTTGTTAGAAACTCTTGCTGGTACTGTGCGGTACTCAGATAATATGGGAAGTAAACACTCTATGACATGTAGCCTTTATGTTCTATTCTTTAGTTCTGTCAGTGAAGATAACATCTTTTTGAGATTGTAAATTCATCAATATACAAAACACAAAATCAGTGTAGAAATTATTTTTTTGAGAAACAAATAGCAATGGGATAGTTTCAAAACAGGTTAGTAGGACATTTACAATAATTAATACATTGCATATTGTTGCTTTCATCGTGGTTTTTCCTAGTACAAGATGCAGACATGATATCCTGTCCAAACACTATTAGTACAAATCGTTCTTCTCATTGAATTAAGAGAAAAGGGCTGTATAGCTATTCTATTTTGTATATACAGACACAAAATGGTCCTTCATTTATATCCCATTTTTGTTTAGTTTTGTCAGAGATGGGTATTCCATTGTCATTTAAATATTGTAGGTGTGTGAATTCAGCAAAATAATCCGATATAGTCCAGTAGTCCATAATAGAAATTATTAAAATTATTTTTTAAAGTTCAAAATGATTGATGGCATCAAGATGGCAGAGGAGGCGAAACACTGCAGCACTCCGGCAACATCGGCAAACAAGTAGAAACAGAACAACAGTGCCAGGTTTTTGTTGGTTTGGTCTCTGCCCAGCATTTCTCCAAGAACTGCGCCAACCTGCAAACCATCTCAAGGATGCTGCTAGTTTCCCAGCATCCGTCCCAGGACTGTTCCAGAGGGAGCTCAGAAGATCTTATCTGCACCTGCCTATTTCACCTGACATAACCTCCATTTCTAGGCCTACCACCATGGAGAAATGAAGAAGGAGATTTGGCCTGCCCAACTGAATCAACTGTGATCAGGAATATCTGAGAAATGAGGTAGGCTGAGGGAATCCTTGGTCTTGACCATGACGGCGAAAGATCAGCTTTGTGTATAAAATATAAAATATGAATCTGTATTTCAGTTTCAGAACTAGCCAGCATTGTCGATTGGATCCAGGCTTGCTACATATAAGGACGCCTTCACTCTTTCTGCTCTGAGCACAGGCTCCCTCACTGCAACCCCGGAGAGTGGTTCCTGTCAAATATGCTTGTACTTGAGGACTCTCTTCACTAAGTCTTTTGGGAAGAAAAAAGCTAATTGACAATAATGAGAGAGAATTCATAGGATAAGGTCCTATGCACACCCCTTTTGAGCAAGGAGGAGGTATGCACCAAGCAACCACATACACTCTTGGCTTTCTGTTCATGTTGATTTCTCTATGAATGTGTCACTGCAGCTTCACCAAGCATCGAATGTTTGACAGCATTTTTCAATTACTGTAAAGTACTGCTGATGCTTATCCCATGTCCTGCTTCTTCCAGCTCCCTGTGGAGTGTTTCACCCAGGCCCACATGTTGCACTGTTCCTCACACACTGGCCATTGAGGTTCTGCCTGGCTCAGTCCTCTAATCCCTTGCAGATATTAGCTCCCTAGCAATTTCCAGAAGATTCTGCTTTGTGTTTTGTTTCCATTTTCTGCTGTTTATGTTTTCATTGTCCTTAATACTTTCCAAAAGAACTGATTTTGTGCTTTGTTCAGTGGGCATGCTGGTCTGTAACCAGCATTCTGCTCTTACCAGAGATGGAAAATTCAAAGGTCACTTTGAAGCTCTAGTTTTTATGAGCAATATCTTATAATAAGCAGATTCCCTGGAAAATCTTTGTGAAAATTCAGTTTTATTTTTTTAATATCCAAGAATAACAAAAATTTTCTTTCTCTACCCTATTTTATTTGTCACTTTGTCAATATGATCATTTCTCTGCCTTCTTTTACCATCACTCCCTTACAATACACAGAATTAGAAGTCATACTTTATTACCCAAAGACCTTTGCCTACTTGTGCTAGCAGTTTGCCTCTCATTTTAACTAAATTGCATGCTATTACACCATTAAGTCTTCCTTCATAGCTGTAAAAGCCTAGCAATGCTATTTAATCATTGGATTTTTAAAGGAAAATCACACACCGTTTTACCCTGCCTAACCCTAAGCTTACACAGCCTAGCGATTGCATCGGCTTCTCTGGAGTTTCAATAGATTCTCTCCGCATGCCAAATCCACATATGCCAGCTCCTGGAACCACAGGATGCTCAGCGTCCTCATCCACAGCTGCTTCTATTGTGGAGCATTTTCCTCAGCCACAGGGACCTCTATGTGGAAGAAAAGCCAATTACTACCTTAGAAACTGATGCAGAGAAAAATTAAGGGTGAGCACGGCCCCTGTGTAGATCTTTTCAAACCCAGGTGTCCATACGCTAGGGAATGGTGGAGGGACTGGCAGAGACCTCTCTGCGGGTCTGCTCTCCTCTGTGCAATTCTGGCCAGTCACATCTGCACAGATTTACCTCCTGTGACCACCCCCTAAAGGCCCCTTTACATGCCTTCTCTCATGACAACTGCTTTCATGGTCCCTGATCAAAGGCCATGTCTAGTGTTGGGACAGACTGAGACTTCATCTCCTGGTCCCCACACCAGTTTGGTGTTCCTTGCTATAAATTCTTCTTCAACATTAGCCAACAACAGCGGATGTTGGGAGGAACTGAGGTCACGGCATAAAAGCAAGTTGGTAAGGAAATCGTGTTATGTCCACCTAAGCTAATTTTTAATCAGCTCAGCTCTGGAGTTTACAAGATAAACACAGGAGAGTGAACAACAGGGATTAATTGAAGCTAAATGTCTATTTACCAGCTTGGATAATGAGCCTATTATAAAAACAGGCACACAGAGCATGTGGACTGAACAGATAGGAGCTCAGGATTGACTGACGGAAGTTTCCATCTTCCTATCTCTAATGATGTCTGAGCTCAAAACAGCACTAATTATAATTGGCTTGATTTACTTTCTGGAAATCAGGAAGAGGGGCACACCACTGAAGAAAAGCACAGAGCAAGATTCTGCTTTAGATAAAATTTAAAATTTAAAATAGCTGCAGTGTGAATAATTAACAAGTTGACTAAAGATACCTATAACTCAGATATTTGGTATCTCGTAATTCTGATAAAGAGTAATTGGCTTTCATTGATTCAGTATAAGCAATTTGAACAAAAGGAAACGTAGGGCTGGGGAGATAGTTTAAGGTCCAAGCAGCTGCCTGGCAAACACAAAGACTGAGGTTCAATGCCCTGTATGTACAGGATGCTGGGCCCAGACAACAAGCTAGCCACCAAAACCGGTCGTGGTGGTGCATACCCGTAATCCTAACACTGAGGAGGCTGAGACAGGAGGATCACTACCAATCTGAGCTGTGTAGTAAGACCCTATACCAAATAAATAAATAAATAAATAAATAAATAAATCTTTAAAAAAACAGGAAAGGTAAATTCATTGCAAATTTACTTTGGTGGAAATATTTAGACATATGGATGAATGGTTGATTTGGGAATTCCTTTGGAGGTTCCAGCAGGGGAGCACAGCTATTCCTATACCCAAATGGTCCTCTTTTATTGGGAGTAGCTCTCCTCTTTGACCCAGCATGCAGTTTTGGGAAGGATACACATGGAGTGGTGAGAGAGGAAGGGGCCGCTCCCGTGCCAGTCAGCTCAGCCGAACCAACCCTGGTGATCCATGGGGTGACAGATGTCCCAGTCAGAGCACCCCCACATCTGGTTGATTTGGGAAGCAGCCAGTATTTCTGTAGATACAAAATTTACCTCAACCACTTTATAAAATGCCCTTTTCTATTAGATGCCAAGTTCCCTGCATTACACAACCTGCATCGTTTTGGGGTGTGTTACTGTTTCAGAAGGATTCCATTCAGTACACACACCTTTTAATATATATTCTAATTCAACCTATAATTTTGTTACTTACCTCTAAGTTTCAGCATGATCTTTTACTGAAAGTAACATTATAGAATGTTCAGCATTAATAACAAGTGAAATTCAATCATGAAATTTAACATCATATTAGATTAAACCCTCACATGAGTAACGGTCAAAGAGAAAATGGTGAAATGTATGAAGTCGTGAAAGTGAGCAGGTTAGGAAATCTTCGTCATGGAGAGCTATGGAAGTCCTACAAGTGATTTGAATTGGCCTCATTTCTCAGTAGACTGGAGGCTCCTGAAGAAGGATTTTCCATCTATGACTTTGAACCGTGCTTTGTACATTGTAAAGACTTGATAGACATTGATTGAATTAATACAAGAACAGCTGGATGGGAGCCATAGGATTAACGTTCCTAGTAGTAAAAGAGAAGAGTGTGGTATGTGTGATTTTATATCCACGACAATGAAAAACATAGAAAAGAGCCAGAAGGACTGGAGGTAGCACACACAGGCAAGGGAACGGTAACAAAGTTTATTAAAGCAAAAGTATGCTTGGAGAGACCGGGCTCCTGTTGGTGCAAGGAAAATGACTTGAGAACCCAGGCCCCAGGGCATGGCAAGGAAATGTCCTTTTGGCTTCAAGACGCACTCCACTGGGCCTTCTAGGGCATGAGCAGGAGCATGGCTGACAGGGTGCTGGGCCGTGTCTGCTGAGCCAACTGCACAAGGTCTTTTTCATAGTTTACTCTGTTAGAATTGCACACATGAGATGTGGAGATCCAGAGATGCAAAAGTTACTCTAGGGCACGCTGAAGGTCTAGTGCACCCGCAGGCTGGTTTGCAATTCTTGAGGTTCCCTCAAAGCTTGGGGTTCTCATTTGCCCTATCTAGACCACCACACAGTAACTCTTGGGGTAGAGTTCAGAGTTGGCCGTGGGGTGGTACCCAGGTTTGAGTATGTGGAGGCTGTGGTCCCATCATAAAGGAGAATGGTCTCCAATTGTTCTGTCTTTATCAGTGGCATGCAGGGAATGGCAAGCTAGATTTCTTAATCTTCTTGAATTCTCTGCAATATCAAGGAAAACCAACTAGAATCACCTAATGGAGAACACATAGACAGCATATAACACTTTTCAAGCAAAACACTACAGACCCACCTATAGACAAACAGAAAAAAAAAAAAAAACCACCAGCAGCAGGTGCAGGGTCCACAGATAGAAGGAAGCCACAATTCATTATGTCCAGGAGAGCGAGCAAATTGATGAATGAAAATTAGGAAGCTTTCACTGCAACAAATCAACTAAGACTAAAATTTGAAGGAGGTAGGAATAGTATTTAGTGGCCCCAGGTTCAATTCCCTGCAGGAAAAGAAAAAGACAAGAAAGAATAGTCGAGTCTTCAAGGTATCACAGACAGCTAAATTAGGTAGAAACTAATACACAGTCAAAGAAGGTTCCAGCCCTTGAAGAAGTGAGTGCAAAAGATGAGACTCCAAGATGGTAGCTGGAAGTGAACTGAAAGAGTCAGGCTTCAAGATCAAAACACAGTGACTGTAAGGAGAGTCACATGGAGAGAAAACACTCTCTCAGGCTTTCACAGAGAGCACATTGGCCAAGCAATGGCCATGACTCCTCCACAGTGTGACACTGACAAAGGTTCTACAATCGTACAGGATCTCAGGATAAATCCTAAGGGGATTTCTCTGACCTTATCAGACCCAAAAGCTACAACTCTTGTTGCATAGGTCCTGCTTTACCTTGGTCTTAACCATCCAGCAGAAAAGTATAAAAATGAAATATAAGAAGTAAAGCCATGCTGTTATGTTGAGCTGTAGGGGACTCAGGTCAAGAATTTCTGACATTGCCAGTCAAGGGGAAGACCCAATACTATTATGGGCTACTGAACTCTTTTGGAATATTTTGCTGAGTTTACACACCTATAATATTCAAATAATGGAGCTTAACAAAAAAGGGGATACAGATGAATGTCCATTTTGTATCTGTATTCAAAATGGTTAAGATAGATACATAGTTGCATTCTCTTAATGAATAGAGGGATTTGTTCTAATAGTGTTTGTCAATAGGATATCATGTCTGCATCTTATACAGCAATTAACCACTAGGAAGAATGTATGCAATGTGTTAATTATTGAAACTGTCTTACCAATTTGGTTTGAAACTGTCTCATTGTTATTTGTTTCTCAATAAAATTCTGAAAAAAAAAAAAGAAAAAACAAAAAACACAGTGGCTGGACCTGCAAGCATCGCTGGAGCTTACCAGTAGCTCATGTTGACACTGCAGGTAGCAGCACCTGGCCCGGATAGGCATCCGATGCACAGGTGGGTGACCAGCACAACTGGACCCATATTCACATCCCCTTCAGGAATTCCTTTGTTCTTTCTGTGATCAGAAGTTACAGATAAGCTAAAGGTGATGGTCAGTGTCGCTTGCCACATTTCCTTTGTGCAGGTCTCACTTCCCCACTGGAGCAAAATTCGCCAAATGACTGTACTTTTCATTCCATAGGTTGATTAAGGTTGACCCATGCTGTGATTCTTCTGTATAAAATACCCTTGGGTGTTTGAGGACGCAGCCATGTACCAGGACCTCCCCTGGACACCCACACGCTCTTCTTCTTAATATTTCCTCCTTTCTTCCTTCTGCTCTGCCTCACTTTCATTCCTTAATGCTGGGAGACCACGAGCTCAGCACATTTGACATCTGACAGGTTGGGGGTTGTTTTGTCGGTCACAGAATGGGGTCTCACTAAGACAGGCGATGGATATGAGCTGAGCCTCCCACGGGGAGTCTTTCTTTTTTTTTTTTTTTTTTACTTGAAATGTATTCTTACTAAGCCAGGATTCCATTTAGGAAACAGAGAGATATGCCCGCTGTGTTTGTACTTGATAGGCTCGCAGCCTCTGCCATCATTTCTTTGGTTGTAGGGTAGAATAGGGGAATGTTAGGTACAAACCCACGTAGTCGAGCAGACCATGTCTTCTGATGGGAGAAGGTTTATTGGAGGTAGGAGCACGAGGGCTGGCTGGCTAGCAGCCCGAGGCAGCAGCCAACAAGCCAAAGCACGGGGCTCTTAAGGGGGTCTGTGGGCGGGTGTTTGCAGGCAGGAGCAGCTGAGGAAGGGCTAATCTTGGCTGGGCCACCTGCTCTGCTGGGGAGAATATTGGTGTTTCAAGACAGGGAGGTCCCGTGGTTTTGTGCTGGCTTGGATCCAAGGTACAAAGTTGGGCTGAACTGCTTCTGAAATTTGGTCGCAATTTGGGGCCAAAAGGAAGTCAGCCGTGAAATGAGGGTGAGGGATTTGACTTGTCAGGGAACAATATTTCTCGTATCAAAGTGCAGCATTTCCCTGGCCGAGTAAAGGCAACCAGTGTGGCAGCTATTCTAAGATTGCAGGGAGCCGCTTCCACTGGGCAGTCTGGCCTGACACCCCTCCTGCTCACGTGGGGGGACGTGGAGCTCGCTCTGCCTCCTTTGCTTCGCTGGCTTGATTCTGCAGCGGTGGGCAGCGACTCTCGCTCACGCAGTCTCCCCAGGCTCTTCCGCACATGCTTCTACTAAGTTGCTGCAAGGGCATGTGGGAGCATCTCTTGCTGCTAAGGTCTCCGAGCTCCAGCTTTCTCCTCCTGCTTCTCCTTTTCTATCTCGTTTCTCAGAACTATGTTTTACTGTATGAAGAGGCAGAAAAAGCACCCTAAAAAGGTTTCTGTCTTAATTTTCATTCTGCCTTTGGGGTAACAAGGGTTTGGAAAGTAGTGAGCCCCAAGTTCCCACCCTCCTAGTAAAGTTGCTCTGCCTGGCGCGGCGCTATCATCCCATCAGACTGACTTCTACTCCTTCTCTGCTGCGCTTCCCCTGAAAAATAGTGCGGTTGGCAGTGGCACCTTGCGAGGGTGACTCTGACCCCCTGGTCAGCTTCTTCCCTTGGCTGCAGGGTTCCAGGACTCTGGAGTGACCAGTGTTTCCACCCTTCGTGATGGTGAGTTGACTCTCGTGCCAGTCTCTCACTGAATCACTGCGCTTCTCTAGATGAAGCTGACCTCAGCCCTCGTGAGCATCTGTTCAGAGGATGCTCCGAAGGCTGCTCGTGTCTCCTGTCACCCTGAAGGACTATTTTAGAATGGATGGAACTCTCCACATGAACCAGCCTTGCATTTCGATCCCCTCTGAATTAAACCTGGGGCTAGGGTCAGAAAGGATTCTACATTTAATCCTCAAACTCTCAAAAAATAGATAAATAAAAACATTTTAGTCTAAATTTGTTGTCTTTCTGCCCTTGCTGGGAACTAGGAAATATTTCTGTTCTCTTCATTCTTTCCCTCACCCCCCTGGAATGCCCCTCAGCAGAGTGAAATGGCTTTTTTAGGGTGGGGCCATTGCAACACAGATGATTTTGATAGAAGACACATGATTTGTAGGGACCCTATAAGTTTGATAACAACTTTAAGGAAACCAGGTATTAAGAGAGCAAACAGCCTCAGTCCCTAGTCTCTAAAAGACTGCCTCACTCCTGCCGTGATTGCTCTCTAGAACATGGTGCCAAGCCAGCAACTGAGTTTTATAATCAGAGACACGCTGAGTGTACCTCTGAGCTGAAGATATGCAGGATGCGCATCTGCAGCATATCATATAAAGATATATGTTTGAAAAGGAAAATCCAGTGCTGTGGTTTGTATGAGCAAGGTGTCACAGTCCAGGCAACTTCTGCCACCCCTGGCTCACTGGCACTGGCACTGATGAGGTCAGGCCTAGGGGATTCTCCAGCTAAGGGACAGAACAAGCAGGGATGGCAGGTGTGCCTCCTTTCCCCTTTTTTTCAAAATGGGAACGTTCAATATAGTGACATAATAGGTGGTCACCCACAGCAATGGTAGGGTTTCAACTTCTCCCAGTCCCTTGGAATGTGCACTTACTAAGTTCCACAGGTGTCACTTATGTCTTTCTACCCCCATGCCTGACTTAGGTACCCTCTAAAAACAAAAAAGTGATTATTCTCCATATGTGTGGAAAGAGAGGTAGAGAGATACAGAGAGAGTACAGCACCTCTATTTCCTACCTATAGTGATCTATGCCTCTGAAGAGAACATCAATGTAAGAAATAGCTGTAATGACCAAAACAACAGTATACCACATCTGACTGTAGGGCAGATGGTACTAAGGAGCCTGTACCGTAGCAACAGCTATCCCCAAATTAAGACATTTAACTCCCCTATTTTTAAACACCCATTGCTTTCACAGTATAAAGGAGTTTTTCACTTGGTCCCTTTCTGATTCTTATTGATGGTACCTTACATAAAGAACTCTCTGCAATGATTCACACCAAAAGTACTAATGGATGACACGTAAGAAAAGCTCTGACTAGTCTATTCATAGTTGTTAACCTAAAACTATAAAAGATTATTATAGGTCAGCTTGGCCAATACATCTAAGAACACATGCTAATTCAGAAGTAGTAATTTTAACTGGGATCTCATCATTTTGAAAAGTATCTTCATGTCAAAAGAAACACCAAAAGGGAAAAAAAAACCTTGAATGAGGAAAAATTTTATCCAACTGTCCCTCAAACAAAGGACGTCTATCTAGAACACATAAAGAATTTTTAAAAATTAGGCCCCCTAACTGAAAATGCCATATCATAGTGATATATGTGCACCTATGTTTAGAGGAGCACAATTTGTGATAGCCAAATCTTGGAAACAACCAAGATGCCCATCACCTGAGGAATGGTTGAAAAAGATGTGTTATTTTTACACAACGGAATATTATTCGGCTATTAAGAATGATAAACTGCAAGCCTTTATATTAAAGTGGATGCCACTTGAACATATACTCATAAGTGAAATAAACCAGACACACATGTGTAAATACCGTATAGCCTCCCTAGCATAAGAACTCAAAAGAAGAAATACAAATAGAAAGGTATAACACAATTAAAAGGACAGTGAGGACTTGAGGATTAGACAATCAAGAGAGGGCAAGGAGAAAAGCTAGGAAACATGACAGGGGCAAAACCATACATTTTTATGCACAAGATGGTTAGGGCAATGATCCTGATAATCTTCAGCAAGTTTTTGAAATTAGCAGTTAATTGGTAGGATTCTCACCCTGACTAACTGTATGTGCTGATACCTGTGACCTAAGCAACTGCACTGAAGATAGCAATGTGTAATACTAGGGTCATGCTTGGAATGCCTCTCACTGTGGTCTTCTAAATATGTACTGCTTGTCGTGTCATATTATTATTGCTCTACTGTCTCTCAAGTAAATGCTTGTTTAAAAAAAGGACAGTAAATGGAAACAAGAGACAAGAAAAAAGTGTCATAGGACTTTGTTGTTTTTGCTACAGCACTGTTTATGGTTAGATTTCTAAATTTCTGTATAAAAATATATAATTGTTCATTTCTATTTTTTAATTTTTTTCTTTTTTCCTCACATTCTGTGGGCATTTAAAGTTTAATATATCAATATTTGATGGAAAATACCTGTTCCATGTTATGTCTAAGATGTTTGACATTCAGACAGATAGTGAGGTTCAGTTCAACTGCCTATGTTATAGGGTAATCATTAAGCTTCTCTTCTGGAGGGTTAACAACTTAAGTTTGTAGACCAAAAATTAGAGAAAAAGAAGGTCTACAAGGACAGCCAACATTTTGGTCTTAGCCCTTTCAGGTCAGTGAGGACTCAGGACATAGAAGAGCCTATACTATAACGTCATGTAACTCAGGTGTGTCCCAAATTTTCTGATCAAGGAGATTATGGGGCCACAGAGGAAAGTGATCGATGATGTAGAGTGTGCCTAAGGAGAGTCACCTGGAGAGAAAACATTCTCTCAGGCTTTCACAGAGAGCAAATTGGTCAAGCAATGGCCGTGACTCATCCACATGGCTGACACTGACAAAGGATCTACAAACTGCGGTATATGGTTTCATGGTAAATCCTGAGGGGATTTGACTGACCTTGGCAGATACAAAGTTGCATTTCTTGATATATAGGTCTTTCTTTATCTTGGTCTTAACAATCCAACAGAAAAGTATAAAAATGAGGTATAAAAAAGTAAAGCCATATTAATATGCTGAGCTGTAAAAGGCTCAAGTCAACAACTTCTGACATTGCTAGTCCTATGGATAACCTACTACTATTCTGGACTACTGGACTATATTGGAATATTTTGCTGAATTCACACACCTACAATATTTGGATGGCAATGGAATACCCATCTCTGACAAAACTAAACCAAAAAAGGGGTTACAAATGAAGGACCACTTTGCATCTGTATATACAAAATAGTTAAGATAGATACACAGCTACTTTATCTTAATTCAGTGAGAAGAAAAATTTGTATTAATAGTGTTTGGACAGGATATCATGTCTTCATCTTATACTATGAATAAACACTATGAAAACAACAATATACAATGCATTAATTATTGAAATTGTCCTACTAATCAGTTTTGAAACTGTCTTATTGCTATTTGTTTCTCAATAAAATTAATTTAAAAAATTAAGCAATAAAAAAACCATCAAGACCCCAAACTCCAAAGGCTCAATCCAAAAATGGGCATCTGAGATGAATATACACTTAGATAAAGAAAAGCAAATGGAAAATAAATGCATGAAAAAATATTCACTGTTATTGGTCATTCAAGAAATGCAAATGAAAACAACACTGAGATTCCATCTCTACTGTTGGTGGGAGTGCGGGTTGGTACAACCACTGTGGAAATCAGTATTGAGATTTCTCAAAAAGATAGTATTGGAGGTCCCATTCAAGCCAGCTGTCCACCTCCTGGATTTTCTTCCTAAAGAACTGACCTCATACCACAACAATATGTGTGTCCTCATATTTATAGCAGCGTGATGTGTCATAGCTAAATCTTGGAGACAATCCAAATGCTCATCAACTGAGAATAGATTAAAAGGTGGTATTTTTACACAATGACTATTACTCAGCTATAAAAAAAGATAAACTTGGGGCCGGGGAGATGTCTCAGTAGTATAAGCCTGGTAAGCGTAAAGGCCTGAGGTCAATCCCTGGTTCTACAAAAATCAATAAATAAATAAAAATAAACTCAAGGCTTTTCTATATAAATGGATGCAACTAGAAAACATACTTGTAAGTGAAATAAATTAGACCCCCATGTGCAAAAATCATATTGTCTAGCTAGTGTAAGAACCTGAAAGAGTATTTAAAATTTGAAAGGTACAATAAATACTGTGAAAAAGGACGATCCTGTTCAATAGGAAGAAACAATTTTGGTAACAAAAAGGATGAAAAAAGGAGGAAGGAAGGAAGGAAGGAAGGAAGAAAGGAAGGAAGGAAGAAAGGAAGGAAGGAAAGAAGGGAGGGAGGAAGGGAGGGAGGGAGGAAGGGAGGGCTTGTATAATTCTACTGCTAACTTCTGGTGGTCTGTTGAAAGGAGCAGTTAATGCTTAAATTTTATTCTTCTCCTTTTTAGTTTCTTTTAACATTTTTAACCAATTTTGCACGTTTATATCTGGTAGCCTAAACAATTTGAAGACTACATTATGCAATATAAAGAGCATTGTTGAACTCTGATTATTTTGTTTAGTGAAATTCTGTATCATTTCTCATTTCTTTTTATTATTTTATTTTCTTTAAAAAATAATAGAGTAAAAAGAAAAAGTAGTTTTGTGTGTTCTGCATTTCTTGTTTCTCCATCTGCCTATTTAGTCTGTTTTAATAACCAGTGAGAAAAGACTGCTTCATTGAAGATCTTATGGGTTCATATTATTTGTATTTCTCCTTTTATTTTTGCCCTTCTAAACTTCTGGATGTTTTGGAAAACCAGTTGCACAGTTTTTCCGGGCAGCCTAGTTCACATTACTAGATGAGACTAACAGGCAAGAGACTAGTGAAGTTAAAGTTTGAAGGCATAAAATAAATGCATGATTATGTAAAGTTATGTATGTTCATGTATATGTTTCTGTATGTCAACTTTCAAGAATATGCTCATTTTACTTGATACATAGATTAATAAGCACTCATGTTAATAGCCCAAATATTATTGCTCATGTAGTTAAATAGTAGATTAATTTAAATCAGTAGCTAAAAGTTGGTGAATTGTTTCTATACAACTTGTTAGCCAATCAAGACGATATCCAATATTGGTTTTAGAAATACAATGCTATTGTCTGTATAACCGTTTTTCCTTGGTCAAAAAAACACATAGCTTTAAAGTGTTCATTTCTTCTATTTGATTCTCATACTCATCTAAGGTAATTATGAAGATAAATGAATAGAGCCCTCTGGAGCTCAGGGAACTGCAGACAAAGCCTCTTCTGTAGCAGAAAAAGCAGCAGCCTGTACCAGTTTGTTCAGTTTCACCCACTGATGTGTGACTTCTCCAGTTCTTTCTCAGAGTCTTATGGGAGCATAACCCAGCAGACATTACTGAATGAATTATTATGCTGCATTGAAATTGAGCATAATCAAAGGTGAGACTTTATCTGTCCAAAGCAACAAGATTTTCTTAAAATATTAAAATGCTCTTATTTAAACATATAAAACTATATTTCTATATTTTACTAAGACATTTTCTTATGTTTCCCATTGTTTGGCTTTTGGTTACTAAAAACTGATCTTTCAGGGGCCGGGGAGATGGCTCAGTGGAATAAGTGCTTCCTTGGCAAGCACAAGGGTCGGAGTTCAATCCCCGTTTCTTCCAAAAAATAAAAAATAAAAATAAAAACTGATCTTTCAAAGTTGAATAAGATTGCGTGTTGACTTATAAACTGTTTATGATTGGTCAAATGAACAATTATCTTAGTTTATGACATGACCTGTATATCTGAGGCAAGAGATACTGTGAAACAAGCTCTTCTGTGAGTCCCAAATGTAAAGTTAAGTTTATACAGGTAAAACTATATAAACTTAGCAAATACAAAATAGGGGCTGGGGAGATAGCTCAGTGGAATAAGTGCTTGCCTGGCAAGTGCAAGGTCCTGAGTTTGGTCCCTGTTACCACCAAAAAAAAAAAAAAAAAAAAAAGGAAGAGTAACTAATAGAAGCTCTCATAAACAATATGCATTCATATGCCAGACATGGAAAATGATCAAAGTTTGTTATCCCTTTAAATCTGGTCCTGCCATTTAAAACTTGATAGCCATCTAATGACTTTCATTAAACGTTATGTAATTGTATAAATAAATGATACACACTTATATTTTGGGCAGTAAATCTATTTGTTATCAGTAACACTTTCAAAATTTGTAAAAGATTTAACAAGGCCCTTAATTCTTGTCAGTATAGTTACACCTTGCAAAACTAGTTACAGACATCTCCATTTTGACTTGTGAGTTAAAACTAAGTAAATATATACAAAGAACTCTATAGCATTGTGATGGTAATTACTGTAAACCTAATGGCATATTAAAAATTTATTTCTCAGGCATACAGGCCTTCAAAGGTATAAAACTGGAAATCAACTTATACTAACGACTTTTAGGCTAACAGTCTTTGTGGTAGTAAACTTTTTCAAGACTGGGCACTGCGGTGCGAACCTGTAATCCCAGCTCTTGGGAGGGTGAAGAAAGGAGGATCACTAAGAGTCTGATCTCTGCAGGGAGACGCAGTAGAGCCTGTACTAAATACATTTTTAAAAAAAAGACTTTCAGACTCAAGCAACTAGCTTTCTCTGACTTGGGTCCCAAGTAATTGTGATGAAATGTGGATACTGAGCCAACAGAAGACAGACAAGCAGATGATACAGATACTTTTCCAGGCTTATACTCATGTGATTGTTTTGTAAATTATTGTTATGGCAGTTACACAGACACTTAAAAACCATGCAGGCCTATGCCACTTAAATGATTAGGGTTAGATATTAATATCCTGGCCAGTACATCTGTAAACAAATAATTCCACTTAAATAATGAGATATTAAAAGATAACACATTTACAGACCCAGTCCTAGCCCAGGTCCGGTGAGTGTGTGGGAGAGCTTCCTGCTACCCTGCGCCAGCCAGAACAAATACGGTCCCAGCCCAGGCACAGCATGGGTGCAACCCTCTCCCACCCACTTTGGACGCCCCCCACCACTCCGCACCACCTCCCCCAACACGCCAGCTGAGTAGGAATTTCTGCTGGGTTCTGGGAGCCCCCAGACCCAGTCCTAGCCCAGACCCAGTGAGTGGGTTGGACAGCTTCCTCTGCCCCCTATTCCACCTTGCCCCCTCCAGGCACAGCTTAGGCCTGGCATACAGGATTGGGGTGCAACCCTGCAGCTGTAATCCCTGCACAGAGTGTAGAGGATAGAACCACACAGCTAGTCCAGGAGCAGAACATCTTGCCACAGGGGCACAACAGGTTCACCCTCAAGGGCAGCAGCAGGAAGGAGCTAAGCACAGCAGCCAGACACAAGCCAGGCACAACTGGATAAATCCAAACTTCATACAGCTGCACCCGAACTTCAGTACGTGTGAAGGTTATAACTACAACAGAGATCTACAACAAAGGTCAGAAGACAGTGCTACACAAAATGACGAGAAGGAACAAAATGAAACCTCAGACCCCAAGCCCAGCCATAACAAGTGCAGAGGACACTAACACAGAACAAATTGGAAATCACACAGCTGAAAGATATGAAGCCAAGGCTTCTGAAATAAACACCAGCAGAAAGCTATAGAGGAACTCATATTGGAAATAAAAAAAGAAATCCATGAATTAATAACATCTGCAGTAAAGAATCAAATGCAGAAACATATGGAAGAAAACCAGTGACTACCCAGAACAAGTGTGGAGGACACTAGCTCAGCCCAAATGCATGAATCAATAGTGTCGATAGCAAATAAGCAACAGCAGAAACATATAGAGGAAATCAGAGTGCAATTTTTTTCTGAAATAAAAAAAGAACTCTCAGAACTCATAGTATCTGAAGTAAAGAAGGAAGTACAGAAACATAGGGAGGAAACCCAATCTGAAAAAAA
>NW_004524590.1:3238462-3289599 GCF_000260255.1 Octodon degus | reverse complement strand
ATTTCACTGACCTTCTCAGACCAAAAAGCTACAACTCTTGTTGCACAGGTCCTGCTTTTCCTTGGTATTAACCATCCAGTAGAAAAGTATGAAAACAAAATATAGGAAGTAAAGCCATGCTGTTATGTTGAGCTGTGGGGTCTCAGGTCAACAATCTCTGACATTGCCAGTTAAACAGAAGACCCAATGCTATTATGGGCTACTGAACTCTTTTAGAATATTTTGCTGAGTTTACACACCTATAATATTTAAATGATGGAACTAAACCAAAAAGGGGATACAGATGAATGTCCATTTTGTATCTGTGTATTCAAAGTCGTTAGGATAGATATATAGTTACATCTCTTAATGAATAGAGTGATGTGTTCTAATGGTGTTTGTGGATAGGATCTCAGGTCCACATCTTGTACAGCAATTAACCACTAAGAAGAATGTATGCAGTGTGTTAATTATTGAAACTGTCCTACCAATTTGACTTGAGGCTGTCTCATTGCTGTAATTTTATCAATAAAATTATGGGGAAAAAATCAAAAAAATAAATAAATAAAACTAGAAGTATCAAGAAAGCCCACATAAAATATGTTTTCTACATAAAAAAAGATAACACATTTAAATCAAGGTGTATTTATGTCATATAGTATCCTGCAATTGGATAAATTTAACTGATTAAGTCTGTGTACACTACAATGGAGATTTTTTAAAAATGTAGATTTAAATGCACTTTTAAAGACAAAAGAAAATCCCAATAGTCTAGTGTAATGGTGTCAGCATAACTGTTATGATAAAATGCTACATTACCCTTGATCTTAAATTCCAAGGAATAACAAGAAGTTAAGAGTAGGAAAGATTCATTGAGAGATAGTGCCGGAGGGACTGGATGGATCTCAATATAGGCTGCTGAGACCCTGTATTGGGGCAATTTATAAATAAAGGCACATTGAGTATAATGTGGTCCAAACTCTAATCAACCCATAGGCTTGCAGGCGCAGCTGCTTAGAGAATATTCATCCAATAGGGAAGCGGGTCAGAGGTATGTGCAAAGAACAAAGGTGATTTGGGGAGCAGGTTGGTACAGAGGCTCTGGCCACTGCCCTGAGCAACTGATACCTGGCAGGGCTTCTTGAACCAGGCGATGCTAATTACAAGATACTTTCAAGATCCTGCTTGTTCCTTCGTGCTGTGTGCAGACCTGGCCATGGCCTCCCTAGCCCGAGACCTGGCCTTCTTCAGATGTACCTCTGGCCATGATTGTGATTGTTTTTTCTGACAGACTTCCTTGAGAAGCTTGTCCCTCTCTGTACATTAATTTCTAGCAAATTTAACTACCTATAATAACATCCCATTCCAGGAATGCCTTTGTCCTTTCCATAATTAGACATTAGAGATAAAGATATGGATGATTGATGTTGGTCATATACTTTCAGTACATGTCCCACATCCTACTGGATCAATATCAGCTAAGTGACCACACTTTTCGACAGGTCCTGGCCCTAGTAGGAATTGCTGAATTATTACAGTGGCCAGATAGCATGGCTGAATCCCTTAGAACAACAGCTTATCTTCCCAGTGACCGGGTCCTCCTTCCTCCCCAACCAAGTCCTGGATACGATTTCCTCTTACCTTCCCAACACCACAAGGGAGACCCCAGTTACTCTTCAGGTTCACTAAAGCTGCCCCTCCAACTCCACCCCTAGCAAAAGTCGATTAAAATCTCAGCTTTCTTTGTTTTAGGTCAGAGGATTCCCCCGTCTTCCCTCAGAGTCTCTCCTTGGTTAGTCAATAAGGGCCTCTTTCATCTTTCTTATCTCTTTACTACACAGCTGAAAACCCTATCACTCTTAGCACTGCAGATTGATTGTAGTTTGATATACATTGTGTCTGTGTTGATATTTTCTGACACCTCTGACAAAGACTTCAGTGGTCATCCACTCAGGATCTCTTCTTGAAACCCAGGAACTAATGTCCTTCTTTATATTTCAAATAAATCTCCCTAACCTCCTCCTCGCTTGTGACATTACTTAGCTCCTTGATGTTGTAAGACCACGAACTTGGCATGCCTAATGTCTAACAGGCTGGGAGTTCCTTTTCCCTGTCATATGAGGCATATGCAGTAGAGCCATTATTTTGTTTAATTTTCCAGTTTCTGGGGGGGGGGAACTCCTCTTACTTCTAGGTGTCGTTGCTAGCTAAACTTTAACTACGGGCTTAACTCATCAAAAAGGAAAAAAGAAAGCCTTACCCTTAGGATATTTCCAGAATAACAGCAATTTCTTGAAAACACTTCAGCTTCCGGAGGCTGTAACTTGCTTTGCTTGTGGCAAACAAGAGCCTAGTCAGGAATACAAAGGACAGCAGTGGGGAACAAGATGACCACACGGAATTCAAAAGCTCAGACACACTCCTGGGGAAACTCAAAAATTCCTGCTCAGCCACAAAGCTATTTATGTAACACAAGAAAGATCTTGTGAAAGATAACACACAAGACTCACCTCTTCCTAATTATGAAGCCCCGTACAAGTGATATATGGAAGAAATAAGACCTCAAACTAATCTAAATAATGTAAGGGATATACTTTAATTCTCAACTCTCAGGCCTGGCCTCTGAGTGACCCAAGAGAGAACTTCATGCTGTCAGGAAACAATAGCCTGTGCTCTATAAATAGGAAGTAAGGACCATAAAGGAATGGAGGTCTTCTTGCTGCCAACTGAATCCATACATCTGTGCTGATTGTGCAGCTTGGACTTCAAACATTTCCTCCAGATTCTTAGAAACTTCAACCCCTAAAATCTACCTATCCTTGAAATGTCACAATTCCTAGCCTCCCCTCAAGACAGCTGCAATTATCATTGTGGAAAACAGGACACCACACTTTTTCACATGGCCAAGGAACCAAAAGTGTACTCTGGAAAGACAGAGAAAGATTTTTTTATTGGGCTGAGTTCAGCAAAGCTAGTGCTTTGTGACTTCTGGGCCCTGAAAGAGTGTCACAAAGGTCTTTATTATATTTGTGTTGGGGGGTGGGAAATGAGCTCAAACAAGGCAGTTATTCAAAAAAGACAAGTTTATGACTTAGCCACCCAGCTCACCTCACTCAGGTAGGGAATCTAACTTAAAATGAGGGGGTTGGGGACAGGTGAAACAAATTAGGGGTGGTACTGGAGGAGGATGGAGGAGAAGGAGCAGATCTAGAGGACCATGAGCCCTCTCTATTAGGATAGCAAAGTGTGTCCCAGGCTGCAGGGGGCTCTATGCACCAAGCAGGAATATGGTTTGACAAAACTATGGTCAACCATTAAGATTGCAAGTGTAGTCGCTTAGGTAATATTGATCAAAGAAGGATCCAGTCATGTAGCAGATGTACACAGAATGAACAAGGGCGTTTCCTGGAGAGAATGAATACAGGCCTTTTTTGGGCCTGCCACCCAGGGGATTGACCCTATTTTATCATCTTAGCGTTTATCTCGGGGAAATATGCAAGTGTAGTCAAGTCATTCCACCCTGTGTCTTGAGGTCTGGCCTTCAACAAATGCATCTCCACAATTGTACTGTAACTTCTGCACTGACTCCTTTCCAAGGTATAGCTTCGTCTAGCTGCCTATAATATTATTTTTCTATTCTTTTCTTTTTTGAGACAAGTTCTCTGTATGTAGTTCATGTTGCTCTTGGCTCACTATGTAGACCAGGCTGACCACAAACTCACCACAATCTTCCTGCCTCGGCCTTCTGAGTGCTGATATTATGGGCATGCACCATCATGGCTGACCCTGCCTACACTATTGCTGCAGGTAACTGAGTTAGATAGAAATGCCATAGGCAGCATACAGGGTGAGGTCCTCAAATATGCTGAAGAAGAGATGCTTTGCAGCCTTTGTAGGAGAGACAGGCACTTCCACTGTGGGCCAGACCTCAAGACAAAACATAAAAAAATGCACCCACACACCTCCCTAAAGATAAACATCATGGATTCATATTCTAAATTGGTCTCTATCACCTTGAGAAAGCCAGAAAGGGTCACTAACTCAGTCTCCTATAAGTAAAGCCCGTTCCATATTCATGCCCCCTTGCCAAGTGACTCACTTCCCCATTTGATCCCAGTGAAATCAATTTTACCTGAGTAATTATGCTAGCAATCTTATTGGTTGACCATACTTTTGTCCCACCTCATGCCATCTTGTGATTTCCCATTATTTCCCTGCCATGAACCCACCTTCCCTTGTGGATTTGCTCTACAAAAATCCCTAGAAAACACAGGTTCCTTGGCAACCTACTCAGGTCCCTTTCTGTCCCTGTTTCAGACAGAAGCTTTCTTTCCTTCAATAAATATGTTCTGCTCTTAACCTCCATTGTTCCCAAAATTCATTCTTTGATTTTAGAGAATAAGAAGTCATCCCAGATATCTAGCAGGTTGGGGGTTTCTTTCTCCTATGTCAATATGTTTACCTACTTTAGCTGCCTGTAATACAACCAAGAAAGGAAAGCTAGTGCAGTCCAGTAAAGCACGTAGTTTGAACCTTAATTTTTCTCATGTACATCCCTTCTGCCAATGGAGGAAAGCAAATACATGAAGCATTTCATGAATAGTTCAGGCCTAGGGGGGAGCTAGGATGGAAGCAAGAAAGATAAGCTAACCACTTACTAGTCCAATTTTTTTAGGAAACAAAGATGATGAAAATATACATCATTTTCATTCATTTTTGTAAGACAATATGGCAGGTGTTATGGTTTGTGTCTAGATGTTCCCCCCAAAGTCTCATGCAGTCAAGAGGTGGCTGCTGGAGTTTGCGGTTGATTACTGTGGGTGTGGGTGCTGCTCCTGCCCTGGGGCAGGTGATTTGCACTACAATGTAAGGAGCAGAGAGAAGCCAGCTGCTGGAGCAGCTGCTACCCCTCCCTTGCTCTCTGCTCCTTGCCGCCCCCACGAAAGGCTGCCCTCTGCCATGTGCCACTCTGCCTTGGACCCAGCTGAGTATGGACTGAAACCTTCAGTATCTGTGAGCGAAATAAACCTTTCCTTCCTTCAGTTTGAGTGGACGTATTTGTCCCAGCAACAGAGAAGAGTAACTGAGACAGCAGGAAACATAAAAACAATTTTATCAAACCCATTCAATACCAGATAATCAGCTTATAAAAAAGTGTGTGCCCAAGTGATGCTCAGACTAATAAAGGAAAACAATGAATTTAAAGTTATACTTTTAATAAAAAGTGCAGGTTCAGAAACAAGTGAAGAATTCCTAAGAACTTAAGACAACAAATGCAGATCGAGCCCTTTCCATTCACAGGTGGATCGCAGCCCAGATGGTGGCCTTCCACTGCAACTGGGAAGTCACTCTGCCTCTCTGTGAAAGAGGACTATCTGCCTTCCGTCTCCTTTTTTCACAGATTTGCAGCTTCTATATTCTACCCCAAAGTCTCCATACATATGCCGAGCCCCAGACTGTTATGTCCTCTCTCTCTGAGGGTTCATAGTCTATATTTTTCAAGTATATATTTTTAAATTGCTTCCCAGTAAATTTCTTTATGCATGTTACTGGCTGTTGCCTCCAGGGGTAGACAGTTTGCCATGCCACGCCATGCCACGCCATGCCACACCACGCCACGCCATGCCACTCCACACCATGCCACTGCTGTGCTGAGGATGCAACTCCCAGCATCTTAAAAGCACCTGACCAGTAAAGAACTAAAAGCAAAGGCAAAGACATTCATTACAGAAGTCCATGTAACAAAGTGTTTCTTTAGGGTTAAAAAGATGGCAAAGGAAGAGGATAGACAGCTACCAGGAGGTGGCAGGGGCTTCAGAGTTCAAAGCCCAGGAGCTCTTACCCTTGGGTGCTTTTATGAGGGACTGGTGTCTTTTCTGTCCCCCAGGTTGGCACTTGTCACTGTCTGGTCTGTTGCTTGCCTGTCTTTGATCCTTTCTGTCCCTTTGTAATGAATAGGTGAAGGGGGAGGGCTGTAGGGAGGCAGAGTACTTAATGACTATGCAATAGGGACACATGTGCGTGTGTGCATCCGGTGTGCGTGTGTGCATCCAGTGTACATGTGTGCATCCGGTGTGCTGCTGATCATACGGGTGTGAAAGAGAGAGCGTCCATACAAATGTACGTGTGCTTGTGTGTCCTGCATATTAAATAAGAATTCTTAGGTGCTCTTCTCTCCTGGCCCGCCCTTGCATTCTGCAAGGGGTGGGGGTGGGCCTGGGGTGGGGGCATAGGCTGGATTTCCTGGTCTTTCATGTTTGGTTTCCTCACTTCTATCTCTTCTTGATGAATTCTTACAGTAATTTGTGTTACCATGGTTCCCGGTCTAGCTTCTCTCTCCCTCCCAAGTCTTTTTAATTGCCAAACTACAGTGGACCTGTAAGAAACTGCTTCTACTAAGTTCTGTATTGATCTAAATAAATCCCAGGGAGGCCTTGCCTTCATTCCACCTTCTCCTCTTTCCCTACACTGGCTAATCACAAAGGCTTTTTCTGTTATAAAATCCTGTATACCTGCAGCTTATGCTACACTAGGGTGGACTAAGGCTTCTTGTTGTCACATTGGGGACCTGCTGGGTCTCTGTCTATTGATAGGATGAACCCTAGGAAATTAAACATAAATATTTAGACATTTATTTTTTTATTTTTAAAGAGAATACAATTTGCAAAGGGTGCAAATCTGCAGAATTAGATCTCCAGCAATGTGCAATTTTTAAGCAAGTTAACAGAAAAAGAAAAACAATATGAAAGTAAAAACCTAGCAGGAGTATAAACCAAAAAGACAAAAGGGATTTGATCAGAGTGAGGGTGCTATAATATCTAAAATCCCTCGTTTAAAAGAAAAAGAAAAGAAATAGAAAAATATTGATATTACTATAGGAATGACATAGGACCACCAGACAATGCAAGTAATATGAAGGAAATACAGTATGACCCCAGTATGCCAGCATGCTGCCTATTTTCTGTGTTCTCTAAAATCAAAGACTGAATTCTAGAAATAATGGAGTATAGGAGCAGCAAATATTTATTGAGGAAAGAAAGCTTCTACCTAAAAAGATAGAAGATGTCCCAAGGGGAAGCCAAGGATGCCACTTCTCAAAAGAGTTTTGTGGAGCAAAGCAGGGTGGTAAGGAGAGGCTAGGATGGGGAACACTATAGCCAACCCATGAGATTACAAGGCCAGTCACACACGTCACATTGATCCAATAGGAAACCACAAGGTGGGCGTAAGGTGGGACAAAACTATAGTCAACTTAATAAGATTTTAAGTACTGTCTCTTAGGTACCACTGATTTCCAATGGAGAATCACAAGATGGTATGAGGCGGGCCAAAACTATAGTCAACTAATTAAAGATTATGAGCATAATGATTTAGGTGATATTAAGTGGGGACCAAATGGGGAACTGAGTCATGTAGCAAGTGTGTAAGGAACATAAAGGGACTTTAAACAAAAGAGAGGTTTCGCTTCCCTGCTCAAGGGGATGGATACCTACTTAGAATATCGATGCTTAGGGGAAGCCTGTCGGTAGAGCGCTTCTACCTTCTGTCTGGCCCTTTGACAAATGCGCCTTCACTGACAATTGTGATGTATCTGTATCGACTCCTTTCCAGGGCCTCCCCCTGTCTCGCCTTCTAGCTTTCTGCCTAATTTAGCTGTCGATAGTAATATCAGAGAAATATACCCCTCTCCTTGTCATATATCAACTATGCCTAGTTTGTGTCCCTCAAATCCTGAAGAGTGAATGAATTCAAGGATAACAGAAGTTAAGAGTAGGAAAAGCTTATTGACAGATAGCTTCTGAGAAGCAGAAAATGTCCTGGAGGTGGATGGCCCTTGAGCTCATGCAGGGAGCAGCTGAAGCAGAGATGGGTCACACAGGCGGGCCTGGCGCAAGGCCAGTCTGAGAGCAAAGAGCACCCGAGGGGAGCCGGGGAACAGGGCGCTCCAGTGCAGAGATCACTGAGCCCTCAGGCTAACCATGCAGGCAGGCTGCTGGGCAAAGGGGGCCACACGACATGCACCTGCTGGCTGCGTAAGTAAAGCGCACTGAGGAGGCTGACACTCTCTTTTCCTCTCATCAGCAGAGAGGGCTCACCTGGCCTCAGCTTTTCGTTTTGAACCAGGAATTGACTTCAGGACTCCACGCTTGCCAGGCAGGTGCTGTGCCGCCCAGTCCCCAGCTTCTAGATATAGACTGTTACCTCTATCTCCCCTCCTCCCACCTCTCTTCAAGAGTTGTTCTGGATGTGGCAAGGTTCCTTTCCAGGGCTAAATTGTAGAGCAAAGTCACAATCTCCGTACAATGTGTGTTAAGATACAATCAACCTATAAGGACACAACTATAGCCACTTTGCTAGTGCTGATCGAGTAGTGTTACGGTTTGTGTCCAGTTGTCTGCCCAAAGCCTCATACAATCATAAGGCAGCTTCTGGAGTCTGTGATTGACTCTTGATCCAGTGCTGGGATTATGGGTGTGAGCACCCTGGGCAAACATTCTGCATTACAATGTAAGGAAGGAAGAGAGGCTAACGAGCTGCCTGGGCTGCTGCCACTCCCTCTGCTCTCTGCTCTTTGCCGCTGCCATGAAAGTTGCCTTCTACCGTGTGCCACTCTGCCTTGGAGCCAGCTGAGTATGGACTGAAACCTCCACTGACTGTGAGCCAAATGCAGCTTTCCTTTCTTCATTTTGGGTGTCGGGTATTTGTCCTAGAGAAGAGTAACTGAGACAAATATGGCAATGAGACAAGTAGCAAGCCTACTTGGAAAGAGCGAAGGCAATCCTGCAAGTGGAGGGCATTGATGTCTCAGCACCCACCTCTGCCTCCGACGCCTTTCCGGCCCATTGGACTGAGTGGTGCTACTTACACTATAATCTCAAATTGCTGCTAATCCAGAAAGTAGTGCATTTCTTGCCAGGGTTTTTCCATAGTGAGGCCTGGCACTCCTCAGATTTGTCTGTAGCTACAATTCTGAGTTTTCTCCCCCCACCCCACAATTCTGACATCTTTATTTTTTTGTGCTGACTTACTTAATGGCCAAGTCCCTTTCTTAATGTATATTAATTTCTATCCAACTTCACTGCCTATGAAACTTGACATGTACATAGATAGGGAAAGGTACTCAACAGAAAACATCCCAAGAAATTTTCAATAAAAATAAAAGAAGGATTTTGAAAAAGAGAAAGGAGAAAAGAAAAATTGTAATATTAAAGTTGTCATTTTTAAGAAAAATTGAGTCAGCATACAAAAGTTATTCAAGATTTTTTCCTTCCCAGAAACAAAATCTAAGGGCTTTCCTGGTGATACACCTCTAAAGAAGGCTGTGGGCCCGAGCCTTTCACCTGCGAATTACTTTCCCTCCTACTAACACCATCTTCAGAATCTTACTATTAAGAGGAGAGCAGGTATCAGCTTCAAACTCATGGTAACAGTTTGCATTTTAATAGAGCTCACTGTGTGGGCAAAACCCCAGGGACCCTAGAATACACACCTTAGACAACCCATCTTAGGGACACCCTCAGAGGCCACAAGTCTTCTTTCAACCTCTTAAGTTCCCACACACAGTATCTTTTAGTGCGTACTTTTAAAATCTGCCCAATAAGCGTTTTCTGATACAAGGAATCAAACTCAGGACCTCGAGGTTGCCAGAACGCCACTGTGCTGCTGAGCTATAACTCCTGGTCCCCCAATAATGATTTTAAAGCCTGTTACTGATGCATCCTAGAAGTTATTTTTCTATCATGCATCCTGAAACTTGCCCTCTGGGCAAGGATGAGTCAAGGTTCCCCATCAGAACTTTAAGATCTTGTAGAACCTATTTGATAACAAAAATAACAAAGCGCTAAAATAGGCAGCTGAGTTAGACAGAAGTTAATATGCAGTCAGAGGAGGGTTGTGCTCTGAGAAATCAGCACAGAAAATGGAGACATCAGCATTTTGGGGTCAACATCTGAAGAAGGCCACACCTCAAGATAAAAGTGCTGGCCAGGCCTGCGCACCTCCCCAAGGGATAAGCCGTGACCTGCATTGTACTATAATGAGCACCAGCTGGTCCTTCAGGAAGCCCAGCTGGGTGTTAGTCGCACAGGACAGTAACAGAGTGCCAGGAACCATCCCCACCCAGAATGCCTTTTTCTTCCCATGCACCCCTGCTACAAGACTACAGGACCCACTTCCCTATTGGATTAATCTTAGCCAAGCAGCCATACTTGTAATCCTATGGATCATTATAATTTCACCCCCATGGTGGCCACATTGTGACTTTGCTATATAAACTACCCCTGAAAAAGGGCCTCTGTGGCCTCCCACTTGGGGGATCCCTCCTGTCTCTCAGGGGTTATTTCTCAATACACCTTTCCTACTTTCAACCTCCACTATTTCCTAGAATTCATTCTTCTATTTGAGGGGACACAAACTCTGCACATCTGCCACTTGGTACACTGAGAGCTCCAGTTCTCTGTATCAATACCATCTCACCTCAGAATGGCTATTACCAAAAGAGTAAAGCAAAACAAACAAAACCAGTGATGGGAGGGCTATGGAGAAAGGAGCAGGCCTGCAGTACTGGTGGGAATTTAATTTAGTACACGCATTACAGAGAACTTTATGGATCTCTCCCATAATCTAGGAATAGCACTTGCACAAGATCCCGATAGCCGAATATTAAATATCCAAAGGAAATGAAGGCAATATGTCAAGGAGACATCTGGACATTCATGCACATTGCAGCGCTGTTGTAACAGGCAAGATGGAATCAGCCCGCTTACCAGTAGCTGATGGATAAATAGATATATTTTAGCGATAGTAAATGTTTTTCAACCATTGGGAAAAAAAAATGAAATCTTGTCACTTGCAGTGACCTGGATGGAAAGTGAGGACCTTAGACTAGATGAACTAAACCAGGCTTTGAATGCAGCACAATGAATGGTTCTACTCATGTATGGAAGCTGAAAAACAAAAACTGATTTCCTAGCAACAGAGACTAGTGCAGCGTAGCTTTCACTGGAAGCCACATTGGTCGAATGGTAGGGCAGAAGAAATGAGAGAGGCACGAAAGAGATGAGAAAATCATAACTAAAAACTGTACTTTTTCCTTTTTCTTTTAATGTATTTACTACAGGGTACACAGGATCTCACTGCATAGATCCAACTCGTAGTGATCCTCCTGTTTTCAGCCTCCCAAGCGCTGGGATTACAGACACGTACCACCACGCGTGGTCTCAATCGCCGGGCCGGCACAGCAGACTGGGGATCAAACCCCGGCCCCTGAGTCTGCCTAAGCATGTGCTTTAATCTGCTCAGCTATCTGGCTGGCCCTTAAAAACTCTACTTTTAAGAGCACTGCAAGAGTACGACATAGCTGAAGTCAGCCAAGACTATCCATGTCAGCATCCTTTGGTAAAACTAAGGCTCTCTCACAACCAGAGCCACAACCACACCCAAAATCCTCTGAAAAACCAGAAGTCTGCAGGTTGGCTTAATTAAGGAAATAAAGAGCAGGAGCCTGATCCTAGCATAAAGGAGTAAGTCGTGAAAAATCCAAAGAATGTTTAAGCAACATATTAAAAAAAAAAAAAAAAAAACTGTGCCTATCACTAGAATGTAGGGGAAATAAATATAACTTCCAATCTGGTGGGTATCGATGATACCAAGTTTGTGATCCCCAAAACTGAAGAATAGATTCTAAGCAATAATAGAGCTTAAGAGTAGGAAAACTTTAATTATTATTGATTTTCAAAAAAGTTACTGTGTGTTAAAAAATAAAAAGTTTATAAATTTAAAAAAGTAGAAAAACTTTATTGAAAGAAAATGATCCAGTATATAATTCTTTATGCCTATTTTTAAAATATATTCTAATTTTTAAATGTTTTTTATTATATTCTGTAGGGACTTAAAGTTCAACATATCAATACTTGAGGAAAAATACCTGTTGCATACTATGCCTAAGATGTTTGATATGCAGACAGATAGTGAGGTTAAGCTTAACAGCCTAAGTTGCATGGTAATAACAAGCTTGTCTTTTGGATGGTTAACAACCTAAGTTTGCAGACCAAAATTAGAGAAAAAGGAGAGCAGCAAGGAAAGCCAACATTTTGACCCTAGCCTTCTAAGTTCAATTAAGACTCAGGACATATGAGAACTTGTACTGTAATGTCATGTAGCTCAGTAGTGTCCCAAATTTTCTGATCAAGGAGATTATGGGGCCAAAGAGGAAAGTTTTTGATGATGTAGAATGCACCTAAGGAGAGTCACATGGAGAGAAAACATTCTCTCAAGCTTTCACAGAGAGCACATTGGCCAAGCAATGGCCGTGACTCATCCACATGGCTGACACTGACAAAGGATCTACAATCTGAGGTACAGGATCTCAGGATAAATCCTGAGGGGATTTTACTGACCTTATCAGACCCAAAAGCTACAACTCTTGTTGTATAGGTCCTGCTTTACCTTGGTTTTAACCACCCAGCAGAAAAGTATAAAAGTGAAATATAAGAAGTAAAGCCATGCTGTTATGTTGAGCTATAGGGGACTCAGGTCAACAATTTCTGACATTGCCAGTGAAGCAGAAGACCCAATACTATTATGGGCTACTGGACTCTTTTAGAATATTTTGCTGAGTTAACACACCTATAATGTTCAAATAAACGGAACTTAACAACAAAAAGGGGATGCAGATGAATGTCCATTTTGTATCTGTGTATTCAAATGATTAGGATAGATATATAGTTACATTCTCTTAATGAATAGAGGGATTTGTTCTAATGGTGTTTGTAAATAGGATATTATGTCCCCATCTTGTACAGCAATTAACCACTAGGAAGAATGTATACAATGTATTAATTATTGAAACTGTCCTACTAGTTTGGTTTGAAACTGTCTCATTGCTATTTGTTTCTCAATAAAGTTATGGAAAAAAAAGAAAAAAAATGATCCTGAGAGAACTGAGGGGACCCCAAAGTGGATTACCAATGAGCCTACTTCTGAAAGGAAATTTTATAGAGCAAAGTCATGGGGTGGGTACAACAGGGGTAGCATCAAATAAGATTATAAGTATAGCCGATTAGGTAATATTGATCCAATAGGGAAGCAGGTCATGTAGCAAGGGTGCATGGAAAGAACAAAGACTTTTCCAGGAAGATGGGTCAAGAGGTCTTGGTCACCACTGAGGGAGCTGTTCGTTCTGTCTCTGTCTGATGCCTCGTCTCCCACACGTGCCTCTGGCCACAGTTGTAGTGTGTCCTCGTCTTTTGCACTGGCTTCCTCAAGGGCCTGGCCTTGTCTAACTCCCTCTCATATTTCTATCTAACTCAGCTGCCTACAACACCTACAGAATGGGCTAGAGAACCAACTCAGAAGCAGGCAAACAGTGAGGCACCGCTTCCCCTCCCTTCACGTGGTGCCCCTCTGGTGATCACTCATTTTAAGCTCAGGAGGTTGTGATGCCAGATCACAGTTCCAATGCCAGGAGAGAGAGGATGGGAGGCTCTTCGAGCCAGAGCCATCTGACCACAATGCAGGCACCTGAAACTTGCCTAGAGATGTCTGCTCCTTTAAACACTGTGCGACTGAGTTGTATTAGTGACCATGCTCTCCAAGGGCTCCTCTTCCTTCTCCTATTCCTGCTGCCCTTTTACCATCCCACAGTCTTCAGCAAATGTAGCTACTTGCTACTCACTGAGAGCCGCACCCCTGGTAAGTCTCTCCCTGCCACACACAGGGCGCAGCAGCCCCGCCAACTGCAAGACCAGCACTCTTCTTGGGGGTCAAGTTGGCCAGGGTTTCCACCATGTCAAGAGGAAAATACATGTTCCCTGTTCCAAGACATAATACACCTCATTTCTTTGATTACCTACACTTTATTCTTGATTGAATCCCAAGTTTCTGCCTCATAAAACCTTCCCATGTCTCTTACTGGTACAGTTCCTTTTCTGTAACAAAAGTGAACAACCTCACACAGGTACTCCACAGAAAGGTCAGATAAGTTCCTTAGTCCACTGCAGACCCTCTCAGGCCCAGCCCAGTGGCAGCAACAAGAGAGATGAAAAGGATCAAATAATGGCTATCAGAAATAGAATCAGAAGGAAAAAGTTTCTATACTTATAGCACAATCCACTGGCTATAATTTACAACAGTTCATTGCATATTTTATAAAGAACTAAAAGAGACAAGTGTAAAGGTTCTTGACACAAGTGGCAGGGACGGAGGTCATGCATGGGCTCAGCATCACGGAGTCGCCCTCACAGAGGCTGAGCTGGCTACAGCCACTGCTGAAGGCTTAGTATTCCAGCAGCAGATACCAACACTGAGTCCCTGAAGTGGCACCATTCCCTAGGGCGATCAACCTGTGACCATGTGGCATACTGATTTTATTCGATCACTTCTATCATGGATGGGACTACACTTTGTCCCCATTGGCATATGTTGACATGTACTCTAGTATGAATTTGCTTTCCCTGCATGTAGTGTTTCTACCAAAATTACCATCCAAGGACTCCAAGAACACCTTATCCACCGGTAAGCAATCCCACACAGTATTGCCTTTGACCAAGGAACACATTCGCAGCCAAAGAAGTGAAACAATGGTCATGGAATTCACTCACCATATTCCTCGCAGCCAAGATGCTGCTGGATGGACAGGTGGAATGGTCTTTTAAAAACACAGTTACAGGGCCAGCTAGGAGGCAGTGGCTTGCAAGGTGGGAGCAAGGTTCTTCAACAGGCTGTACACGCTTTGAGTCAGTGTCCACTCCCCAGTGCCACATCTCCCATAGCCAGGGTTAATGGGTCCAGGAATCAAGGAGTGGAAGTGGGAATGATACCCCTTGCCATCACCCCTAATGATCCACCAGCAAAAATTTTGCTTCCTGTTCCCAAGACCTCATGTTCTGCTGGCTTAGAAGTCTTAGTTCCAGAGAGAGGAGGACTTGTACCATGAAGAACAGCTTGTTTCCTCAGAGGCATGCAGAGACCAAAGTGACCAGGGGGACATCTTAGCTTCCAGTTCAGTGATCCCATTTCTGTGCTTCCTGGGAGTCACATTGTTGTCGGGGAGATTGACTCAGACTATCAAGGACAAATTGGATTGTTACTCCACAATAGAGGAAAGGACAGATATACTTGGAGTGCAGGAGATCCGCTAGGTACCTCCTAGTGTTACCATACTCTGATAATAAAATCAACAGGAAATGAACTTAATCCAGGTAGATTGATAAATGGTATAGAACCATCAGAAATGAAGATATGAGTCACTCCACCAGGGAAAGGACCAAGGCCTGCTGAGACGCTTGCTGATGGCCAGGAGAATATAGAATGAGCAGCACAAAAAGGCAGTTCTAAACACAGCTATGACCCTGAGATCAGCTACAGAAAAGAGAATTTTAATTTTACTATTTTTCTCCTCGTATGGTTTTAATGTGATATAATGTTGATAACCCTAATGCTGGTCTTTATTTATTAATTTAATTTTATTTCTGTTTTTGAGACAGGGTCTTGATATGCAGTTCAGGCTGGCCTTGAGCTTACTTTGTAGCCCAGGTTGGCCTTGTACTCACAATGATTCTCCTGCCTCAGCCTCCCAAGTGCTGGGATTACAGGCATGCACCACCACATCTGGCTCAAATACCGGATTTTAAGGATTGTTAAACCTCTGCTGTAGCGTTCAAGTTATGAAATGTTAAGAGTAGCCATCACCAAAGAAAAATTTCTTTCTATTCTGGGGAGGGAATTAGTGCATTTTTGTTTGCACCCAAGATCCTTATAACATGTTAGATGTAATAGCGAGCTTGTCCTTGAATCTGGATACTGGCTTTAAAAATGTGTCTAGTTGTCAGGTTGACAGGGACTGGACTGTGATGGGTGATTCACTGTGTCCACTTGAGAAGTGTAGTGGAGAGAAGTTTAACTAAATCAGCTGAGCAATTCTACACTGCGGGTGGCTTGTCACCTGGACAGTACAAAGGGGAGATGCGGAGGCAGGGCTTGCTTCTGCTGCTCTCGAGGGGCTCGTCTGGGGACGCCATTCTCTGGCTTCCAGAAGACGCTCCCACCTTCCACCACAATCATCATGTCACCCATGGAGCCAGCTCTGTGAGAATAGGGGCAGACTTCTCAATAAAGCCATGAGGACCAGGAGAGCCTGGAGTGCACACATGCTACCAAGAAATGCAGACATGACGTGCTCTCCATGTACTAACAGTGAAAATAATACTGTATTTAAAAAGTATACAAGAAAAGTATTTGATAAATACCCTTCGATAACAATAATACTTAATATAAATAATCTCAGCTCCCGAATCAAGAAACGTATATTGGTAAACAAAGCCATACTCTATGTTGATTACAAGATACACACCTCTTACGCGCACACACACACACACACACACACAACTAAAAGTGAAAGGACAAAAAATGATACTTCATGAAACCAGAGCCCAAAGTCAAACAAGAATAGGTAATTTCTGACAAAGTGAACTTCAAACCAAATTTTCCAGGACACAAAGAACGTCAAACATGGAAAGCCACTACATATTAGTAAATGGAACCATTCATTAGAAAAAGATAATAAATACAAATATATATACATAAAATACCAGCACACCCAATTACATAAAACACAAAATACCTGACTTTAAAGAATAAATAGACATCAATACAATTTTAGTGGCCGATATTAATACTCACAAAACATAACTACCGCATGTTTCATCAAACAATTGTAGGATACTCACTGTTTTCAGCAGCATGTGGAACTTCCTCCCAAATAGGTTATGTTTAGGCCATAAAGCATGTTTAAATGGATACAAAAGAAATGATCCCTTGAATCTTATCAGATCATAATAAGATAAAAATAGAAGTTAACAATAAAAATAACCACAGAAATACATGAGTACAGCTAACTATAATCCCAGATCTCAGGAAGCTGAGGCAGGAGAATCACTACCAGTTCAAGGCCAGCCTAAGCTACACAGTGAGACCCTGTCTCAAAAAAGCAAAGCAAAACAAAATCCAGAAACACATGTACATTACATAATGGTTTTGAATAATCAATGAGTCCTAGAAGAAGTCAGGGAAGAAACTTAAGAATTCCTAGACTTTAATGGCAAGGGCAAAGGCAATGCAACACACGAAGACATGTGGAACAAAAGGAAAGCTGTTCTAAGAGTGAAAATTGTAGCTGTATACATCCGTATTAGAAAAATATTGCCTTACCAAATCAATAGCTTAATGGTTCATCACAAACTCCTAGAAAGATAAGGGCAATCCAAATGCAAAATGTGTAGAATGAAAGAAATGATGATCACAGTAGAACTCAATGAAATTAAGACTAAAAAAGATACAAAGAATCAATGAATGAAAATGTTAGTTTTTGATAGAAACTTAGCCAAACTTGAAAGGAAGAGAGACAGAGAGAGAGAGAGAGAGAGAGAGAGAGAGAGAGAGAGAGAGAGAGACAGACAGACAGACAGACAGACAGACAGACAGAGACAGAGAGACGGAGAGATCATTGCAATTAGAAATGAAAAAAAAAGGTCAAATTACAATAGATTCCACTAAAATTCATAGGATATTAAGAAACTGTTTCAAAAAGTTAATTTTCAGCCTGGAAGAAATAGATACAATCCTAGACACGTGGTCCAGTGGAACAGAAGAACCAAAGCGGCTTCATGTGTTTGTGGTTACCTGATCTTGTGACAAAGGGCCTGAAACTATTACGTGGGCAAAAGAAAAGCCTCTGTAATAAATGATAGTGGGAAGAGTGGCTAGCCAGATGCAGAAGAATGAAGCTAGACCAATATCTCTCAGCCTGCACTAAAATCATATGAAATGCACCAAAGACCTAGATAGGAAACAAAATATTAAGAGCTGAGGAGATAACTCAGTGGCAGAAGCACCTGTCTGGCAAGCACAAGGTCCTGAGTTCAAGCCCCAGCACAAAAAGAAAAAAAGAAAGAAATATTGAACCGTGAGAGGATGAAATAGGAAAAACATTTGACAACAGAGGAATAGGCAAGGACTTGCTGAACAGAAGCCCAAAAGCACAAGAAACGGTACAGAGAATCAACAAACAGAATTATACTATGTTTATACAAAGGAGTATTAGCTATAAAAAAGGATAAATTGAAGTCATTTGTTGGAAAATGGATAGAATTTAAGACCATAGTATTAAGGGAAGTAAATCAGACACAAAAGTTTGTTAAGTTTCACTTCTGTGACATACCCAAAATATAAGTTTAATAGCAAAAAAAATGTGGGGGGAGATACAGTAGGAAACAAAGAGATAGGCTACTTGGAAGTGAAAAATGAATATGGAAAGAAGGGAGGCAAGAGGAAGTGGCAGGTGGAATGGTATTGAAAATGATCAAAATACAACACACACATACATATGTATTAATTTCTCAACATGAATCTATTATGTACCTCAAACATACACCAAACAAACAAAAGAGATAACTTAAAAACAAAAACTTTACAAGAAATTTTGAATAAGGATTAAAAGAAAACTAGAAGAACTGTGCCTTGCTAACTAACGAATATGAACCGCGACACTGAGCAGAAAATCTCCACGCTGAGGATGATCTGTAATGAGGAACAGCGCTGGGCAATGGAGAGGGCTCAGCTGGAGTCACGTGCAGGAAGGTGGGCGCACCTTCCAATGTAATTTTAAGTGAAAAGCTCAGACACAGAAGGTCCGATATCTCATGGTTTCTCCTACATTAAAAGTTCAACAGATAATTAATACGAGGAACAAATTAAAAAATGGATGAAAGAAAACAGGGAAATAGACTTTGCAGAGATGGAAAGGGCTTTAGGTGGGAATAAGAAGAAAGGAAGAGAAGGGAGGGGACACAGAAAGGATCTGGATTCCATACGTAAGCGTGCCAACTTCCTGCAACAAATGTATTCATCATACGTCAGACATACACACTATTTTTTTTTTTGAACCAGGTATTGAACTCAGGCCCTTGAATTCTACTGCACCACCTCCCCAGCCCTAAGATATACTAGTTTTTAAAGGTTTATTTATTTATTTATTTGGTACAGGGTCTCATTACACAGTTCAGACTACTCGCGATCCTCCTGTCTCAGCCTCCCCAGCACTAGGGTTACAGGTGTGCGCCACCACACCAGGTGTGAGTGACTGGCATGGTGTGGGACTGGCATGGCATGCGATACCAGAGATCGAACTCAGGTCCTGGTGCTTGCCAGGCAGGCGCTTAGACTGCTGAGTTATCTCCCCAGGACAAGAAACATATAAAATGAGTGCGTGTGTGTGTGTGTGTGTGTGTGTGTGTGTGTATTTTAGGGAAGGGTCTACAGGGTGTTCAAGGTCTCACCACTAGATCCGACTTGTAGTGATCCGCCTGTTTACAGCCTCCCAAGAGCTGGGATTACAGGCGCGCGCCACCACGCCCAGTCTCAACTGCCAGCTCAGTGAACCCGGGGGCAGGGCAGGCACGGAAGGGCCGGGATAGAACCTCCGGCCCCTGTGCCTGCTTGCAGGCGCTTTAATCCGCTGAGCTATTTGACAGGCCCTAAAACTAATTTAAAAATAAAATAAAATAATACACATCACCAGTAAACAAGGGAAGCACGCTTGTCATCACCTCTGATGCGGGAAACGCACACTAAAGTCGCAGTGAGATCCCGCCCGCCACCTTCTATGGTGGCAGAAAGCGAAAGGAAAAGCAGCGCGACGTGTTAGCCGCAGCGCGGAGACGTGGAAACCGTCGCGCACGGCTGTCGGAAGTACGAAGGGTGCACACAGCTGAGAAGTGCTTACTCCTGCCCCGCGTCCACTAGAAGCTTCCCTAAGACGCACTGACTCCGAGAACTCCGCTCCCAGTATGTTGAAAGAAAAAGAGAGATCTGTAAGGACAGCAACTGATCCAAGACCACCCTAAGAACTATCCGTAATAGTTCAAAACAGCAGATAGTACTGTGCAATGGTTTCCTGCAATTACTGTAGCGGACTGCCCTAGATTCAGTGGCTTAAAATAACAAAAATGTATTTGTTCACAACTCCTTCTGTCCAGAGTCCAAAATCAGTGTAAGTTTCAATATGTTTACAAAAAGTACAAAGCTTACTGCAAAGAAAAGAAAAGCCCCTAAAAGAGAGACCCCCTTCATTAAAATACAGCACTGTTGGCTGTACGTGAATATGCATTAAAATAATTTTCATGTGCCTACCTATAAAACGAAGGATGGATAAAATGGAAGGGAAGATGATAATCGTTTCTGAGGATAGCCCTATTTTCACCTTTTCCTTTGCTCTTGTATGTGACTAACAGAATTACAATGCCAATTTAACTTTAAAAGAGATCATTACAAAAATTTAGTTAATTAATTAATTTATCTATTTATTTGGCACAGGATCTCGATGTACAGATCCTCCTGTCTCAGCCTCCCCAGCGCTGGGGTTACAGGCGTGCACCAGCACACACGGCGTGCTGTACACAGGCCCTTACACTTGCCGGGCACACACTTAGCCCGCCAAGCTACCTCCCCAGCCCATTACAAAAAGTTAAACTAACGAACGTTTTGAGCTAAAGTCTTACTTGATAGTGTAACTGTGCAGAAAGACGCTGCTCTGGGTTACTTTAAGACAGTAACTTTCTCGTGTTTCTGCTCAGTAAGTGTACCCTAAAGATACAAATAATGCACAAACTCCAGCTTCTTTGTCAGGCTACAAATATGGTCAGTAAGACACATTTTGTGTGTGGTGGCGTGAAAATGAAGCATAAGAGGTAAAGCCGCGCTGTTGTTGAGCTGTGGGGGCTCAGGGCAGCAACCTCTGACACTGCCAGTCAAGCGGAAGACCCAATGCTATTAGGGACTGCTGCACTCTCTCAGAATATTTTGCTGAGTTTGCACACCTATAATATTTAAATGATGGAACTGAACCAAAAAAAAGGGGACACAGATGAATGTGAATTTTGTGTCTGTGTGTTCAAAGTGCTTAGCATAGATATATAGTTACATTCTCTTAATGAATAGAGGGATTTGTTCTAATGGTGTTTGTAAATAGGATATCATGTCTGCATCTTGTACAGCAAGTAACCACGAGGAAGAATGTATGCAGTGTGTTAATTATTGAAACTGTCCTACCAATTTGGTTTGAAACTGTCTCATTGTTATTTGTTTCTCAATAAAATTATGGAAAATTTAAAAAAAGGAAGGGGGTGGTGAATGAAGGCAGGAGACAGGAAAAGGAGGGTTACAGGACTGTCCTGCTACAATGTTGTATATGGCTAGATTTCTGGACTTATGTGTAACCATATATAATTCTTCATTCCTATTTTTTAAATATATTTTAATTTAAAAAAAGAAATAAAATAAATCTCTATCATGTTAATTATTAGAATTTGAAATATCAATATGAACTTGCAAAGCAATATTTAATTTTTTTAAATGTTATCTCAATTAAAAAAAAGTTAGAGAACATCGAACTAGTAGCAATAAAAGCCCTTTTCTGAGAGAAACTTCCCCAAATATTATTTTCTTATAAGATAAGCTAGGGCTCCTTGATAAATTACTCAATGATCAAGCTACAAAATGATAGATGGGAATATAAGCAATTTGTAATATTTAAGGACTTAATACATATAGACAATGGTTATCAATAGTTTCAAATAACTGAAGAAAAATTAGACATTTTTAATGGAAGTTCCCTATAATTCTTAAGTAGACTTATAAAAATAAAAACTAAAGTAAGTTTGATAAAGTCTCTAGACTTTGCCATAAATTTACAGGATATATAATATGCAGAGGAATATGATAAATGATAGCAGACCTCACCAGTTACAAATGAATTCTATCCACCCTTCAGCTAGCAAATCACTTTAGTGCCTTCAAAATTTTTCCAGAACATACAGATCAAATGTTACCCCATTATATCTACAAAAACTATCATACTACAGAAATCAAGGAACAAGAAAAATAACACAAGGACTTAAGCCAATGGCAAAATTCATTACCAGATGTTGTTGGTAATGCCTAGATGAAGTATCACCGAGTCATGAATGACACTGATGGCCGACTACACAGACACTGCTGCCTGATGCGATGACATTAATCATTAAAAAGCAAAGATAGCTCTGTAGCTGTTGGCAAGTGGTTTTTAAATAAAATTCAATACCCATTTCTTATTTTAAAATTAAAATAAAATTATTGTGAGATTAAGTCAAAAGCCAACATTACCCTGGATAGTAAAACCCTAAAAGTACTCCCATTAAAGTCAGGAATTTAAAAAAAGAAGAAGAAGAAGAAGAAGAAGAAGAATAGCTCAGCGGACTAAAGCACCTGCTTAGGCAGGTGCAGGTACCAGGATTCAATCCCCAGCCTGCGTGCCATCCCCGCCCCTGGAGTGCACTGAGATGGAGATTGAGACTGGGTGTGGTGGCATGCACCTGTAATCCCAGCACTTGGGAGGCTGAAAACAGAAGGATCACTATGAGTCCATTTTGCAGACCAAAAATTAGAGAAATAGAAGGGCAGCAAGGACAGCCAATATTTTGACCGTAGCCTTTCAAGGTCAGTGAAGACTCAGGACACAGAAGAACTTGTACTGGAACATCATGTAACTCAGTTGCGTGCCAAATTTTCTGATCAAGGAGATTATGGGGCCACAGAGGAAAGTGATCGATGACGTAGAGTGTGCCTTAGGAGTCACCTGGAGAGAAAACATTCTCTCAGGCTTTCACAGAGAGCAAATTGATCAAGCAATGGCCATGACTCATCCACATGACTGACACTGATAAAGGACCTGAAAACTCAGGTACAGGGTTACAGGATAAATCCTGAGGGTATTTGACTGACCTTATCAGATACAAAAGTTACATTTCTTGTTATACAGGTCTTGCTTTATCTTGTTCTTAACCATCCAACAGAAAAGTATAAAAACAGTGTGTATAAAGTAAAGCCATATTAATATGTTGAGCTGTGAAAGGCTCAAGTCAACAACTTCTGTGGATAACCCACTACTGTTGTGGACTGCTGGACTGTGTTGGATTGTTTTGCTGAATTCACGCACCTATAGTATTTAGATACCAATGAAATATCCATTTCTGACAGGACTAAACAAAAAAGGGGATACAAAGGAAGGATCACTTTGTATCTGTATATGCAAAATAGGATAGATAAACAGCTACTTTCTCTTAATTGAATGAGAAGAACGATTTGTACTAATAGTGTTTGGACAGGATATTCTGTCTGCATCATGTACTATGGATAACCACTAAGAAGATAACAATGTACAGTGTATTACTTATTGAAACTGTCCTATTAATCAGTTTTGAAACTGTCTCATTGATTGTTGTTTCTCAATAAAATAAAATAAAAAATAAAAAAGATTACTCAGAATAAAGATAGAAAAGAATAAAAAATAAATAAAAAGAACTTGAGTCCAATCTGTGTAGTGAGATACTGTAGATCTGGTACTAAATAGATAACAGAAAGAAAGAAAGAAAGAAAGAAAGAAAGAAAGAAAGAAAGAAAGAAAGAAAGAAAGAAAGAAAGAAAGAGGAAGAAAGAAAGAAAGAAAGAAAGAGTAATAGCTGATGATTCTCTTCACTATGTTCCTTATTCTTTTTTTTTTTTCCATAATTTTATTGAGAAACAAATAGCAATGAGACAGTTTCGAACCAAATTGGTAGGACAGTTTCAATAATTAACACATCGCATACTGCCTTCCTAGTGGTTAATATGTTCCTTATTCCTGAGGCCATGGTCAGTGTAAGTAGATAAGAGAGACGGGTATGAACAATAAAACTGGAAAGGATTCGAAGTTCTCCTTATCTTATTACAGACAGCTCAGCTAGGCAGAAATGCTGTAGGCCCTCAGATAGGCCTAGGCCTCGAGGGAGCCAGGACAGAGGTGACACATCTCACCCATGGCCAGAGACACGTCTGTTGGAGACCCAGCCCCAAGGTAAGGATGAAAGGACGAGGCCTGTGTACTTCCTCAAAGGACCAACACCAGGGCTCGTGAAGCCCAGACAGGCACCCAGTGGGTGACCCAGGCCTCCGAACCCATCATTCCCTGGAAAAAGTGCTCCCTCCACGCACCTGTTAGGTGACCGCTTCGCCATCGGATCACTGTTGCCTAAGTGGCTGGACTCTACTCACTGGCCGATCACAGCTGCAACCCTGGTGTGCACACACGGGGTTGCTCTGTAACACTTAACTGTAAGGTGGCACCCTCGGCGACCCACCTGGGCCCCTTCCTGCCCTTCGGGAGCTCTACCGCTCCCTCTCAATAAGCAGTTCCTACTCTTAACCACTGTTGTTCCTAGAATTCATTCTTTAATTTTTAGAGAACACGAACTGGGCGTATCAGACATTGAGCAACGAACTCTCAGCGGGTCAAATATTACATTGCCTTCGTGTCATATCGAGGTTCTGACCTCAACCCTGTAACATATAGTCAAAAATAGAAGAGGATATGTACAAAGCTCAGGAGACATACCTGAACACAAGCAGAACCCGTAAGCTGGCTGGTTACAAAGTCAGCATACAGAATTCTGTAGCTGTACCACAACAAAAGTCAAGCACTTAGAAAATAATGAGAAAAAGAACGTAATTATAACAGCAACAAAGAATAAAATTACAAATATTAACAAAAATGTGTTAGTGCTCTTTGAAAAAATGCACATCTATTAATGGAAATGGTAAAGTCTGTATGTTTTAATGAACAGAAAATCATTCTACTTTCGAGGTGAAATACCATCATGATAAAGCTATCAAAACACTTTAAGCTTGCAAAGTCGGTAGAAATCTATGAAGCTGTCAAAATCCTATTATAAATCTGGAAATATATATTTATATTATGTTTTAAAACATGGAGTAGTAAAAGCAGATATCAACAGTCTATCCAGAAAAATAAACATATATAATCTCAAAGATGATTTTAAAGATAAGATACAATAGGGGCCGGGGAGGTGGCTCAGTAGAATAAGCGCTTCCCTGGCAAGCGCGAGGGCCGGAGTTCAATCCCCAGTTCCTCCCCACCCCCCCAAAAAAAAGATAAGATACAATAATATAAGCTATTGAGTGTTTTCTTTGTCTCACAGTAATTCTATAAAGATCAAGTAGTATTTTTTGAAAAAAACTTTAAAATTCTAGAATAAAATGTGAAAATATTTCTTAAATGGTAGCATCCAACTAATCTTTAAATCTGACTAATAAAATTTTCCGTGTGATTTGAAGATCTATTGCCAAAACTCTCACAAAGCACAAGTACATGATTGAGAATGACACAAAACATTTCCCTCCAGAAGGTAGACCAACTTGCCCTGCCTGGCAGGAGAAATGAACCCTTGCTTGCTTCCTGTTTCCCCTTCTTGAAAAACAAGTATTTATCCTGTAAGTACTGAATTTATCCTGTCTGACCTGAATTAAAACCATTACATAGCAGGAGATTAATGCAGATTATAAATAAATTATTTACAAACAAATGAATATAACAATAAAAACTGTCCAAAATAAAAATGAAGAAGAATTTACAGATCAGTCATATAATACTTCACTCTGTGCGAAAAATCAAGAAACTTACATTCATGTAATTGTAATTCTCAAAGTAGAAAAAGGAAGCACTTGCCAGGCAATAAATATTTAAAGAGTCATAATTTCTGAATTTAGTTGAAATTATAGCATGGCATTTCCAAGAGAAATGAACCTTTTGACCTTTTGCACAAGAAATTTGAATAAAATCATACCAAGATACACAAAAATGAAATTGTCCAAAACTAATCTTAAAGAAAAAAATCATTAAAGCTTATAAATGAAAAAATTAGCTATGGAAGAACAAAATTAAATAGCATCTTATTCCACATTAAAGAAAAAAGAAGACCAAGTATGTATGAAGCTAGAGTAATTAATTCAAAGGACTTAAAGAAAAAAAAAACTGTCCTCATTGCATTTCAGAAATATTGCTCTAAAATTCACTGTCTATGTCTTATATCTTTCACATCTCAATGTTTGTCAACAATTTCTAATATGTTATATAATTATTGATTTTCAATAAAGTTAATGAGAAAAAAATTTATGCCTCTACTATATATCATAGTGCATTTAAAAAATAAAAATAAAACCATTACACAATAGGGTCAACCCTAAATTTCCCAGCATCAGGGCAGGCGAGATGGCTCAGCAGACTAAGCGCTGGCTCAGCAAGCCCAAGAACCCGGGTTCAATCCTCTGTATCCCACGCCGAGCCAGCTCCACCCCTGGGTGCGCAGAGCCCCTGATGGAGTCTGGGCCACTGTAATCCCAGCACCGGGGAGGCTGAAAGCAGGAGGAGCACTGTGCATCCGAGCTGCGCAGTGAGACCCCGTATCAAATACGTAAAAAAAATAAATTTCCCAGCATCGCTCAGTTTTTTGTTTTTTCAGTCTTACGCGATACAAGGATGCAAGATTACTTTGAATCTGCACATTCCCCTTGCTTGTTTGGGTCTTTGTTCAAAAGTAATTGAAGTGTGTCTGCTTACTATGGCTGGAAACAGCGTATTCACGAGCTGTCGGCCCCTGTTATCCCCGGCAGCATCTGAGCACGTGTCCCATCGAATCTCCATCACCCGAAGACATGTGGCAACCAGAGCCTTCCACCGGAGGTTGGAAGAAGAGCCTGCTCGCAGCGGCTGCCTTCTCACCCATCCCTTCCAATTCTGTTGTTGACAAATGAGATCACGTTTGACTTTAACAAGCAATGAAATACGGCTGAGGCCTGAGGTGACTGCTTGTCCCACTCTGGTCCTGTGATGCATATTATTAAAGGCTCCTTGAGGACATTTTACCTCCAAGTGATTTTTCTTGTTAAACGCAGAGAGAATGCCGAGCGGATTTATGAATCCTGCCTGTCTGCCTGGAAAGCTAGCTGCTCTGACATAATCGCCGGAAGATGCCTCAGGTATTGAATGAGCTCAGTTTCAAGAGGCAGTCACACTGGACAGCGCAGCTTCATTCGTTTTACCAGCACCCAACCCAAGCTGCTTGGGCTCCAGAGGATCTGCCTTATTGCATAAGAGCTGTGAGGGCTCTCATTCATTCATTCAGTCAGTCAGTCAGTCAGTCATTCAGTCAGTCATTCATTCAGTCAGGCAGTCTTTAACAGGAGCATGTCTCCGCCTGCTATCTGCTGACTGCGGGCCACTGTGGACGCACAGGAAGAAAGCAAAGCTTAGGGGGCCGAGGAGATAGCTCAGTGGAATAAGTGCTTGCCTGGCAAGCGCAAGGTCCAGAGTTTGATCCTTGGAGAAAGTGACACATTCAAAGTAGGACCCTGGCCTGTATGCTCATCAAACCCTCACTTCCTGCCTGGCTTAGCACCTTCAAAGCATGTCACTTCTTTCCTACTATTCTAGGAAATTCAGACTTTAGATATGGCTGGGTTTTCTGCTCCCAGATCAATTGTTCAGTTCCAAGTACACTAATCCTCCCACATGTAGCTTGGGGTGTGCAGCTTCAGTTGCCAGCAATCATCGCTAGTCTTAAAACATCAAACAGAAGATTCTAGAAATAAACAGTTGACAGCTTTAGATGGTGCTCGGTTTGAGGAGCGTGATGAAATGTCACGCTGCGCCCTCCCTCCTGCCTGCGCCATGACTCTGCGGTGTGTCCACACTCGGCTGCAGCTCTGCTCATCGCCTAGTAACCGTCTAGGTCATTGGATTGGCTACCGCTAGGCCACCGGGCTTAGATTCAGGCAAGGTTTATTTTACTGGCTGGTACCTCAAAGTGCTAGAACAGTAATACTGGAATTCTGATATACCTGATAGAGACCATAAATTATTTCCTTTAAATAAAAGGTGAAAACATGAGCTATTTTAGGAGAACACATTCATATAACTATTGTTAAAAATACTGCTGTGATTCTTTTATTTTTCTACTTACTGTTGTTTATTCTTTATTGTACCTAATTTATAAATTAGACTTTATACTAGATGTGCATTTATAGGGAAGACATAAAACAGAGAATCGGGTGCTGCCCACCACTTGGGGCACCCACCAGACGCTTTGCAATGCACCCTCTGTGGCTGGGGGAGTGCTTAACACCTTGCTCACTTCTTGTCATGTCGCTGAATCCTGCAATAACGTCTGTTGTGGGCTGGACCTAACATGTCCTGCTAAAGTCTTACGTGGTTAGAAGCTGAGGGCTCGCGAAGGCTCTGTATTCAGCAGTGGAATCACGCATTTTTGAGTGCTTTAAGGAATGTATTCTCTGGCCCTTGTCCCCCTCCCATACTCTGATTTATTATTTGGATTGGTCTTTGGGTTAGTCATGTGGCAGACCACTCGACCCTTCACCTGTCCTTGCCCTGCACCATCTTGAGCTCCTGCCCCGGTGTCCTTCTTTTGTCCTTGCTTCTTGCTTCCATGGATAAAAAGCCACCGAAGCTCCAATACAGGGCTGTTTTTCTGAGACTCATACTTAGGGGTCTTGAGTAAAAGGCAGCCCCTCTGGGCCTCAGAGGACACGAACTCTCAGCAACCTCTTATCCTTTGAAGCACACCACAGTCACGAACACTGACACTTCCGTTGCTGTCTCTCCGGCTGCCTTGCGGTGGCAGTTTTCCTCTGCTGTGCATTGTCACCATGCTGAGTCTTCCACACAGCCAGTGACTTGGGACTGAACCCACTGGACACTGTGGATCGAATCAACCAATCCTCCTTTGTGCTGCCAGTGTCAGGTGTTGTGTCGCAGCAACAGGACAGTGGCACATGTGATCCCCCTTCGTGGCTAGTCAGCCTCCCCACTTTTAGAGAAAACAAGTGCAATTCAGAAGGTCTCAGTCTGCTGCACACGGTGGCACTGTCAGAAGGGGTCACCACAGGCAGGCCTGGGCTTCCCACATTCACATGTGTGTTCTGAACTGTCCCATCAGAGGCTGGATGCCCCCGAATGCTGCCAGAAGTTAGGATTGTGTGGAGGGTCGTGGGTGAATAAGGTGTGGCCTTCTGTCGCTTTACAATCCAATACGGGAATAAAATATGAACAAGTAATTGCAAACAAGATAATATTTTTTTTTCTTTTCAAAGTTTTATTGATAAACATATAGCAATGAGACAGTTTCAAATCAAATCGAAAGTACAGTTTCAAAAAATAATACACTGCATACATTCTTCCTAGTGGTTAATTGCTGTACAAGATGCAGACTTGTGATCCTACTTACAAACACCATTAGAAAAAATCATTCTATTCATTAAGAGAATGCAACTATATATCTATCCCAACCACTTTGAATACACAGATAAAAAATGGACATTCATAGTTATACCCCAATTTTTTTTAAGTTCCGTTGTTGAATATTATAGGTGTGTAAACTCAGCAAAATATTCTAAAAGAGTCCAGTAGCCCATAATAGCATTGGGTCTTCTGTTTAACTGGCAATGTCAGAAATTATTGACCTGAGTCCCCCACAGCTCAACATAACAGCATGGCTTTACTTCCTATATTTCATCTTCATACTTTTCTACTGGATGGTTAAGACCAAGGTAAAGCAGGACCTGTGCAACAAGAGTTGTAGCTTTTTGGTCTGACAAGGTCAGTGAAATGCCCTCAGGATTTATTCTGAGATCCTGTACCTCAGATTGTAGAACCTTTGTCAGTGCCGCCATGTGGATGAGTCACGGCCATTGCTTGGCCAATGTGCTCTCTGTGAAAGCCTGAGAGAGTGTCTTCTCCCCATGTGACTCTCCCTAGGCACACTCTACATCATCGATCACTTTCCTCTTTGGCCCCATTATCTTCTTGATCAGAAAATTTGGGACACCTCCGAGGTACATGACGTTACAGTACAAGTTCTCATATGTCCTGAGTCTTAATAAGATAATATTTTTTATAAAAATATAATTCTACATAATAATGAAAATCCCTCCAAAGCCCACCTGGGCAGAGAGGCGTGTGAGGGTGTCTACCATCCCTGTGTGTGCTCAGCCACAGCACTTGGCCACGGGGCGAGGCCCTGCTGCTCACGGCAACTGCCAGCCACGCACAGTTCTGAGTGTGCCTCAGGTCTTTCCCAAGAGTCATGCTGTAAGTGTGACGTACCAGAATGCAGAAGCTCTCCTCCCTTTGCTCGTGCCATATTACACACATTTGCATTAGGTAGAAGTAGTATAGGCAGCCAGAGAGGGCTGGGCCCTCGAGGGAGTCAAGGCGAAGCCGAAGTGGCTGCAGGCAGGTCCGCTGGAGGCCAGGCGCCAATCCAAAAATGGAATGACAGCCCGAGATAAGTGGTAGCGCCTGGTCTAGATGTGACCAAGCCCCTCAGACTTCACTCCTTCCTGTAAAGGTCCTTGTTCTTTCCATTTGCACTTGCTATAAGACCTGCTTCCTCTTGGGTCAATATTACCAGGGCAACTATACCTATAATCTTTTTGGTTGATCACAGCATTTGCCCATACTGTACCCATGTGCTTCAGCACTATACAGCCTCCCCTCAGAAATAAGTCCTCACCCACTCCATCACCCACTCTCAGATTCCCTTCTCCACCTCAGGACTTGTGTCTCTCCCATGCAACTAATACTGCCTACTCTTAACCTGCATCATTCCTTAGAATTCGTTCTGCAAATATTGAGGAGCACAAACTTGGCGTATTGGACTTTTATCAGGTAGAGAGTTATAATATCCTCTTATATCATACTTGAAGGTCCTATATGAGGGTGATATGATTTGTGTCTAGGTGTCCCCCAAAGCCTCATGCAATCATGGGGTGGCTTCTGTAGTTTGTGATTCATTACTGTGGGTGTGGTGCCCTGGGGCAGGTAGTCTGCATTACAATGTGAGGAGGGAGAGAGGCTGGCTAGCTGCCTGAGCTGTGGCCACTCCTTTTGCTCTCCGCTCTTTCCTACTGGACTGCCCTCTGCCATGTGGCGCTCTGCCTTGGAGCCAGCTGAGTATGAACTGAAACCTCCTCTATCCGTGAGCCAAACAAACCTTTCCTTCTTTAATCTGAGTGTTGGGTATTTTGTCCCAGCAATGAGAAAAAGGTAACTGAGACACAGTGTCTTTTACAGAAAGGTCACAGCTTTTCTTGGCCACCATATTGGCATTATAATAGTCAAGATTGTGCAAAACCCATCTGCCCTGAGGAAGTAAGCTACCTGTGCTTGCGGCAGCCCAAGCACGGGGGACATTCTTCCTGCTGCAGCTGAGCTCTGGGGTAACTGAAGCAGCCGCACAAGGCACATGAGCGCTGTCCACCAGTGCATTGTGACAAAAGGCTGTAGCACATGCAGTGCCACCAAGTCACAGAAAGACAACAGATCCTAAGTGTGGCTTCTACTGAATGCACACCACTTGTGCAGCTTTGTGAAATCCAAAGTTGGCCCATTGCAAGTTGGGGATCACCAGCATTCCCTCCTACAGCTTCATACTTCCCTGAGGACAAAAGAGAGAGCAGTGCCGCGGAAGGGGGTGCGTGTGGCTTCCCTGCCTGCACTTTTCCCGGCGCTTACCCTGTGTGCCTCACAGAACCGTCACAGGCCCCAACCTTCCACGTGCTCAGTGCCACCAAGCATCTGTCCACTCGCAACTTCAAAGTGACCTCTGTCCAGGCCTCCCGCAGCTCTAGACAGAGGTCAGACCCCTCACCCCTTCCCCTCTTCCCAGTTCCAAGTAGTCTTGGTCTCCGAAGAGGTGGACATGGAGCACGAATTGCCTTTTACAGCTACTCCATCACACACTTCAGCAGGTCGACCTTGATCTCCTAAGTAATAATGGAGGAGCTTTGGCTTCTTCATAAACCAAGCCTTAGACAGGGTCCTTCTGGGGACAAGCGCTCCAAAAGGGAAAGTCATAGAAAGGAGTATTAATGTCTGTAGACATTTTGTCACTGTGAACAAATGCCTGGGAAAAACACCTGAAAGTAGGACAGACCCATGTTGCCACATGGCTTCAGAGGTTGAGGCACAGGCTGGCTTCTTGTTTCTGCACCTGTAGCAAGCCAGCATCATGGTAGGAGGACTGGGTAAGGGCGCACTGCCCACTCTGTGGCAGCTGAGAAGCAGAGTGTGGGAAAGAGCCGGGGTGAAGGTCGGAATACGGTCCCAAGGTCACATCCCATTACCTCCTCGCCTCCCCTAGGCCCCTTCCTGGTTCCATCCCAGTACTGTCATCACACCATTGCCTTGTGGATAATGACTTTATTGACAAAGTGACAGCCCTTATTGTAACTGGCCACTTAGGTGTGTTCCCTCGAGCTATTTGCTAGCCAGTGACTAAATCAAAGGAGGTGGTTTATTTGGGGGGAAAAGAAAAGGCTTTATGCAAAGCTAGTGCTGAGAAGTCTGTTGGCCCCGATCACCACCACACTGTGAACGACTGGAAGGAGCAGAGAGCAGGGGAGCACAGAGAGGCCAAGCTCCGCCCTGGCTGGTCGCCATCATCCCTCCTAGCTCCTCCTCCTCTCTCTTGTGGAAGGGAAGCCGGTCTTTGGCCTGCTGGGGCTGGCAGCTGCCTGTTTTGTCACTGGTTGTAGGGTGAGCACAGGAAGTGTTGGCTGTGTGCTCTGGGGAAGGGAGTCTGGAGAAGTTGTTGATCTCTACAAGAATTCTATCTTTTTAAAGTTCTATTTTGCAGTGTCAGTTCCATTGTGATCCAGTCACCTGAAAGCCCACCTCGGAGTGCAGGCGACTTCCGGAGGATTCGTGGTCTGATTCCCCAGATCACCGCTCTGCCTTATCCAGGGCTAGGGGCCAGAGCTGCCTTCTAGAGGAGTTCTGGAAGTCCCCACAGCAATCTCAGGAGAGCGGCATGAGACCAAAAGCTCAGTGGCTTCTCCCTGAACCCTGCTCTCCCCAGTCACCCCGTGAGACTGTGGGCACTGTGCGGGCTGGCCCAGTCCTGTCCGCTCCCCTGTGCCAGAACCTGGCAGAAGCAGCCAGGCTATAAAGTTGCGTTAATTTACCAGAAAGCACATCACGTGCCCCACCCCACATCCCAAAATAAAATTCCCACTGGCCAAAACTAAATGACGCTCGAGGCCATGAGAACAGAACAAGCACTGGAAATGTTTTCCTCACAACACGAGAAAGGGGGTTATTCCTATTATAAGGCATTTAGGGCCAGAATACGTCACTGGCCAAGAAAGAGACTGATCGCACAAGGTGGTCTGAACATGTCAAGTCATTAGCACAGCTTCCATGCAGCGCATCGCTTGCTTTCATTTAGGTTCATTTATGACTAGACAGAAGTATTTGCAGAGCAATGTCATAAAACATTTTATGCCACTCCCTGGAAGCTATCCTCTCCTGACTCTGACGGGGTGCCAAGCCTGGGCAGACTTCGAAGGCGGCAGGCAGTCGAAGAAGAAGTGGCGGGGCGGGAGAGGGAAGAAGTGGGAAGAAAGGGATCATCTGCTAAGTACCAGCTATAAAAATTCATGAGTGCGAGGCAGCCTTGGATTTATGCATTGAGACAATTTCGTTAAACTAAATGAAAGTTAATCTGTTATAAATCTTGCCAGTTCCTGGCGAATCTGCAGAAATTCAGTTACAATCGCTGAAAATCAGAGGAGGCTTAATGGCACGCTGACCCCGCTGCACCCGAGGTCCCTGTGTCACGAGCAGGTGGCCTGCCACCATTGAGAAGAATATGCAGCCTAGGGGCATTTGTCACTGTGCATTCCCACCAAGAGATGAGCACAGCCAGGGTGTCGGGCCCCTCTGTGAGGGCTAGCACTGCCTGCTTGGTACAGGGACCCTCCGGGACCTTCCCTTATGTCCCAGGAGGGCCCACTGCCCTGTCTCCAGCCGGAGCTGGGAGCTCCCCTGCCTGTGACCTGCTCATGGACGAGTGTCACAGCATTAGCCTCTTGCTGAGGTGACATGCACTCTGCTCGCCATGTTTGTGTCCTTCAGATTGAGATGAATCTTGTTCACCTCTCAGGATCCAGCTTATTAAACCATCTCCAGTCGTTAGAATCCAACATGGAATGATTTTATTTGTTTTAATTGCTATTTTCCATTACATATCAACTTCTTCTTGTTCTCTAAAGAAATCCTATGTAGAATTTGTCTGTTTCAATCACTGTTGGTTATTGAAAGATGACAGAGTTTGAACCTCTTTTTCAACAACAAATGGGGCATTCTTCCCCTTCCTCATTGAATATGGTGTCTAGCTCCAGGAACACAGACAGCAGAGGGCCACAGCTAGCTTTTCCACTCCTGCGCTCTTCCATCCTCTGGAGGCTGAGTCAGAGCTGTCAGAAGCCATCCTATCATCCCTGGGTATGAGAGGAGGAGGCCTGGTCTCTGGCTCACTCACCTCCATGCTTGTCTGCTCTGCTGTACGTGCTAAGGACAGTGCGTAAGGCCTACTTGGCTCTGTGCTTCACGCCGTCCACTTGGGGCTCCCCCTGCCCCTTCCTTCCAGGCAGCCCATAGGTTCACACCTCCCCTCCTTCACATGCCACCTTGTGGAGCAGATGCTGCTGAGTCCTTTCCTAGAACCTTGCCCTCCCCCTCCACATATGTAATGGCTGTTCTCAGCACATGCAATTAGAGCACCTCAGGTTCTCCAGCTTCGAACACCTTTTTTTCCCTCCCTGTCCTCAGACTGAGTGTGACATTGGCACTCAGCCTTTTCCTTCTGTCCACCCAGATGCCATCAGGGATTCTCTGAATGCATGGAATGCCTTACAATTCCTTCCATTTTATTAGACATCACTTCTCATCTTAGCATTTTTTCTGTTTTCTAAAACCTGAAGCTAAAAAAAAATAATAATAAATAAATAAATATATAAAAAATAAAACCTGAAGCTAGGACTGGCTGTGGGTAACACTCAAGTAAATTCACCGCCTGTCTGGGTAGTTCTATATATATATAAGTATTTGTTCATATGTTGAATAAACAAATAAATGATTGAATAGTATCAGTAGAAATTAATGAAAATGTAAGACTCGGCTTTCAATGTGTTTTCTGATTCAATAATTTGAAGCATAAGTTGAGATAAGCATACATCAACATGAGAGAATGAAAAAGGTGGTGTGTGAGACAGAATAGACCAGGGTCCCCTCCCCAGCCACAGATCCAAGCTGGCCACCACCTGGCTCTGGCTGGTAGAGGCACCGAGGAAACGTAGTATGAGATTTCATTCCAGGTCTGATTTCAAGATGTGACTGATATCTTAACAAAAGACATAAATTAGGCTTTTCATGTAAACTCTAGATTTCAGAAATCTGCTGCCACTGCTCACCCTGTGCACACTTGGTTTGTTACACTGAACAAAAATCACACAACTGAGCGGAGAAAACTGCTGCTCTGTAGTAAGACGAGCATCAAGAGCAGGAGGCTGCCTCTCCATGAATGCTGGTGGTGATCTCACAGGGGAGCCTGAGGTGCCTCTGCAAGCACAGTGGCTCCTCAAATCAACAGCTCTGGGTTCTAGAGTAGATGTCTTGGTTACTCTTATCTCCTTGCTGGGACAAGCACTTGGCACCCAAAATGAAGGAAGGAAAGGTTTATTGAGCTCACAGTCAGTGGAGGTTTCAGTCCCTACTCAGCTGGCTCCAAGGCAGAGTGGCACACAGCAGAGGGCAGCAGCTCACGGCAGCAGCAAAGAGCAGAGAGCGAAGGCAGGGGCAGCAGCTCTGCAGCCAGGGAGTCTCTCTGTCTCTCTCTGTCTCTGTCTCTGTCTCTGTCTCTCTCTCTCGCTCTCTCTCTCTCTCTCTCTCTCTCTCTCTCTCTCTAGCTCTCTCTCTCTGTCTCTCTCTCTCTGTCTCTCTTTCTCTGTCTCTCTCTCTGTCTCTGTCTCTCTCTGTCTCTCTTTCTCTGTCTCTCTCTCTCTCTCTCTCTCTCTCTCTCTCTCACACACACACACACACACACACACACACACATCCTTATACCTTGGGTGATAAGAACTGTGTACAGTATGCCCACCTTGTCCCCCTCAGGCACAGTCTCCATGACAGTGAGCTGTAGTGCTCTAGACAGTCACGTGCTCAAGCCTGAATGTGGTTTTTCTCCTCCAAGACTCAAGTTGAAATTTCATCCCCACTGTGAGCTACTCTGCAGCAGGATAATCAGCTGGGGGATCCAGGGGGTGATTAGGACTTCCCTTGAGGGCAGATGAATTCATGGGTGATGCAGTAATGGATAATCCCTTCTTTTGGGAGTGGGTCTACCAGAAACGGCCATTTTTCCAGTGTCTTTGTGTGTGCCCCTTTCTGCTATGCTATGCCCAAGTATGTGGCCGGCGAGGCCATTCCCTCTTCAGATGGGAGGAAGACCGATGTGCCTCACTCACCACTGAGTGGAATCCAGGCTCCCTATAACTAGAGCAACAAAATAAAATATAGGATACTCATTCTGCACTTGAATTTCAATTTTTTTTTTTTTTTTGTAAACCTAAACTCCACACAGCTGGGACTTGAGTTTAGGTCTTCAGACAAAAAAATTAAAATTGTTGCTTTACCTGTCATCATCCAGAGGGACCAGGGTATAGCTCAGTGGCACAGTGCCTGCCTGGCAAGCACAAGGTACTGAGTTCAATTCCCAGTACCCCTCAAAAAAATAAAAAAAGTTAACGAAAAGCATGGATTGGGGGGGACGGGGAGATAGCTCAGTAGAATAAGCACTTCCCTGGCAAGCACAAGGGCCTGAATTTAATCCCTGGTTCTGAAAAAAAAAAAAGTGTCATCATCCAAAAACTAATCTTTCCATGTGTTGTAAAAGTGGAAGCTACCAATCAGATTCTACAGATCTATCACTGGAAAATACGAAAGAGCTGCATAGCTTTAGGGCATTTATAACCCTTCACAAAGCACTTGCATTAGTTAGGGTTCCTTAGAGGAGTGGAATACAGAGGGCTTATCAGATAGGCTAACAGGATCAGCAGAAAAGTCCAGCGGCCATTCGTAGACGCACAAGAGCAAGAGTCCAGACTGGCTGGCTGTGTGCTGCAGAAGCAGGGGGAGGGCAAAGGACGACTGCAGCCACACGTGGAGTCTGCGTGCGGAGGCTGAGGGGTCCACAGCGAGGGCAGGGGTACCTGCAGGAAAGCTGGAAAGCCTGCACTGCAGAGGCAGAGTGTGCCGCAGACAGATACCCCCAGGCAAAGACAAAGACCAGAACTGCTCTGGGGAAACAAGGAGAGGTTTCCTTCATCTTTCCCTTTTCTTGCCATCAAGGTTACAAGCCTCTTGGTTGGTGCCACCCGCACCCAGGTAAGCTTCCCCCCTCAGTCTGTGGCTTCCGTGCCAGTCGTCCGGGCACACCAGGATGTACTGACCCGCTATGTGGCTCCTACTCAAGCCAAGCTGACACATCCTCATGAACAAGCACGGTACTGTAGGAAACACCAGGGGATGACAAGGTCAGAGCTCCTTTCCTGACTGCTTTCCCACTTCCTTAGATATTAGTGTGGCCTTTTTAGCATATTGCAAAGCCCAGTGAAGTAAATGAAAACACATTACACACTTGCTGTATGGTTCATAACCTTCTGCTCTTCATTTAAGTTTCTGCAAAACAGACCAGTGTATCCCCACCCTATCTCTACTCTCTCTTGTAGCTCTAACACATTGCTCTGCGAAATCGTAGTTGCTTGGCCCTGGTCCCAATTCTGCCACGTCCAGAAGGTTTAGCTCCAGAGAGCGCCTAAGTTCTTCTTTTCCAGAAGCACTAATGAGGAGAGGTGGGCAACTGGCCTTGGGTCTGTCAGAGGGTCCTTGATTGTCACACCAAGTAAGATTATAGCATGGTGTGGAATTCTTTTCTTCATGAATATGGCGTTGGAACACATTTCTTAGATGCCTCCTTCCTCAGCCTCCATTCCGAGCAGTGCGGGCAGAGCAAGAGACAGGCCCACAGTCATGAAATTGCTGCAACCATGAATCAAAAAGTGTAGCTCTGCTAGTCAGTCCTGATGTTGCCCAGTAACGCCAGGTAAAGCTAGATGCCAACAACTGGCAGAACCTCCTGCTGGCCTCTGCTGCTCCTGGCTCTTGCTCTTCAGTGCCAGTTTGTGTGAGACATCTTGGGTTAACTCTCTGGGCCCTGCTCTCTGCTTCTCAGCATATTGGTTACTGGTCTCCAGAGCCCTTCTGAGCTAACAGACTGTTATGATTTGTGTGTAGTTGTCCCCTCAAAGAGTCATATAGGCATAGGGTGGCTTCTGGAATTTGTGATTAATTGCTGGGATTATGGGTATGAGTGCTGCCCTCCACCTTGGGACAGATAATCTGCATACAAATGTAAGGAGGGGAGAGAGGTTTGCTAGTTGCTGAAGCTGCTGCTCCTTCCTTTCTCTTTGCTGTTTTCTACTACCATGAACTGCTGCCCTCTGCCATGTGCTGCTCTGCCTTGGAGCCAGCCTAGCATGGACTGAAACCTCCACTAACTGTGACCTAAATAAACCTTGCCTTCCTGAATTTGGGGTGTTGGGCATTTTGTCCCAGCAATGAGAGAAAAGTAACTGAGACATAGACCTTAATGTTTATTTATTTTTTTTCAAAAATTGCTCTGTGCACTTTATTCAGGATAAGAATCCGAGTAGATTTGGAGGATTTTTTGAGCTATCCAACAAATAAATCACGAGCAGGCTTAGAGGACCACCAAAGCTAACCTGTGAGGGCCTGCACTGCAGCACAGGGCAGCAGTGCACGGCAGGACGCGTTCTTAGACCAGCACCAGCAATGTGTGGAGAGTGGAGCGTGCGCACCAGCTGTCAGGCCTGTGATTGGTCCACGTGCTGGCCAGCGATGGGGGCCGAACTCCAGGACAGCCTCAGTGGTCCTGGTGGAGATCCAGTCAAGGAGCAGGGCCGAACTCTCAGAACCTTCTGGAAGGCTAGCTGTGGTAGTTGGGGATGTGAATGATCGGGGCCCTGCTTCCTTCTTCAAAGAGCTAACGATGGCATGTGAAGTGGCAGGACGGGGAGGGGCTCCGTGCTGATCCTTCCTCTGTGCCCGTGTTGGAGTGGTGTGGAGGAGAGTGGCTGCCGGAAAGCCGGAGGACACTGAACCAAGTTGTCCCAGTGCACTGGGGCGAGAGGGAGGCTTGTGACACCTGCAAACCAGCGCAGAAGGACGGCAGAGAAGGGTGCTTTTCGTACATCTGAAAATGGGTGATTTTCTGGGTGTGGATCTCCTAAATAAGGGTGCCCCTTCCTTCCCTCCCAGAAGCCACAGAGGGAAATGGTTGGACTCCACCTGGAGTTCAAGCCTTCCAGGTAGAAACAATCCTAAGTGAACATTCCCAACAGACACCAGCCCTGGATACCTCAGAGCACCCTCAGAGGCTGAGGAGACAGCGACAAGAGATGTGTCGGGTGGGCAGAGCGCACACGGCAGCCCAGGAGGGCGGAGGTGTGAAGCTGTCCGACTTCCTTCCAAATTGCTAGCCGTACCCGAGGGACACAGGTGCCTGCTTCCGCGGGGCTGGGGGGAAACACAAATTAGTACTTATCAAATTCCCTCAATTAGCTGCATTTCGCATTTTCATTCCATCCTTACGTGCTCTCTCTGAAAGCAGTGAACAGAATCCCACATTTGCTGTCCACGTAAAAATAAAATTAAACAGAGCGCTCATGGGCATGCGTCATGCGAAGTGCTTGGGAAAAGGCATCAGGGAGTGAAGCAAAGGCGTCTGCAGAGCGTGGAGTAAATACCCTACCTGTACAGGGAAGCCGGGAGTCAGCGGAGCGCTCTGTGGGGAGAAGGAAGCAGGGACTGCAGTGCCCAGGGATGAAAACGAATTCCAATCACCAAGAAAAGCACGCGTGTGCTTGGGCCCCTGAGCCTCGAGCTGCCAGCAGGAAGTTCCCTTCTGACGACAGAGGAGGTTCGGAACCGTGCACTGATGCCCCTCCTGTCTATTCCAACCCCAAAAGTCCTCTTGCAGGAAACGGGAGAGTCTAGGGTCGCCTGGTCCAGCACATGCTAATGCTGAGTTAATTCAGTGCCTCCACGTACTTTTGTGGTTGTCCTACGTGAGCTGTGGAGGGGACAGAACCAAGAGGCCTTGGAAAGCAGCGGGTGGCCCTGCAAGGCTGGCCAAATTCCTTGAAACTCATTGCATGAGGAAGCGTGTTATAATTTTCATATCTTTGGTATATTTGATTTAGAGAAACAGAAGCCCAGAAAAATCAAACTGCTGGCACGTTCCTAGCACTAAGCGAGCAATGCAGGGCACTGGCTGGGTGTTGGCGCTCAACGGCTCCATTCTCTCTTTGGTGCCTCCACAGACCAAGGTGTCCGAGATTCAGTCCAATTCTAACGTTAACCACCCAGGCTTAGTGTAGACTCCATGTAGCCAGTGAGTGCCCTCTGTTCAGATATTAATTATAAGTATGCAGGTCCTTTAACCACTCCTACCTCCACCCAGAGAGCTACTACAAATGCCAGTATATGTTTGCATTCCATCCGGTTGGGCTGTAACTTGTTGGTCCTGGCAAGCACTTCTTTCTCTCAATAAAAGTTTGTCAACATAGCACAGAGACAAACATGGACTTGAAAGAAGAATTTATACATGGTAATTGAACTGCTGACAACTTTACCCTTATTAATCATCAGTGTTTCTTTTCAAATGAGTTTACCAGGGAGAGTGACACCCAGTGAAGCATGAGGATTCCCATGGATTCTTTTTATTGTTCCAAAACAATTATTGATGTTGCTTGCGTGTCCTGAGATTCAGTTCAATTCTAGCGTTAACCACCCATTAGAGGTTAGTGTAGACTTAATGTACCTAGTGAGCACCCTCATTTCGGATACCAATTTTAAGTATGGATGCCATGGGCCAGCCAGAGAGCTCAGCGGATTAAAGCACCTGCTTAGGCGGACGCAGGGACCAGGGTTTGATCCTCGGCCTGCCATGCTGGCCCCACCCCCAGGGTATGCTGAGACAATGAGTGAGGCTGGGCATGGTAGCAGACACCTGTAATCCCAGCTGAAAACAGAAGGATCACTACAAGTCTGAGACCCTGTGAGACAGATAGATAGAGAGAGAGATAGAGAGAGATAGACATAGAGGGAGATAGATAGAGATAGAGATAGAGATAGAGATAGAGATAGAGATAGAGATAGAGATAGAGATAGAGATAGAGATAGAGATAGAGATAGAGATAGATCCCCCTTAGCCATTTCTACCTCCACCCAGACAACTACTACAAATTCCAAACTACATTTGCATCCCATCTGGTCAGACTATAACTCACTTACGATACTAACCGTCCTCAGCTAGCACAGACCTCACCGGTGTGGACTTTGGGAAGACTGACCTTCCTTAGGCTGCAAGTCTCAGCAAGCCACCACACTTCTGAACAACCAGAGATAAATTCTGTGGGCCCAAACCCCTTTCTGTTTCTATAATCCATGACCGTAGCTCACAGAACTCACTAAAATTACTATGCTTATGATTAGAATCATATTATAATATACTAGATTGAGAAGAGTGAAAAATAAAATGCATGTAGCTAACTAAATCATCAAATTAAGTCAGTAAACTAAGTTATTCTTCTTTTAGAGAAAAAAAAAATAAGAAGCATCTTGTCCCAAATAATACAAATAGGTGAAGGGGCCATATGGACCAAAGATCACTAGTTTCTTCTTGTGTCACAATGCTTGGCCCCTGTTCCCTGAAGTCAGGGTCTGGAAGCTAAGCCACTGTCATTACCCTTGTTGCCCAGCTCCCTAGCCACCCGCCTGCTCTGTGCAGCTTCTCTTCCAAGATGTCCTCCTTCCTCCACCTGCCTTATCTCATCAGGAGATGATTCTTCCCTTCTGTACCTCTAAACCTTGTCACAAAATGATACACTACATCCTCTCCCAACCATACCAAGACTTTCCCTTGATTCTTCTGTCTCAGAGTCTCTTCCTTTATGCCCAGCAGGAAAAAAAATTGAGATGACTGTTCATCTAAAAACTTGGCCTAGGGCTGGTGAGATAGCTTACTGCTAAGAAGTAAAGCACCTGCTTAGACAAGGTTAAGCAAGCACAGGGACTGCAGTTCAATCCCTGGCACCACATGCCTTCCCAGCCCCATTTTCAGGGTGCACTGAGCTGGTCAGAGTCTAGGTGTGGTGGTGCACGCCTGTAATCCCAGTGCTGGGAAGAGTGAAAACAGAAGGATTACCAAGAGTCTGAGCTGCATAATGAGACCCTGCAACAACCAAATGCATTTAAAAATAAAAATAATAATTCCTAAGAATGAGGCTTACCCTTTACCCAGTTGGGTGTTGGGGTCACAGAGATGAACAAAAGCTCCTCACCTAGTCTTGGGATGTGGCCAAAACAGCCCTCTGCTTGAAGAAACTTGTTCTTACTGAGTCTTGGACTAAGATCCAAGCGGATCATGATCATCCTGGCCGAGTGGCCGGCCACACGTTGGCAGCATATGCTCCACGTGGATGCTCCAGCAATAACTTATCCCCATTCTAACTGCATGGTACTCGCTGTACTCAACATTGCCTTCCTCTCCATAGGCAGCCTCTCCTGCAGAGACCCTAGGCTGCAAACCCTATCTCACTCCTCCTAGTGCTCTGCCTTCCTTGTACCCTGTTCACTCTTTGTGCACCCTACACGTTGAGAACTGGGCAGAATGTGGCATGCATGCACTGGCTCACACGCTCTGCTCAGGCTCACACGCTCTGGGGAGGCAGGCTCCCTGTCCATGCACAGAAGAACGTAAGGATTCATTTCAAGCTTACCGTTTTGTGGTTAGACCCTGACTCAAGAAAATACCTGGACTGGCTGATTTCCTTTAAAGTGCAGTTTGTGCTCTAATGCAAGGTTACAAGCAGTGGCTTTACCTTATAGATACCGCACCACAGTCTGCTATGCAACAAAAGACAATTCTCCTATTAGTAGCAGGGGCCTACCCTTCTAAAAAGAATAGCCCTTTTGTTATTTGATGCTTTGAGAGGTTAGTATCCTGCCCAGAGTCTTCAGGGGCCTAAGCTCCGAGGCACCAGCAACAACTATTCTAACTCTAGATTCTCTTCTGACCAAAAAAGACTAGTGAACAGCCAACTGCTTCATCCGATACACAGCAGTTATACCTGCAAGCTGGGTTGAAAAGAGAATATTGGTATCTGTAGAAGCACATAACGGGAAGGGGGTGATGAGAAGAGAAAGGTAAATTTTCCTGGGGAAAAAAGAGAAAAGGGTGTTCAGAGGGATAGTATGGTCAAAGGCACTGCAGCAGGAAAGCATTTAGCACAACCGAGGTCTTCGCAGCTGGCCAGTGAGAGAGAAACAAGGTGAGCCGGGGGCTGTAGTGCACTCTGAGGCTGGAGCATTCAACCAGCAGCCACATCCAGACCAGAGGAAGGCAAGCCACTGATTGGAAATTGATTTGAAGAAAATTAGAAAGTTATTTAAGGATTTGGGAAAGAAGTTTCAATGATCAGATTTCTTTCCAAAAAGACAATGTCCAGGAGGAAGCTTCAAACTTCCTAGAGCTCCCAGCTAAATAGAACTGACAGAGACAGAGAAATAGGAAAAAGAAAATAAATTTGATTCTTGAAAGTTTATTGTGACACAGAAATATTTAGAAATGAAGAATCAAGACCCCCCAAGTTTTCTATTTTACATTCAGGTTCATTGAAGGGTGGGAAGCCATAATAAACTGCTATTGGCGCAAAAGTCATGCTGTAATGTAATTAACTGGGATGCAGACCATGGGCAAGGCCTTTCCAGAGTCTTCCTGGCCTGTCCAAGTCGCATTCTTTTCTTCCAAGAATACAGCAAGATCTCTTTGGAATGAAGATCCAATGTTCTAATTTCAGACAGGAAAAATTTTCACCATGGTCATCTCCTATGAAAAAGATAGGATAATTTCTGAGTAATATCTCTAGTGGTTATGGGTTTCTATGGAGAAGAGAAGTTTTAGTTCCAATATATTTTGTGCATTATCGGTGCAGAAGTGAACAAGACAAAAGTCTACCTTTTTGAAGATCTTAGTTGGAATAGAATAACAAGAGTAGTTCAGCACATCTATAAGTTATGTCATTTCCCCTTTATCCACACAAGATCCATTTCTGGATGTCCAATGGATGCCTCAGTCCACATCAACACTGAAGGCCACACATGCAATGGTTTTAACACTTCTCCATCTTCAAGATCTTATTACATACTATAAATTCTGCAGCACAAGATGAGACGGCAAGGTTAGTACAGAGTTCTGTTCTTTCTTTACAGTTTCACAGAGATTTGTTCAAGCAGTGAATCTTGGCAAGCTCAGCACACTGGTCTTTTTCCCTTCCTTATTAAAAGTGGAGAGCTGTCATCACAATTAGGAAGAGTCTTTCATGGAGCATCTTTTGGGCACATCCAAGATGCAGCATCACTACCCCAACCCTTTGGTGTCATTGTTAAGTGAACCAGTGGTCACTTGAGCGTAAACATCACAACACCTCAACAGCCAGCCTGATCATCAAGATGGTGTAGATAGGCCAGTGGCAACCAGACCAAGACGTGGCTTGCGTCCTGAGCAGGACAGAGCCAGGCCACATACAACGCAAACATTATGAATTATTTACTTCTGGAATTTTCCACATAAGGTTCTTGGACTAAGGGTAACCATGGGTAACTATAAGAAACTATATATATAAGAAACAACTATAGAAAATTAAACTGTAGATAATGGGGTCTATCATAGAGGCAAATAGCAAGAAGTGCTATAAAATGTAGAAAGGCAACCTACACATGTCTACACAGGGGGATCAGCAAGGGATCTGGGCAGATCTCCTAGTGAGAACCAAAGAACAGATCTGGGGGAAGAACGTCCACAGGTGAAGACTCTGGGATTGGATTGTGTGAGGCAAGTTACAGGATGTGCCACGGTACTGTGGGGAGTTCCTTTCTCTTTCTAGCCTACCACATGTCATCCTTTCTATTCTGAGTCCTGAGGCTGAATAATACACCCTTCCTTGAAAGGTACATTCCAAATTTTTCCCACTTGTGTAAAATGATCCATTCTAGAGGTGGAGCATCTGCCTCTCAGAGAGACGAGAGTTCTCTCCAGGGGCTGGTGCGTCCATAAGCCGATGGTCACCGGCTGCATATGGCCCCATTCCCAGGACTCGCAGGTGCCTGCTTATCACACCTGTACCACATGATTTCCAACACCTGTGACACCAACACGCACACCCAAGGGGGAGTAAGGTTATTGTGAAGAAGCAGCGGTGAGAAGGAAGATGGAGAGACTGTGGGAAAGGAAGCAGAGATCCACAGACACATCCCTTCCTCATTTCTAACAAGGAAACAGAGCCGTGGACTGCGCTCGGCTGAGCAGCTCTCCCTGGGACTCCAGCAAGGGAAGACAGGTGGAAAGTGAAAAAGCAGTCAGGAGGTGGGGAGTGTTTTGTTTTGTGTTGCTGGCATTGGACAACTAGGAAAAAAAAATCTGCCACCTGTGATTCCAGCCCTGATTGCAAAACATTTTGTTATTTAGAGCAGGGGCTGTAGTTAGCAGATTGTCAGCTTAGCCTCGCAGCGCTACAGCAGCCAAAAGATTAGACTTTTTAATTTCCTGCGCAGGTGCACATACTGGGATTCTTTGCCGAATATCATAGGAAGTGGGCTAAAGGTGGACACAGAAAGCAAGAACAGACATGATAGGTGTGTGGGTGGGAGGGTGCGGGGAGAGGACGGGGAGAAAAGTGAAGCAAAAGGGGAATGGAAGCACGCGAGGAAGGAGGCGCGAGAGAGCGGGAGGGGAAGACAGGAAGAGTAAGACAGGTTTTCTGACCTATTGCGTAACACAGCAGCTGCGGTTAAAAGCAATATATTGTGAATTTTAAAATGGCTGGGAGAGCACATTTCACATTCTCACTGGAAAAAATGGTCAGGGTGCAAGGTGACAGCGGTGTTAATTCACCTGAGGTACTGATTCTGCAGTGTAACTATGCGCATTAGAGGCAGGCAGGGCAGGAAGCGGCAGGCGGGAGGGGCTCAGCAAGCAAAGGGGTGCGGGATGGCGCAGGACAGGGACCAAGGCCGCCCGCCTCCCGGAAGAAGGGGCGAAGTCCGGAAGGCAGAGCCACCGCGATGAGAGGGAGAGCCAGGATCCCACCCGAATCCCAGGCTCCCGCCGCCTTGTCACTTCCAAGTTGGAGGAACTGGGTGCATTTGTGAGCACACCAAGCCCGTCCTCTCCCAGGCTCCCAGGACGGCCTGAAGGGACGAAGGGTGGTGTGCTGACCGCCACGCCCGTGTCCGAGGGCTGTGCTGCCCTCGTGCGCCAGCGAGCATTTACTCACCCCACGGTACAAGCGAAACACTCTGCTAGGCGCTGGCGTGCGGAAGCAGCAGACGGCCACAGCGCCTCTCCCCGGAGGGCTGGACTGCCAAGGGCAGGAGGAAAGGCAAAGACGATACATAAAATGATCCAAATCGAGGCAGGCGAGGAGAGGCAGCCATGACGGTGCCTGCCTCTCGGGACTGTGTAAGGACCACATTTGATAATATGCTTAACTTAGCACAGTTGCATGGCTTGAAGTAACTATTATGAATTTTAAAATTGCTAGGAAGGTAAATTTCACAAGGTATCCCACCATAATCAAAGTGGTAACTGTGAGTTGATCGATGTGTCGATTGGCTTGACGTAATCAGTTTTCAACATACACATATTAAAATGCCACGTGTGAGCCAGTATGAAAACGCGAAGCCACCATCAGCCACAGATGTGGAAAAGTCTACGCCTTCTAGCTGTCTTTCCCTGTGCGATCCATCGGGGGTTCACGGGAGAAGTCCTGAGGTCGCTTCCCATGGAGTGGGTGGAGACACAGCACAAAGCCCCCGCGAGGCCTGTGCCGTTGCCCGTCTTCTCTGCAGGACAGACACCTTAGTCTACAGGAAGAAAGACAGTGCAACTGTAGGCAGAAGCACCCCGAAGGCCCACTTCAGGGCAGGAAAGAACCAGGAGAACGCAATCTACCTGTGCAAGAGGGCAGAGTACACGCTGGACCCGAAATTTCCTCTTGGAGAAGTAGAAACCCGCAAAGTCACAGCCCCCAGACCCAAGGGAACCGTGACTTCAAGTGGAGGTGTAGCCACAATATCAGAGATGTCCATCGCCTTAACAAGCACTGAGGTAAGGCCCGTGGAACAAGGCTGGGAGAGTTGTGAAAAAATATCCTTCCTGACAAGATACAGATGTGAGTAGGTAATTCCAGAGCCAAAATGCAGAGCCGCTGTGGTCTGGTGGCCACCCGTCAAACACTTTGTGGCTGAGCCTCAAAGCGTCTGGCGCATCAGGGAAAACAAAATTAAGAGCGAGCTACAAATGCGGCTGCACTACAGCCTGGATTACCACAGGCCTGCTCGCACGGGACATCTAGTAGACAAAGGTGCCCCCGTCTTCCAGAATGAAAATGTTTACTTAGACGGATAATAGAGCTGACTTAAGACAAAGTCCTAAAACTTCAAAAATTAAGAAAGGGCAGAGACAGCACAAAGGCAGCCCCAGCCGAGACTGAGAGGCCCACAGCCTTTCCCTGATTCATCCTGTCAGGCCCGAAGGAGGAAGATCTCACTCGGTGAGCAAACAGGGAATGTGAAGAATTAGGTGGGGGACTTCAGCAAGGTGATGGAAGCCAAAAATAATCAAATGAAAGTAACAGCAATCTAAAGTATTGCACGAGAGATTTGGTTATTTTTCAGGGCTCCAGGAGGATTTAAACTCTCTCAAAAAATTCTCAATTCTTTGAGTTAAGACAAAGAACTCCTCTGGGTGGCCTGTACGTATTAGTTTATCAAACAAAGGAGGGGAATACTGAGGAAAATGCAGAAATCTGGGCAGGACTTGGGCATCTGTCTAAGGATTTCTCCAAGTAATACGTTGTGCTGATTTAGGAGAACAAGGTCAACACCACTAAGGCCTTCAGGGCAGGAGTGAGATGCCTGCTGCTGCAGTCTCCCTTTAGTTAATTGGGGTTGGAGGCAAAGGTCCTCAGCAGTGGCCTTATCTTATCCTTGGAGGTACCCTACCTTCAAAGACCAATACAGGCTTCAGTGGGGACCAGTGACGCATAGAGGTTCACTCACTCAACTCCATTGCCCAACTCCAGACAGAGGGCCTTGGCCTCAGGCGACCTCGCATGTAAACGTGAAAAGCCAACTGGTTAGTCTAAATCCTGCTCGGGACCCTGAGGCAGTGGTCGTCTAGCAGTGGTCACCATCAGATGAAGTGGGTTCCTGACGCATTTCCCTAGTCATTAGTGACAGCAAACATCTTCTTTTAGGTTTACTGGCCCATTTATCTCTTCTTCAGAGAAAAGCCTATTGAAGTGCTTTGCCCTGTTTTTAATCTGGTTGTGTGGTTTTGTTGTTGAGTCACAGAAGTTCTTTACATAGTGTGGATATGCACGAGAGATTTTAAAAACTGACTACTGACTTCAGCAAGCACATCAGCGTGCTCGACACAGCCATGAACGCTATCAGGGAGCTCAAGGACAGACCAAGAGGAAGTGCTTGACTGAAATATGAGGTAAAAAATTTCGAAAAAAGGAAAACAACAAGATAAAGCAGCCAAGAATTGTGGGACATCAAATACTCCAACCTACACATAATTGAACCCAAGGAAACAAGTTGTGAAAGAAGAACTATTTTGAGGTATGGCTGCCAAATATTTTCCAAAGTCAGCGACAGCTGTGTGCCAGAAATGAAAAGATCTCCAAGAGAAAAGTAGCAGAAATACTAAATAAAACACAAGTAGGCACATGCTGTTCAAAACACAGTGAAGCGAAGAGAAAAGGAAAACATGGAGACAGAAAGCGACACCCTGCCTACGACAGGACATGCTGATTATGTTGGACATCATTAGCAACTAGACAAGAGAGAAGATAACGCAATGGCATTCCTACATTTGGGAACAGGAGGGGACTGAAAAGCCAGCATTATACAGCGTAGCAGAAAACAGACCAAACACGGGACGCAACCGCACCAAGCAGGATAGCAGGCAGCTCGGTACACCAGAGGGCTTCCGAGCAGGCGCTCTCCCAAACAGGGGAGGGAGAGGTGGGGTTTCAGGGCTTTTATTTGCTTATTTATTCATTCACCTAGGTATTTGGTTCAGGGTCTCACTAAGCAGCTTGAATGTGTAGTGATCCTCCTGTTTTCAGCCTCCCCAGCACTCATATGATTGTGCTTACTTTGTCTATTAAAAGGATGAATACACTGGCTGAACGTTGCCTGGTGAACCAACTCGTACTTACCCTTTCATGGGTTATTGCAATTGATTTCATGCTATTTTGACTAGAAGTTTTCTGTGTATATTTGTTTGCATGTATCCTGTAAAGCAGTCTAAGAGCAATGAGTTATTTTATTTTTGTTTTAATGAGACATTAAAAGTTTTTCTTTTCTAGGGCCAGACAGAAAGCTCAGAAGGCTAATGCCTCAGCTTAGGCAGGTGCAGGGACTAGGGTTTGATCTCCTGCGTGCTGCGCCAGCTTGGCCCCTGGGGCATGCTGAGATGGCAATTAAGACTGAATACAGTGACCAGTGGTGGTACCTGTAATCCCAGAGTTTAGGAGGCTGAAAACAGGGGGATCATTATGAGTCTGATCTATGTAGTGAGACCCTGTAGTCCCTGTATTAAATACATGAAAACAAATAAAAACAGTTTTTTAAAAAATCCTTTCTAAACAAATACTATATTTTCTGGATATAAAATTGTGCACCACCATTCCCGGACTCGTTTGCTGGCTCAATGCACCCTGGGGACAGGGCCAGCGCAGCATGTGGAACTGGGGATCAAACCCCGGTCCCCGCGCTTGCCAAAGCAGGCACTTAGTCTGCTGAGCTATCTCACTGGCGCTTGGGGCTTTTAAAGAGAAAGTGAGCATGGTATCTCCTGCCAGGTAAGTCTGCTGTTTTTTCAATTGCTATTTTGTAGTCTTTAAAAAAATTAAAAAGAGAGAAAGTGAGCAGAGAGGTACACAGGCAGACCGGGCGCACACGACTGGAGGGCTGGCTGACCTCAACGGTTGCTGAAGAAACATAAGCATCTCAGGTTCCATGGCAGGGCCCTCAGTTATGGGCAGCATGGGCTATGCAGAGCGAGGGCTGTCCTGCTGCACGCTAAGTACGTTGCGGGGCACTTGAGCTAGACGCAGGACAGGGGACCAGCGCTCTGTTATCAGACTTCCGGGCATTTCTGCTTGGTCATACAGGGCATTCTGAGCAGGCTCTAATTTAAAATTTTAATTCCCTCCTCCAGTACTGCAGAGGTAAAAGGGAAGCCTGTGATCCCAACACTCTGGAAGGCTCAGACAGAAGAACTACAGGTTCAAATCACCCTAAAAAATCTAGTAATTTAGCAAGATCCTGTCTCAAAATAAAAATAAAAAGGACTCAGAAGGTAGCACCTTACAGAGACCCTAGGTTTAATGCCCAAAGCTTAAAAAATAAAAGTGAAGGAGAAATATGAATTTTGTAGACAAAAAAATAATAAAGAAATTCATTGTCAACTCATATATTTTATTTTAAAATTTTGAAAAAATTTCTTCAAGCAGAATAGACCTGATAGAAATGTGAAATTTCAAGGAAGTAAAAAATTTCATAAATGGCACAGATGAAGGTAAAAAAGCATTCTTACTATTTTTAACTTCTCTGCAAAAGTGTAAAGGACCATTTCATTGTGGAAAAAGAATGTAATATATATAGGTATATATACACAAGATAGTTGGACAGATATACAGCTACCTGCTCTTAGTTTATTGAGAAGAAAGGTTTGTGCTAATATTTTTTAGACAAAATATCATGTCCGCATCTTGTCCTCTGAATAGCTACTATGTAAACAATAATATACAATGTATTAATTATTGTAACTGCCCTACTATTCTGTTTTTTTTTATAATGCAAAAATAACTTTGTTTATTGATAATGAAATGATGTGATGCTTTAAAATAAACTCAGTACTTTCAGAAACATGTTTCCTGGAATTTCTTAATGTAATAATAATTTTAGACAAGCAATGTCAATTTTAGAGCATTTCAAGCTCTGAATTCTGGAATATACACTGGAGTCAAACAAAATATTCTATTATTTTATTTACAAAACATGCCTTAGATAACTTTGTAGAAAACAGGGTAATTGATGATGCATTTTGGAAAATGCTAAAAAAAAATAGCCAAAATTTTCTTTTAAGCTTGTTAAATATTTTTTTCTACAGTTTTATTGATAAACATATAGCAATGAGACAGTTTCAAATCAAATC
>NW_004524590.1:3222843-3235205 GCF_000260255.1 Octodon degus | reverse complement strand
GAGAAAAAGAAAGAACTATCCAAGGGCCTGGGATGTAGCTCTGCAGCATAAGTACTTCCCTGGCAAGCAAAAGGTCCCAAGTTCAAGCCCTGGTAAAAAAAAAAAAAAAAAAAAAAAAAAAAAAAAAAAATCACTCAAAGCAAATGCAATAAAAACTCTGTGGAATATATAAAAATTTAAAATAATGACACAGAAACATACCTGAAGAGCTGGAAATATGTTTAAAAGGTCCTTAAAGTACATGAGAAATTATATAATATTGTTTCAAGAAAGAGAATGAATTATTTTAAAATTACACATGCAAGTTTTGAAAAGAAGTGTAAGTCAACAGTGGACATAATTTCTTTTAATTGTTCAAATAAACCCTAATAAGGCAAAAACGGGGGGAGCACCACTGAACAAAATCACTAGAAAGATGCTGGTGAAATGAACTCGGTGTTCAGGACACGTTAAATGTTCATCATAGAATTTAAAATGCAGATTATCAGATTAGGCTACTTAGAAAGCAAACTGAACCTATAAACATCGTTACATAATGAGAGAAAGGATGTTAAAGACAAATAGAAAGGTATAATACAAGTAAAAGGAAAGCAAAAACTTGAGGACTAATTAAGAAATGGAAAGGAGAAGAGCTAGGAAACATGACAATGTCAAGCCATACAGTTATATGTAGAAGATGGGCAAGACAATGATCCTGAGAAGCTCCAGAAGATTTTTAAATCTAGCAGTTAATTGGAAAGATTCTCACCCTGACTATCTATATAAACTGATACCTGTGAACTAAGCTACTGCACTGCAGATGGTAATCTGTAATAGTAGTTTCATGCTTGGAGTGCCTGTCATTCTGGTCTTCTGAATACGGGCTACTTGTCATGACATGCCAGTTGCTGCTGTGCTGTCTATCAGGTAGATGACTGTCCAAAAAGAAGGGGGTGGTAAATGAAGGCAGGGGACAGGAAAAGGAATGTTGCGGGCCTGTCCTGCTTCAATGTTGTATATGGTTAGATTTTTGGACTTATGTGTAAACACAAAAGTTATATAATTTGTTATGCCTATTTTTAAAATATATTCTAATTTTTAAATGTTTTTTCATCATATTCTGTAGGGACTTAAAAGTTCAACATATCAATACTTGATGAAAAATACCTGTTCCATGTTATGCCTAAGATCTTTGATGTTCAGACAGATAGTGAGGTTAAGCCTAACAGCCTAGGTTGTATGGTAATAACAATAAGCTTGTCTTCTGGATGGTTAACAACCTAAGTTTGCAGACCAAAATTAGAGAAAAAAGAAAGCCAACATTTTGACCCTAGCCTTCTAAGGTCAATTAAGACTCAGGACATATGAGAACTTGTACTGTAACATCATGTAACTCATAGTGTCCCAAATTTTATGATCAAGGAGATTATGGGGCCAAAGAGGAAAGTGATCGATGATGTAGAGTGTGCCTAAGGAGAGTCACATGGAGAGAAAACATTCTCTCAGGCTTTCACAGAGAGCACATTGGCCAAGCAATGGCCGTGACTCATCCACATGGCTGACACTGACAAAGGTTCTACAATCTGAGGTACAGGATCTCAGGATAAATCCTGAGGGGATTTCACTGACCTTATCAGACCCAAAAGCTACAACTCTTGCTGCATAGGTCCTGCTTTACCTTGGTCTTAACCATCCAGCAGAAAAGTATAAAAACAAAGTATAAGGAGTAAAGCCATGCTGTTATGTTGAGCTATAGGGGCCTCAGGTCAACAATTTCTGACATTGCCAGTGAAGTGGAAGACCCAATACTATTATGGACTACTGGACTCTTTTAGAATATTTTGCTGAGTTTACACACCTACAATATTCAAATAACGGAACTTAACAAAAAAAGGGTATACAGATGAATGTCCACTTTTTATCTATATATTCAAAGTGGTTACGATAGCTATATAGTTACCTTCTCTTAATGAATAGAGGGATTTGTTCTAATGGTGTTTGTAAATTGAATATCATGTCCGCATCTTGTACAGCAATTAACCACTAGGAAGAACGTATGCAATGTGTTAATTATTGAAACTGTCCTACCAATTTGGCTTGAAAATATCTCATTGCTATTTGTTTCTCAATAAAATTATGGAGAAATTAAAAAAAGATAAGTCTAGCGAGAAGGGAGTGCCAGGCGGGCTCGGCATCAGGGTCACGAATTCTGGAAGGAAGGCATCTCGGACTGCTGTCCTGCTGTGAGGAGCACCCGAAGGCTCTGAGGAAACTAACTCTGACTAATAAATACTGGCACCTCATTAGACATAGGCTGTCAGGAGGTGAACAGGGAGCAACAGGCCAGACGGGGTGGCCCTGGCAAACTTTCAGTGGGCAGCTGGCTTCCTCTTACAAAGCTGGAAAGGGTACCTACCTTACTATCACCAAAAAATAAGGATAGAAGCTAGAGAAACTGGAAGAAGTCAACTTTTCTTTAACCTAACAAATTGCACAATTCTATATCCAGAAGATATAGGTATTTGTTTAGAAAGGATTTTTTGATGTTCATTTTTGTATGTATTTACTTATTTTTATGTGTTTTGTACAAGGTGTACAGGGTTTCACTACACAGATCGAACTCGTACTGATCCTCTTGTTTTTAGCCTCCCAAACTCTGGGATTATAGGCATGCACCGCCACACCCAGTCTCAGTTGCCATCTCAGGGCCCCCCCAGGAGTGAGGGGCCAGCACAGCATGCAGAGGATAGAACCCCAGTCCCTGCACCTGCCTAAGCAAGGGCATTAGTTTGCTGAGCTATCTGTCTGGCCCTAGAAAGGAAAATTTTTAAATGTGTCATTAAAACAAAAATAAAATAACTCATTGCTCTTAGACCTGCTTTACAGGATACATGCAAGGAAGTATATACAGAAAAGTCCTAGTCAAAATAGCATGAAATCAATTCCAATAACACATAAAGGGATAATGCTTCATTATCAAGTATGAGTTGGTTCACCAGGCAAGATTCAGTCAATATATTCCTCCTTTTAATGGACAAAATAAATACAATCCTATGAGCTTTTCATTAAACAAATTAAAACCTATCACACTATTAAGTATTCTTTTATGGCAGAGGAAAAAAATCTCAGCAAACTAGGAATAGAAAAAAACTTTCTGTATTTGTTGAAGGGCTTTTATAACATAACCTACACTTGTATGATGCACATTGCTGAAGGACTGAGTATCTCTCTGAAAGTGAGAAAAACCTAAGAATGTCTTTTCCCTCCTTTTGTTTGTCTTTGTCTCTTTGAGACAGGGTCTCACTATAGAGTTCAGACTGGCCTTAGACTCACTTTGTAGCCCAGGCTGGTGTCGAACTTGCTGTGATCCTCCTGAGTGCTGAAGTCACAGGTGTGTGTCACCAGGTCAGGCTGTTCCTGCCATTTTTATTTACCATTTTTAACCAAAGTTCCTGGTCACAGTAGTAAAACAAGAGAAACAAATAATACAATGCAGTGCAGAAGAAAAAAATAAAACTATTTCTATGAATGTAGAGGAAACAGATTTAACAGAACAATATAATTGGAGAATAAATAGACACGTCAAAGTCTGAGACAATGTTGATTTACCAAAACTCCACATTTTATTTCCAAGTGTATTTGACAAGCAGAAACTAGAATGCATAAAGAATTTCCACAGGCTACTCAGGAGAAAAACAAAGTTAATGTACACAAAACATCTGATAATATAACATTACAGTGGTAAGTCATTGTTATTGGAAAGAAGATAAACTAAAGAACACAGGAGTAGATCTATACATGTACTATGAACTGATTTTGAAAAAGGTGGAGAGACAATTTAATGAAGAAAGAATAATGTTTCAAATAAATGTTGAAAGGATTGGATATTTATACAAAAAAATTTTTTAAATCTTCTATTGTATCTTAAACTCTATTGTAAAAAAAAAAAAAAGTCTCAACTGGCCCTAGCCTTTCAAGGTCAGTGAAGACTCAAGACATAAGAGAAACTGCACTGTAACATCCTGTAACTCAATGGTGTCCCAAATTTTCTGATCAAGATTATGGGGCCACAGAGGAAAGTGATCGATGATGTAGAGTGGGCCTAAGGAGAGTCACATGGAGAGAAAACATTCTCTCAGGCTTTCACAGAGAGCAAATTGGTCAAGCAATGGCCGTGACTCATCCACATGGCTGACACTGACAAAGGAGCTACAGACTGAGGTACAGGATTTCAGGGTAAATCCTGAGGGGATTTGACTGACCTTATCATATACAAAAGTTACACTTCTTGTTATGGAGGTCTTGTTTTATCTTGGTCTTAACCATCCAGCAGAAAAGTATAAAAACAAAGGGTAAAATGTAAAGCCATTAATATGCTGACCTGTAAAAGGCTCAAGTCAACAACTTCTGACATTGCCAGTGTTACTGAAAACCAACTAGTATTATGGACTACTGGACTATATTGGATTATTTTGCGGAATTCGAGTACCTACAATATTTCAATGGCAAGTGAATATCCATCTCTGACAAAACTGAACAAAAAAAGGGATACAAAAGAAGGACCATTTTGTATCTGTATATACAAAATAGTTAAGATAAATATACAGCTACTTTCTCTTCATTCAATGAGAAGAAAGATTGTACTAATAGTGTTTGGACAGGATATCATGTCTGCATCTTATACTATGAATAGCCATTACGAAGACAACAATATGCAATGTTTTAATTATTGAAACTGTCCTACTAATCAGCTTTGAAACTGTCTCACTGCTATTTGTTTCTCAGCAAAATTAATTTAAAAAATTAAAAAACTCAAAAAAATGCATATTTCATTTAGATTAGGTACTTACAGAATTAATGATTCAAAAAATACACATATAATGTATACATATGCATATATGTATGTATATGATAATGTAGGTGTTTATATATTCTATAAAAAAAGTCTCAAACAAAATCACAAACCTAAATATAAAATCTGAAACTCTGAAACTTCTGACACACAAGATCATGATTCATACAAAAGTTTGTTAAACTGATACTACAAAACAGTAAAAAATTATAAATTTCTGGGCTGGGGAGATAGCTCAGCGGCCTAAGCACTTGCCTGGCAAGCACGAGAACCAGGGTTTGATCCCTGGTGCTGCCTGCCAGGCCCGCGGGGACCTGGGCATGGTGATGCACTCCTGTAATCTCAGCAGCAGGGAGGCTGAGATAGGAGGATCACTACAAGTCCAAGCTGCACAGCAAGACCAAATAAATAAATAAAATATTTTAAAAATTTATACATTTCAGTTCACTGGAATTAAACATCTGATTTTTAAAAGATAATTTAATTGAGTGAAAATAATAAGACACATGTTTAAAAAATAGGTTTAGTTAATGCATCTCATAAAGGGCCTGTATCCAAACTGTATATATGAATACTCAAAACTCAATTATAATGTAGCAATAAATTCAATATAAGTAATACACAGAAGTTGGGAAGAATGACTTCACCAAATAAAATATACAGATTACAAGTAGAACCAGTTACATATGCAAAATGGGTCAACATGATTAACCGTAAGGCAAATACAAATTAAATTCACAATGAAAATCCACTAAAATCTGTTACAAGGCCAGCCCCTCCACATGACAAGTTATGACAAAAGAACGTCTCTCATGGTTGTCTCATATTAATCCCCCAAACTATGAATATTTATATACTCTAAATGACATACAACTTTAAACTTCTGTTAACTACAGAAGTCTCTCTCTCTCTCTCTCTCTCTCTCTCTCTCTCTCTCTCTCTCTCTCATATTTGGTTTTTGCAGGGTCTCACTATGCAGCTCAGACTCATAGTGATCCTCCTGTTTTCAGTCTCCCCAGCTCTGAGATTACAGGAATGAGCCACTACACCCGGACTCTGTGGTGGGAGTCAGGGCAGGCATGGCATGTGGTTCCAGGGATTGAACCACAGTCCCCATGCTTGCCTAAGCTTGCCTAAGCAGGCACTTTGGTCTGCTGAGCTATCTCTTGGCCCTCCTAGCTCCATCTCTTGACTTCAGATTTCACTCTATGTCTTGCTTCAACCAAGAAAATATTCATGGGTCTGATATGGTCAAAAACCTGAATAGCAGCTAGTTGATTATTGTACTCTCTTGGGCCTCTGGATCACCATGAGTAGACCTTGCTATAGCTAGCCTGCTAGTGTCCAGAAGAAGAAAATAGACTTACAGAAGAGATTTCTACCCCAACTGGCCAGTCCTCGATCAATCCACAGAGATAAATGTCTGTTTTAATTAACTGAGTTGAGAGTTGTTTGCTGCAGAGTATATTTATAGTTGGCCAATGTTGATGAACAGATAAGGTCGGAGGAAATGACTGCTGTGGAACACAACACATTGGGGTTGAATCAGAAATCACACACGAGAAGTCTGGATCTACTTGTGATTTAACCATAAACGAACTTTTAAATTCTCTTAGCCTTTGTTTCCTTGTTAAATTGGATGCTCTCATATAATTGTATGAATAGTAGATTTAATGCAATATACCTAGAAAATAAAGGGATTTTTGTATATAAAATATAAAACTATATTGACAGGAATTGAAATGAACCAGAAAGGCCTTTGGATCCCATCAATTCTATGAATAAGTAAGAAGGAGAAGGGGAACAAGAATTTATTGACTTAACTTCAAATTGGATTTCTGATTGACTCCCAGGTGGAATGTCAGAACAAATCCTCCCTAATGCAGCGTAATGTGAAGTCACTTTATGCCTCAATCTTCTTGAAAAGTGAGATATAAAAGCCACTATAGATCAAGAGTGACAAGCCCTCCTGCAGAGCCGCAAGTGCCGACCTGTGGTGGCCACCACCCAAGGGCACCACAGTGTGCTTTCACGCCCATGTTGCCCACTGGCACAGTGGAACGGTGCTGGCTCTGGTTAAGGGAGCACCATGCAAATGCGACCCTTGGAACGAAACCTTCCTGAAACGTTTGTCAATGTGTGCCAGGGACTATTTGCCTAGTCCATTATTTAAAGTTGTTTTAAAACTTTTGAACTGAACAAAGATTTGTCTTTAACCTGCTTATATAATCTTTGTATCTCCACAAAAGTATAATAATGGTGATATATATATATATAAATATAATTTATATATCAACCATATATATATATATATATATATATATATACATTATCTACTCTCACTGAAGGTGAAAACATTTTTCTAAGGTGTATCATATGGTACTGTGATTTGAGAATATATTTAGCCAAACATCAGGGCGATCAGTAAACCTGAGTCTAAAAGCATGTTGGATTTTTTTCAATAGGCAGAAAACACAATAATAGTTCAATAGAGAGATCAGTTTGAATTGTTCCCATCATTAGGGGAAAGGGAGAGAATGAATGGCACTAGGTCCCAAACAAAAACGTAATCAGCATGATGAGAGCCAGGCAGAGTTTGCGACTGCGAAATGCAATGTCTATAATTTGCAGGCACTTCGTAAGTTCCAGACAGACTGCATGAACCTTTACAGATGCTCTTTACTTACATTTCCCTTACAACAACCTTAAGAAATAAAAATTATCATCCCCGTCTTACAGGTAAGGTAAGTCAACGTTTCGAAAATGTCGTGAGTGACACTAAATAAACAGAAGGAGGTGCACAGTCACAAATGCAGCAGTTCCCTCACTGTTGGTTCTGGACTTGGGTCACTAACCTCACTCAAGTGCAGAAGTGTAACCTTTCCCACTGGATACACACACACACACACACACACACACACACACACACACACACACAAAGATTATGCCTACCAAAGGTCAAAAAGAGTCTTGAAATAGTTGACTTCCTTCCAAGTCACTCAACTGCACCTCAGAATGAGTCCCAATTATAGCTATCTGTGTATAGGACACCCAGCTCCACTGAGGTGAAGCTGGCCATCTTTCCTTCAAGCTACAAGGCATGCCAGCAGCTCGCAGCCGAGCCCTGACCGAGGAGAAAGCTCGGCCACTACATCAATTATGGAAATGCCTCAGAGGAGCTAGTTGTGCTTCTCAGACCCTGACATGTTATCTGCTTATACTCCAATATTGCATGTAATATTGTGTACACAATTTTGCCTATTTTTCTTTCATATGACTGCAAACATTTTCTTTTTTTTTTTTTTTTCGGAACCGGGGATTGAACTCAGATCCTTGCATTTGCCGGTCAAGCGCTTATCCTACTGAGCCATCTCCCTGGCCCAAACATTTTCTTTTATATAAAATTATATTTCTTACCATAAAAAATGAAATGACTCAGGTGTTATAATTAGAAAATAAGGACATAAAAAAGCTAACTGACCAAATCCTACATATCCAAATAGGCAGAAGATTGCTTTGACCTGCAAATGTTAAAACAAATTAAATCAAGCTTTCAGGGCTTGGGAGATAGCTCTGTGGCATAAGTGCCTGCCTGGTAAGTGCAAGGTCCAGAGTTCCATCCCTGCGCAAAAATAAATAAATAAATAAATAAATAAATAAATAAATAAATCTTCCTGCGATGTCTCAAATGAAAACTGCACTATACAGAATTAAAAGTCTGCTTAGATTCTTCAGAACACTAAAATCTTCTACATTAAATCTACCCAAAGTAAAATATTAAGAGAAAAAGATTAAGACAAAATAAAAGGAGAAAAATGCACTGTGGAAAAACTGGAAGTAGAACAAACTATATAACTGAAGCCGCCATAAAAGAAAGAAAATGAGAAAATAATATGAAAAGGGAACTAATAGAATGATGGCGTGATTCTCACGTGACACAGAGCATGCTTGTAAATAGTGGTATGACATCTTTGAAGTCAAAGAGGAAAAAAGCCAACCTGAGTCTATATCCAGGAAAAATATATTTCAAATTTAGTGTTTCTCCATACAAAACCTGAGGGCATTTTTCACCATTAGACTCACTCACATCTGAGAAATGTCAAAGGAAGGCCTTCAGATGGAAAAAGGAAATGAATAATTAAGAAGTCATGGGAAACAGTAGAAACCTTCGAGGGGTGTAGCCATGCTGACCACAGCTTACTGGCGTAGGGAGCCTGGGCATATTAACAATGGGCCAGACACTTCCTGGACCTCTTCTGTCCTGTTAGGGGCAGAAGAAGAGTGGTAGAGGGCACCATGGCTGACAGCTGAGCTGCACCTCCAGTCGGAATGACCCAGGGAACAGCCCAAAGGGGCCCCTGGAGGGGGAGGACGCTGAGGGAAGCTGCCACAGTCCCTCCTCAGGAGGCCCTGGGAGAGTGAAGGCCAGTATTGGGGAGGGACATGGCAGCCATTGGCCAAGCCATAGAGCCCTCTGACCCTCACAAGGGGACAAGCCAGGCACTTCCTCTATCTAACTTTACCTCAGAATAAAAATATAAAACATTTAGGCTTAAATCTAAGGAAATATACTGAAGTCCATGTGTGAAACACAAAACACTGATAAATTAAAAACCTCAGTAAGTTGGGACCTATTTCGTGCTCACAGTTAGCGTGAATCAGTCAATTAGATGTTCGTTTCTTCCAACTTAATAGATTGATTTTATACACTCATACAATCGAAAACCTGGAAAGCTATTTTTTGTTTATATAGTAATTTAATTCTAATATTTTTATGGAAAATCAGGAGGGCCAGCACAGCTCTTTGGAGAATGAAGCTGGAGGGCAGATATTCCCCAGGAACTACTCTAATGCCGCAGCCATCGAGGCATCTGGCACTGGCGTCTTATTTAGCTGCCGCTGTACGCATGCATGATTCCACATCCTCTTTCACACCTTTAATGTGTGTGCTCTTCACACATCAGCCACATCTCAGCAGTGTGGAAAGATCGAAAATCATGAAGCACATTCACAGAATATGTGAGATGCATGCAAGGAGGGTGCTGAATCAAATGTTATTTCCCTTCAGACATTAAGAAGGAAAGAAATGGGCTGGAGAGATGGCTCAGTGGTCTAAAGCACCTACTTGAACAGGCTTGGCAAGGCATCAGGGACCGCGGTTCAATCCCCCAGCACCACATGCCAGCCAGTCCTGCCCCCTGGTGGGCTGAGCTGGCCACACACACACACCACTCTCTCTCTCTCTCTCTCTCTCTCTCTCTCTCTCTCTCTCTCTCTCTCTGTCTCTCTCTCTCTGTCTCTCAAATAAATAAAATAAAAAAAAGAAGGAAAGAAGTGTTTCATCCTTAAAAGATCATTAAATAAGGTCTTAATTTTATACATGTGTGAAAGAAATGAGAAAGAGAAGGGAATGAGGCTCAGAAATTTAAGAAATACAGAGCGGCAGCAAATTCCACCAGGATCCCCTGCTCCGCTCTGCAACTAGGTCCTCAAGGATGAGGAAAATGCTAGGGCCTCTAGTTGAAGTACAAAAGAGAAGAATCACTAAGAATTATTGGATTAAAGCAATGTACTGTGATTAAAATGGACTAACTAGATGACTTCCAAAAACTGAATGAATGAAAAAAGGCAATTCAGAGACAGGAAAAGTAATTTTTCCCATAATTTTATTGATAAATAGCAATGAGACAGTTTCAAATCAAATTGGTAGGACAGTTTCAATAATTAACACATTGCATACGTTCTTCCTAGCGGTTAATTGCTGTACAAGATGCAGACATGATATCCTAACACCATTAGAACAAATCACTCTATTCATTAAGAGAATGTAACTATATATCTATCCTAACCACTTTGAATACACAGATACAAAATGGACATTCATCTGTATCTCCTTTTTTGGTTAAGTGTGTAAACTCAGCAAAATATTCTAAAAGAGTCCAGTAGCCCATAATAGTATAGGGTCTTCCAATTGACTGGCAATGTCAGAAATCGTTGACCTGAGGCCCCTATAGCTCAACATAACAGCGTGGCTTTACTCCTTATAATTTGTTTTTATATTTTTCTGCTGGATGGTTAAGACCAAGGTAAAGCAGGACCTATGCAGCAAGAGTTGTAGCTTTTGGGTCTGATAAGGTCAGTGAAATCCCCTCAGGATTAATGCTGAGATCCTGTACCTCAGATTGTAGAACCTTTGTCAGTGTCAGCCAAGTGGATGAGTCACAGCCATTGCTTAGCCAATGTGCTCTCTGTGAAAGCCTGAGGGAATGTTTTCTCTCCATGTGACTCTCCTTAGGCACACTCTACATCATCGATCACTTTCCTCTTTGGCCCCATAATCTCCTTGATCAGAAAATTTGGGGCACTACTGAGTTACATGACATTACAGTACAAGTTCTCATATGTTCTGAGTCTTAATTGAACTAAGAAGGCTAGGGCCAAAATGTTGGCTTTCCTTGAAGCCCTCGTTTTTCTCTAATTTTGGTCTGCAAACTTAGGTTGTTAACCATCCAGAAGACAAGCTTATTGTTATTACCATACAACTTAGGTTGTTAAGCTTAACCTCACTATCTGTCTGCATATCAAACATCTTAGGCATAATATGGAACAAGTATTTTTCATCAAGCATTGATATATTGAACTTTAAGTCCCTACAAAATATAATGAAAACATTTAAAAATTAGAATATATTTTAAAAATAGGCATAAAGAATTATATACTTCTTACGTCTACACATAAGTCCAAAAATCTCATCATATACAACCTTGAAGCAGGACAGTCCCACAATATTCCTTTTCCTATCTCATGCCTTCCTTCACCACCCCCTTCTTTTTGAACACCCACCTACCCGAGAGACATCATAGCAGCAATGGGCATATCATGACAAGCAGCCCGTATTCAGAAGACCAGAATGACAGGCTCTCCAAGCATGAAACTACTATTACAAATTACCATCTGCAGTGCAGTAACGTAGTTCACAGGTATCAGTATATATAGTAAGTCAGGGTGAGCATTTTTCCAATTAACTGCTAGATGCAAAAATTGTCTGAAGATTCTCAGGATCATTGCCTTGCCCATTTTCTACATATAATTGTATGGCTTGTCATTGTCATGTTTCCTAGCTCTTCTCCTTTCCCTCTCTTAATTAGTTAGTCTTCGAGGTCCTGCTTTCCTTTTACTTGTATTATACCTTTCTATTTGTATTTCTTCTTCTGAGTTCTTATACTAGGGAAACTATAAGAAATTTACACATGTGTGTCCGGTTTATTTCACTTATGAGTATATGTTCAAGTGGCATCCACTTCAATATAAAGGCTTCGAGTCTATCATTCTTGATAGCTGAATGATACTCCATTGTGTAAAAAAACCACATTTTTTTCAACCATTCCTCAGGTGATGGGCATCTTGGTTGTTTCCAAGATTTGGATATCACAAATTGTGCTGCTAGAAACATAGGCACACATATATGACTATGATATGATGTTTTCAGATCCTCTGGGAAAATTCCCAGTGGAGGAATAGCTGGTTTAAA
>NW_004524590.1:3196706-3205051 GCF_000260255.1 Octodon degus | reverse complement strand
TGAGTTAAATGTGTTTCTTGTATACAGCATATTGTTGGATTTTATTTCCTAATCCACTGTGCCAGTCTATTTCTCTTAATTGGTGAATTGAGTCCGTTTACATTGACGGTTAGAATTCAGATGTATTGACTTATGGTTGACATGTTATTTACCTGTTGTCATTTACTCCTTTTTCTCCTGTGTTTAATTGCTTGCCCTATTTAGTTGGTTACTACTGATCTCATTTGTGGAGTTCTGATCATTTTGTTCCCTCTGTAGAACATCTTTCTGTAGCCTGTGTAGGGTTGGCTTTGTCATCACTAAATTATTTAGCTCTTCTTTGTCAATAAAGTATTTCACTTCTCCATCAAACTTGAAAGAGAGTTTTACAGGGTATAGTAGTCTGGGCTGGAATTCGTTTTCATAGAGGACTTGAAGTACTCTGCTCCATGCTCTTCTTGCCTGCATGGTTTGTGAAGAGAAGGTGGCTGTAATTCTGATGGGTTTTCCTTTGAATGTGATCTGCTTCTTTTCTCTAGTGGCTTTCAGTAGATTATTCTTGTGCTTGATATCTGGGATCTTGACGATTATATGTCTCCGTGTGTTTTTCATTGGGTTGATGTTGCTTGGCCTACTGTATGCTTCAGTTACTTGAGTGTCACTTTGTTTCCTCATATTTGGGAAGTTTTCTGCTATTACTTCTGCCCATATGTTTTTAATGTCATTTCTATTGACTCCTTCTTTCTCATTGATGCCTATTAGTCTCACATTGTTCATCTTTGCATCATCTTGCAGGTGATGGATTATTTTTTCCTGCATCCTCGTTGTTTTTAAGAGATCTTTTCTTACCTTTTCACTAGCTTCACCAGCATCTTCACGATCTGAAACTCTGTCTTCATTTGCACTTAAATGTTTTTGCAAGCTTGTGATTCACATTTTAATTTCCTCCATATCTTTTTGACTCTGCTTCATGTGATCTATTTCTTTCCTGTATTGCTCATTCAAGGAATCCGTCATTTTTCTAATCTCCTCTATTTTTTTTATCAATGTCTTCTTTAGAAGCAGTTATAAATTCTTTTACTGCAGTGTTTTTTTCAGATTGGGTTTCCTCCCTATGTTTCTGCAGTTGCTTCTTTATTTCAGATGCTATGAGTTCTGAGAATTCTTTTTTTATTTCAGAAAAGAATTGTGCTCTGAGTTCCTCTATAACTTTCTGCTGTTGCTTATTTACTATCGACCCTATTAATTCATGCTTTTGAGCCGAGCTAGTGTCCTCTGCACTTGTTCTGGTTGGGCATCAGGTTTCCTCCATATGTTTCTGCATTTGATTCTTTAATGAAGATGTTATTAATTCAGGGATTTCTTTTTTTTATTTCCAATCTGAGTTCCTCTATACCTTTCTGCAGCTGTTTCTTTATTTCAGAAGCCGTTGATTCATTGCTTTCAGCTCTGTGATTTCCAATTTGTTCTGTGTTAGTGTCCTCTGCACTTCTTATGCGTGGGCTTGGGCTCTGAGGTTGCATTTTTTTCCTTCTTGTCATTTTGTGTAGTACTGTCTTCTGAATTTTGTTGTAGATCTTCATTGTACTTATAACCTTAGCATGTACTGAAGTTCAGGTGCAGCTCTACAAAGTTTGGATTTATCCAGCTGTGCCTGCCTAGGTCTGGCTCCTGTGCTTATCTCCTTCCTGCTGCTGCCCTTGAGTCTGCCTGTTGTGCCCCTGTGGTAATACTTTCTGCTCCTGGACTAGCTGGGTGGTTCCATCCTCTACACTCTCTGCAGGGATTTCAGCTGCAGGGTTTCACCCCAGGCGTGTATACCAGGCCTGAGGTGAGCCTGGAGGGGACAAGGTGGAGTAGGGGGGAGAGGCAGCTCTCCTACACACTCACCGGACCTGGGCTATGACTGGGTCTGGAGATTCCAGGAATGGGGCAGAAATTCCTACTTGGTCGGTGGGGTGGGGAAGGTTTTGCCGAGCGGTGGGGGCCGTCCCAAGGGGGTGAAAGAGGGTCTCACCCACACTGCGCCTGGGCTGGGAGCAGTAATAGGTCCCGCAGGTACAGGGTAGCCAGAAGCTCTCCCACACACTCACCAGACCTGGGCTGGTTTGGGTCTGGGGGTTCCTGGAACGCAACAGAAATTCCTACTCGGCGGGCTTAGTGGGGTAGATGCTGCGCCTTGGTGGGTGGTGTTCCAAGGGAGTAGAAGAGGGTCTCACCCACACTGCACCTGGGCTGGGACCAGCAGTAGGTCCCACAGGTGCAGGGTAGTGGGAAGTTGTCCCACACACTCACGGGCCCTGGGCTAGGACTGGGCAAAAAGTAATTTTTTAACCGTCCATGTTTCTCTTTTCTGTTTCATTAATATTATTCTTGCTCTTCAAGTTAGATACACTTGGCATTAGAGAGGGTGTGGTGTCCACCTCTTTATGCTAGCTCACTTAGTGTCTGGAAACTCTGTTTAAAGAACTATGTCAGAGCTCAGTGATCCCAGGTCCTCACTTTAGAGATGAGTTCCTGAAATCCAGTCCCGTAAGATGAAAGAATGTGACAGTGCAGGCCAGAAGAGGCTGAGGGCTAGTGTGATTTCAGGGTGTATCAGGTGCACTAAGTGCAGTTCAGGATTCCAAAAGAAAACCAAAGTTATCTCAGCTGGCTCAAACACCTTAATGGTGTGTGCTTCCTGGAATGTGGGCCAGGACAGGGAAACTATAGATATCAAGAGCTCCAACACTACCAGTCTCTGAAGTCCTTAGCATTCCTAGACCAGAAGTATCAGGGGCATAATTGCTGTAGTCAGGGGTGGCTGCAGCAGTACTCACTAAGAAGAACTTCCTAGCAGTTGATAATGCTACAGAGAGGAGCAGCAACTGCAAGCAACCCAGCCACAAGCAGGAAGGGAAGTTGCACAGACAGCCAGCATACTTTCCCGCTCTTCCCTCTCCTTCCAGTATCTCCTTCTGCTGGTCAACTGGAAACAGGCTGGTGTGTGAGCCCATATGACCCAATCTGTAATTTCCAGCCTCCTGAGTTGCACTCATGCTGTAGTTAGTGGTTTCAAGGGAATAAATTTAATATAGGACACACAATTTATACAGTGATTTTATAATATTCACCCAAAAACTAAATACAGAATTGTGAAAAGCTTTGATAGACTAGAGATCTAAAGAATCCAGCTGAGGGATAGGATCCCATGGCAACATCCTGTACAAGTCCAGCTGGAGCCTGGAGCCTATGACAACGTCTCATGCAAGTATATCCCACCCCCAGGGAACAACTGGGGTTCATCATTGAACTGTTCTCCTGATAAGCCTCACATGTCCACGATCCAGTCCCCTTCTAGGCACAGGAGTGTTTGGGGCAATACCAAGATCTAAACCTAATGTTCTTGCCCTGGCTCCCAAAATACTCATCAGGAGCCCAAGCGCAGGCCCAACAAGTGTGTGGGAGAGCGTCCACACTCCCCTTTGCCTGCTAGATCCCTCCAGAACCAGCCCAGGCCTGGCATACGGGCCTGGGGTGAAACTCTGCAGCTGAAGTCCCTGCAGAGAGGCTAGGGGCCAGAACCACCCAGCTAGTCCAGGAGCAGAACACCTTGCCAGAGGGGCACAACAGGTTCACTTCCAAGGGCTGCTGCAGGAAGAAGCTGAGCACAGCAGTCAGACCCAAGCCAGACAACAAGATAAACTCAAATTTCATAGATCTGCACCCAAATGTCAGGAGGTACCAAGATTACAACTGCTCCAAAGCTCTACACCAAAGATCACGGGCCAGCACTGTGCGACATGACACAGAGAAGGAGCAACATGCAAGCTCAGGCCGAGCCCACCCAGAACAAGTGCAGAAAACATCAGCGCAGAAGACATTGGGAATCACACAGCTGAAATGTCTGAATCAATAGTGTCTGAAGTAAAGAAACAATAGCAGAAAGGTATAGAGGAACTCAGATCAGAAATAGCCTCTGAAATAAAAAAGGAAATCTCTGAATTAACAGCATCTGAAGTAGAGAATCAAATGCAGAAACATACAGAGCAAATCAGATCAGAAATAATCTCTGAAGTAAAAACAAATGATAACTATAATGAAAGAATTAATCACTGCTTCTCAAAAAGACACTGATAAAAAAATAAAGGAGATTAGAAAAATGATGAAATCCTTCAATGAGCAATGTAGGAAAGAACTAGATTGCATTAAGCAGAGTCAAAGAAATATAGAGGAACTTAAAATCTCAATCACAAGACTGCAAATTCATTTGAGTGAAAGTGAAGATGGAGTTTCAGACCTTGAAGATGCTGTTGCAGCTAGTGGAAAGGTAAGAAAAGATATCTTAGAACCAACTAGGATGCAGGAAAAAATAATTCATCATCTGCAAGTTGATGCAAAGATGAACAATGTGAGACTAATAAGCATCAATGAGAAAGAAGGAGTCAATACAAATGATATAAAAAGAATATGGGCAGAAGTAAAAGCAGAAAACTTCCCAAATATGGGGAAACAATCTGATATTCAAGTAACCAAAGCATACAGAACTCCAAAGAACATCAACCAAATTAAAAACACACTGAGACTAATAGTCAAGATTCCAGAAATCAAGCACAAAAGCAATATACTGAAAGCTGCTGGAGAAAAGAAACAGATCACATTTAAAGGAAAACCCATCAAAATAATGGCTGACTTCTCTTCACAAACCATGAAGGCAAGAAGAGCATGGAGCTGAGTACTTCAAGTCCTCTATGAAAACAAATTCCAGCCCAGACTACTATACCCTGTAAAACTCTCTTTCAAGATTGATGGAGAAGTAAAATACTTTCATGACAAAGAACACGAAAGAATTTCCCAAAAACAAAGCCAACCCTACACAGAGTACTAAAAGATGTTCTAGAAAAGGACCAAAATGATCAGAACTCCATAAATGAGACCAGAAGGAACCCACTGAATAGAGAAAACAATTAAACACAGGATAAAAGGGAGAAACAATAGCAGATAAATAACATGTAAATCATAAGTCAATACATCTCAATTATAACCATCAATGTAAATTAACTCAATTCACCAATTAAAAGAAATAGACTTGCAGAGCAGATTAGGAATCAAAATCCAACAATGTGTTGTATGCAAGAAACACACTTAACTCATAAAGAAATTCATAGGCTGAAAGTCAAAACAATACTACATGACCCAGCACCTCAGAAAAAAGCAGGGGTAGCAATCCTGTTCTCAGACATCTCACCTTCAAACCAAGAATGATCAAACAAAATAAAGAAGGCCACTATATACTGGTTAGGGGAAAAATTCAAGAGGAAGAGGAAACACTCATAAATATCTATGCACCAAAACAGGAGCACCCAACTACATAAGATAAATCTTAATGGACATGAAAAATCTAATATCCAACACCACAATCGTAACAGGAGACCTTAACACCCCATTATCCAAAAAAGATAGGTCAAGCAGACAAAAAATTAGCAAACAGATAGCAGAAGTGAACCAGAGCTTGGAACAAATGGACTTGGTGAACATATACAGACTGTTCCACCAAAATACTCATCTCTTACAAACTGCACATAGTTCCTCTGTAAGAATAACCAAACTGCTTACAGCTTCAACATTCCTGAAACATTTTCCTCTGAGAATTCTCTTCTGAGACCAAGGCAAATGTTCAGCTGTGAATCCATGTAAAAATAAAGCAGACAACAACTTCCAACACACAATGGCACACAGTGAATATACCCACTGCAAAACAGTAGAATGGAAAAGAATCCGACGGAAGCATGGCTGAAGCCCAGCAGTGTAAATCGTAAGTCCCGTTGTCCCATGTCCTGCACCAAGGGTAAGTTACAGAGAGGCGGACATACAGTCCCTCAACGTTCTCAGTTCCAGCCCTCGCGGCTTCTCTTTAGACTGTCCCTACTCACTGCCTGTGGTCCTTCTCAGTAGATAGACACTTCACATTATTGGCATCTCCACCTCCCTGAGATCTCCACTGTACTTGTGACTTCATTCTTAAAACTTAACTCACTGCTTTCCCAGAAGCACATAGCTGGCCTCCAGGTCTTTTGAAATCTGAGTAGAAACCACTCTAACTCCACAACTTTTACATTCTATAGGCCTAAAAAATAGCCAAAGTCTTCCACCAGCTCAAGCTGTAGTTGGGTCCCATTGGATCGTGACTGCAGAGGCCTCTTTATAAATGAATGATTATTGTGAATCAAATCCCCAGGAACTCCCTTTACCTGGAGAACACCCTGTCTGTCTCTTCTCAAAGCCAAGTCTTACAAAAGACTTCATTTTTACTCTTTTACATTTTTGAGCCAGTGAAAGGTGGGGTCATGCGGATTTCTGAGGTGATTGTAATGTCCTAATGAAAAGCGCTTGGCATGTCTTTAATGATAATCTTTGCAGTAACTATACTCTTCTTTGCCACAGATGTGTAATAACTTTCTTTTTGTTGAAACTGCAAGCATTTTAAATGGGAATTTTGCCCCTTCTTGTTTCTGTAAACATGGCTGAGGACAGCCAGCTATGCCTATATTACATCCTACATCCCAAATGTTTGGATGCCTTGAAAGTCTACTGCTAGGTTAGTTAGTACACTGTCTTTAATCTCAGTCTCCCAAAAGTGTCAGAATATGGGCAAAATATAGACAATATTTCTTGCCAAAACATGACATATATAGTCTCAAATTCAACTAGCAATAGAATCTTTGCTCCCTACTAAAACCTTCTGAACCTAATTTTACTGCGCATACTTATATCAGAATTCTGATCTTCTGAGATCTGACCAGAATCACTATCTTTGTTTACCCTGCTTATAATATTCTCTGGTTTTTTCAAACCAGCATCTCCAAATCATTCCAAACTCTTGCACAAACCAGTTCCAAAGGCTTCTAAATCCCCTGGTCAGGTAGAATCATGGTAATGACCCCACTGCTGGTACCAAAGATGTGCTGGTACTTAATCACGTTTGCAACACTGAGACAAGCTTGACACCTGCAACTTTAAAAGAGAAGAGATTTATTTTGCCTCACAGTTTCAGCAGCTTTCATTTATCGATGTCAGGCTCTGAAGTGGAAATGGCATGAAGCAAAGCTGTGCCTTGTGTGGAAGCTAGAAAGCAGAGAGCGAAGGGAAGGAGATAACCTTCCAGGCCACACCCCGTGAGCCATCTCTTCCAACTAGGACCCCCCTCCTAACAGCAAATCAGCTATGCACTCACCTGAGGGATGAGCCACTGGAGAGTACAGTGCTGCCAGGTACCAATGGCCTGTCACACACACGAGGATTCTGGAGATCACCTACATCTACACTGTAACAATGAAGAAAGGCTGGGAAGGAGTGGAGCAATAAAATAAACACCCCTGGCGCAAGTGTGCTGATTTCTCTGAATCCACATTCTCCAGTGATGGAACGTGTGTCACAGGATCTACTCATAGGCATTTGTGAAGGATTAAATGGCATTTTCAGTATAAAACAGGGCAACTCTCACAGAAGTGTGGCTAACGTTGGTGTACTTCTTTTTCCATGCCCATCCAATAGAGACAGCCACACAGTAGGTCTGTAGCATCATCTTGGAAATAACCTAAAAGCCCATCAACTGAGGAATGGATAAAAAATGATGTGGTACTTTTATACAATGGAGTAGTACTCAGCTATAAAGAAAGATAAACTCAGGGATTTAGAGGTAAATTGAAGAGACCGTACTCATAAGTGAAATAAATCAGACCTGTATGTGTACATATCATATTATCTCCCTAGAGTGAGAATCTGCAAGAGCAAATAAAATATGAAAGGTACAAGGGATACTCTGAAAGGGAAGTAAACTGTCCAGAGAAGAAACAACTGTGATGAGGAAAAGCAGAAAAGAATAGAAAAATATATATGTTTATACCCAGCATAATTTGGATAACTGTAGTGCTGATTTCTACTGGCCTATTGAAAGGAACACTAAATGCATGTTTTTTCTTCTTTTTAATTTTTTGACCAATTTTGTAAGCTTATATCTGGTTATCTGAACAACTAATATGAAAACAACAATATACAATATAACAACGCTTGTTACATTTTTAAAGAAGAAGAATTAGAAGGAAAAAGAGAAGGAGGAGGAGGGAGGAGGAGAAAAAGAAGAGGAAGAGGAGGAGGAGGAAGAGGAAGAAGGAGGAGGAAGAGGAGGAGAGGAGGAGGAAGAGGGAGGAGAAGAGGGGGAGGGAGGAAGGAGGAGGGAAAGGAGAAGGAGGAGGAGGAGAAGGAGGAGGAGTAGGAAGAGAAGAGGAAGAAGAAGAAGAAGAAGAAGAAGAAGAAGAAGAAGAAGAAGAAGAAGAAGAAGAAGAAGAAGAAGAAGAAGAAGAAGAAGAAGAAGAAGAAGAGAA
>NW_004524590.1:3166337-3196601 GCF_000260255.1 Octodon degus | reverse complement strand
AGAAGAAGAAGAAGAAGAAGAAGAAGAAGAAGAAGAAGAAGAAGAAGAAGAAGAAGAAGAAGAAGAAGAAGAAGAAGAAGAAGAAGAAAAAGAAAAAGAAAAAGAAGAAGAAGAAGAGCCCTCGTGGAGAGAAATGACTAATCCAGCCTAAGTAGTGAAGGTTTCAAGAGAGGAGAAGACATTCTTATAATTAGCTCATGATGACCACATGCTTGCAACATTCACTGCTCAGATTACTTACACATGATTATGGCAAGGGTCAGATGAAGGTCTCACATGTGCTTACTACAACGAACACAATGTTTAGCAATAAGTCACTGCCTTCCTGTAGCTGGCATCTGATCTGTAGGCAGCACGCAAGCCATGGCCACACACTTCTCTCACCAGAGCAGGCTCAAATGTTTTTGTTTGTTTATATTTCTGTTGTGCTGGAACCAACCCAAAGTAATCGCACTGAGTTATTTCCCCACTATTATCTTATTTTATTTAAATTTATTTCTTATTTTATTTCATTGGAGACAAAGTCTCACTAAGTTGTTAAGTTGCTTGGGCAGAGCTTGAATTTGTAGGCTTGGGCCTCAGCCTTCTAGAGGGCTAGAATTACAAGCATACAACACTATATCCCACCATCAAAAAAATTTTTGACAAGGAAAGCAATTTAACCAAATGAGAAAACTAAATTTCTACTTTCATGGAAGTTCACAGATTTCTGTGGTGCAACTCCAAGGTTTTGCTTGGGACATTTTTTTAAAGATTTATTTATTTATTTATTTACTTGGGGATGAAAATATGTCTCACTATGCGGCTTGGACTCAGAGTGATCCTCCTGTCTCAGCCTCCCCAGCGCTGGGATTACAGGCCTGCAGCACCGCGCCCAGTTTCGGTGGGCAGTGCAGGCACGGCCCAGCATACAGCACCAGGGATGGAACCCAGGTTGCTATGCTTGCCAGACAAGTGCTTAGACTGCTGAGCTATCACCCCGGCCCCTCGAGACATATTTTTACCACCTTACTCAGTTGTCCTCTGTCCTCACTACATATAAATGGATTATGTACACAGCTTTCACTAAAGAGTAAATTATGCTCTTCCTTCTCTTCAGAAGATTATTTCTAATTTCAGTCAATCTAGATCTTCTACTTGGCTTTGGGAACAGAGTCAACCAACCTGAGACTGAAAATAGTACAACAAAATTTTCATATAAATATGCACAGACTTTTTTGTCATTTTCCCTTAATAACATATGATAATGATTTAAACAAAATGTGTGTTAAATTAGGTGTTATAGGTAACCTGGAAGTAATTTAAAATATAAGGGAAGATGTGTGTAGGTTAAATCTAAACATGGGGTTTGTTTGTAAGAAATTTCAATGTACACATATTTTGGGAACCACAAGAGTCACAGAATCAACACCTTGTAAATATATATGTACATATATATTTTTGGCGGAACTGGGGATTGCACTCAGGCCCTTGTGCTTGCCAGGGAAGCACTTATTCCACTGAGCAACCTCCCTGGCCCCTAAAAATGGATGATTGTGCGTTCATTCACGCATTCATTTGTTCATCACTAATTCTTGGATAAATTGGTTTGTGCCTGAAGATTGTGTCTTAGTAACTCTCTGCTGCTAGAACAAGTTAGCTGACACCTACAGTGTGAAGGAGGAGAGCTCTCCCTCGCCCCACCCTTTCCAGCCATGGGCAGGTGGCTCTGGATAGCAGAGTAGCCTGGTGGAGGAAGGGTTGCTCAACCCAATGACAGGAAACAGGTGTCACCAAGATGGGGAGAAGAATCTGTCCTTCTAGGTCACTCCCCCAGTGACCCAGCTCCACCCCTTGCGGTGCAACTCCTAATGGTACATTTCACTGCCGAACTTAGCCATGAGTGAATCCACTGATTAGTACAGCACCCGCGTGATCCAATCATCTTCTGGCCACAGGACATTTTGGATTCGTGTCATTACCAATGGGAAGATAAATAAGACATAGTCATAGGTTTGAGGAAGCCTTTAGTTGAATGAGAAGACTAAGTATTTTCAATAGCAGGAGGCACATTCAAAGTAGACTTAAGCACAAAAGAAACAATGGCCAGTTTTTCCTGGAAAAGAAAGTGAAATCCTGTGTATCACATTCCTTCTTCTCAGCCAGCAGCTCAGTAGCTCCCACCTCTGATGGATCCTGCTGCAGAGACAGAATCAGGCTTGGAGCAGCCAGAAGAGACTGTGCCTATCATGTTCCTGTTAAAATTGTGTGGAGTAGATAAATGACAACCTTTTAGCAGATGCAGGATGCTATCATGACTAAAGTTTATAAGAAAAAGGAAAGGAGGATGACCAGAGTGAGGAAGAGGGATAGGAGGAGGTTCTACCAAGTGCAACTGCTTTATACCATTATCCAAAAAGAGCAGAACAGTTTCCCTATGTGCTAGTCTAGTTTATAGAGCTTTTGCTCCACCAACCATCTTTTGTACAGACAAAAGGTATCCCCTACTAGGGTACTTTATAGCACAAACGAGACCAGAAGAGCTAGGAATAAAGAAGTTGCTTTCTTTCATCCAATGAGCAAAGTAGCCTAATTTTCTCAATATGCTCATGAACACTTCTTTGCTTTTGAGTTTAATGACTTTATTCTAAAAACCTTTTGTTTTCATGCTGGTGTGATGTGAACTAGAAAATTGGTGTAAATTCAATTAAGCAGGCATTGTGCGAGCAACCTTACGAGCTGCGCACTGTTCCAGAAGCAGGACATCCGCTCTCAGTGGCGGGCGCTTGTCCCAGATGTCTTAACGTGTGCTCTTAGAGAAGTCTGCTACCTGACAGTGAAGATGTGTTGCAACAAACAACCTGCAGTACAATGAACACAGTTTGATCAATGAAGTCATAAAGCCCTATTAAATAGCTAAGAGAAGTGACCGACGAGAGTGTTGGAGGAGGATTTCCAGAGAAAAAGGTCTCCCTGATAGGAACGACCCCTGGGGGTGATGAGACCGTGGGAAGAGAAGGGAAGGGTGCATCACAAAACGGTCCCTCTCCTGGGACGACCGTTTAGTTGGCCACAGATAAGAAAATAAACTGTTTCAGAATCCTTAAATTTAGTTAGCATTTCTTGTGGAAATAGATACAGAAATCTCCTGCAAAGCACTATCAAACTGAATTCAAACACATATTAAAATCACTATACACAATGGCAAGTGAGATTTATCCCATTAGTTAACATGTTTTGCCATGTCATAATTCATTAATAGAAAGTAGCGCATCCCTAGGACAACAATGGATGCAAAAAAGAGAAGAATTTTACTATATCCAACCTTGATTGATACAAAAGGACTCCAAAAACTGAATGAGCAAGAAGTTTCTCAGTAAGCCAAAAAAGAAAAATTGTGGAAACTCTTCAGTTAATATTACAATCAGTGGTATGAAGCTGAGTGAATGCAAAGTGAAAGCTGGCTCTTCTCTTGAAGAGCTAAAACAGCCAAAAAGAACACAGTTTTTAGGCTTATATCTCCTTATTTCAAAACTTACTGCAAGGTACAATAATCAAAGCACCTTGAGAATGGCACATGGATAAAAATTTAGAGTGATGTGATAAAACTGAAAATTCTGAAATAAAGCTATACAACTATCGTACTGGTCAATCAATTCCCAGTACAGGAATTGGTATGCATTCAAAGAAGAAAGAACAGTCTTTTCAATGAATGGTACCAGAACACCTGGGTATACAGATGCAAAACAATGGAATTGGACATACACCTCAAACCGCATATAAAAATTAAATCAAAATAGGTCAAATTTCTAAACGTAAGAGCTAAAATTATAAAAATTTTTAGAAGTATTAATTTGAATTTCTCAAATGACCAATGATGAACATTTTTTCATATATTTACTTGCCTTTTATATTTCTTCCTCTGAGAAGTGTGTATTCATGTCAGATGCCCATTTTATGATTGGGTCTTTGAACTTGGGGGGCCTGATTATTTTTTAATTCTTTATATGCTATAAATAGAAGGGCTTTTTCTGAGAGACAGTTGGCCAAAACCTTTCCCCAATTCATTGATTTTCTTTTACTCTGTTGGTGATTTCTCTTAGATACTATCTCTGTCATTAAGAAATCAACCAATAACAAATTCTGGAGAGGCTGTGGGGAAAAAGGAGCCCTGCTCCACTGTTGGTGGGAGTGCAGGCTTGTAAAACCACTATGGAAATCAGTGTGGAGATTCATCAAAACCTAGGATTAGAGGCTCCATTCGACCCAGCTCTTCCCCTCTTGGATATTTTTCCAGGGGAACTAAAAACATCATACAATAATGGTATATGTACACCCATGCTTATAGCAGCACAATTTGTCATAGCTAAATCTTGGAAATAATTCATATGCTCCTCAACTGAGGAATGGATTAAAAAAGATGTGGTATTTTTACTTAGCTATAAAGAAAGATAAACTCAAGGTTTTTACAGGTAAAAGGATGCAACTAGAGACCATACTCATAAGTGAAATAAATCAAACCCACATGTGTAAACCTCCTGTTGCCTCCCTAGTATAAGAACCTGAAAGAATAAATAAAATCTAAAAGGTACGATTGATACTGTGAAAGGGAAAGAAACTTCAAGAGGAAAGAAGACCGGAATGAAGGAAAAAAGAAAAGAAAGAAGGAATGGAAAAAAATACATACACACACACAAGATATCTCAGATATTACTAATTTGTATTAGCTTATTGAAAAGAACAATTAATACTTTTTTACCAATTCTACATGCTTATATCTTATAATCTGAATAACTACTTATTTATTTATATTTTATGTATTTGGTACAGGGTGTCACTATGCAGCTCAGACTCACACTGTTCCTCCTGTTTTCAGCCTCCCCATCACTGGAAATACAGGTGTGCACCACCAAGCCCAGCCTCAGTGACTGGTTGAGTGCACCTGAGTGTGGGGCTGGGGGGCAGGGCCAGGACCCAGGCAGATATGGGGCCCGGGATCAAACCCCTGTTCTTGCCCTTGCCTTAGAGGGCACTTAGTCTGCTGAGCTATCTTGCTGGCCTGAACAACTACTTTAAAGACAACAATATGCAATTTAACAACTGTCATTGAATTCCTATGTTGTTTTTTTTAAATGTTTTTGTTTCTAATGATTTTTTATTCTCTTTAAAATAAAAACTTAAAACAATTATAAAGTAAACTTACCAGGAAAGTTTGATGGTTGACTGGATTCTTTGATATGATATTATACCAAAACAGCAAGCAACAAAAGAAAAAGTACATAAATGGACTTGATCAAAATGAAAATACTTCCAAGGATGTTATCAAGTGACTGGGAAAGCCACCTAGAAAGGGGGAGCTGATATCAGAAAATGATGCATCTGGTAAGTGTGTGCTATCCAAAATATCTTTTTAAAAACGCAATTCAAAAACAAAACAATTTAAAATGTGGAAAAGAATCAGTAGATATTTCTCCATAAAACATGTCCTAGCAGACAATAAATGCCAGAAGATATTCGCCATCATTTGTGCAGGTAATATACGTAGATACAAATCAATGCTGCAGTTAAATATCCTGCTTCACATACACTGGTCTGTGGCTGTGGTGGTGTACCTCGTCAGCAGGATAAATGACAAAAGCCATATGATGTTGCAATAAATGTCAAAACTTAAATAAAGTTCAACATCCCTGCATGACAAAAACTCTGAGCAAATTAGATAGTATATGAAAAACATACATCAACATATACAGGACATTTATGATAAGACAACAACTAACATGCTAAATGAAGAAAAGCTGAAAGCTTTCCCTCTAAGGTCTAGAACCAGGCAGGGACATGCATCGTCACCGCTTTTGTGCAATACCGCCACTTTAAGTCTATGCCATCAGGCAGGAAGAAGGAACAAGGGACACCTAAATTGAAAGCCTGAAGTCAAAATTTCACTCTTTTCAGGTAACATGATCTTTTTCATACACAAAACCTTCCAACTTCATGACAAAAACTATTGGAACTAACATATAAATTTAGTGAAGTTGTAGGATATAGAATCATGGTACAAAAATCAGGAGCATTGTCCTATGAATTGCCAAAGTAATATTGAATCATCTAGAACAAAAGTGAGAAAGCAAGCTCATTTCAAATAGCTACCACAATGCCCTCTTAGGAATAACTTTAACCAAGTGGTACAAAACCTCTACAATGAAAACTGAAACATTTTAATGAAATTGAAGAGTTCACAAAAATGTAGACAGACATTTCATGTTCATGAATTAGAAGAATGAATGCTGCCCTATAGAACATTCATACTACCCGGAGCAATTGACAGATCCAATACAGTCTTCATTAGAATATCAATGATATTCTTCATAGAACTAGAAAAAAATCCAACAAGAACATACAAAATAAACCTGAAGAGTCACACCAATCTTGAACAAAAGGAGGAAAGTAGGATGCCAGATGTGGTTGCACATGCCTGTTCGCTCAGTACTCAGGAAGCTAAGGAAGCAAGATTTCAAGTTCCAGGCCCAGCCAGGGCTGAACACGAAGGCCAAGAACAGCCTGCACTATACGATAAGACCCTGTCTCAAATTTTAAAAAAGTAAGAAGAATTGCACTATCTGCTTTCAGAGTATACCACAAAAATACAGTACTCAAAAGAACAGAGCATTATCTGAAAAACAGGCACATAGATCAGTGAAACAGAACACAGAAAAAAGTAAATTGAATAATGTACAGCCAACATGTCTCTATTTAAAGTGGTAATAATACCTATGGAAGAATGTTTAGTAAAAGGTTCTGGGAAAACTGGATATCCATATAGAGAAGCAAGAAACTAGACCCTTATATCTCAATCAAAAATCAGCCAAAATGGATTAATAATTTCAATATGATATCCTAAATTATGAAATTACTAGAAAAAGCATAAGGGAAATTTTTTGGACCCTAAATTGACCATTGCTCAAGGATTTTTTGGATAAGACACCCAAAGCATAGGAAACAAAAATTTGATAGACAATTGGAGGTTCATCAAACTAAAAACTTCTGCACAACAAAGGAAGAAATCAACAGAGTGAAGAAATAGTCCATGTAATTAAGAACACATATGAAAATTAAACATTTGACAAAGGATTGATATCAAACACAGAATGAACTAAAACAAATTAGCATCAAAGACGTTAAATTTTAACATGTGGCAATAATCCTAAATAGACCATTTTCAAAAGAAGACATTCTTGTCCACCATCACTGATCATCGTGGAAATACAAGTCAAACTCACAATGAGTTATCACCTTACTGCACTTAAAATGGATATCATAAAAGACAAAACATTAAAAAAAAAACCTATGGGCATGTGGAGGAAAGGGAACACTACTGGTAGAAACATACACTAGTACAACCATTGTGGAAACCGTATGGAGGGTCCTCATAAAATTAAAAACAGAGCACTGTATGATACATAATTCCCACTAACATGTATAGATCTAAAGAAAATTAAATCAGTAGGTTGAAGATTTACCTGAACTCATGTTTTTCACAGCAAAATGCACAATACCAAGAAACTGATGCAACCCAAGTGTCTAGATGAATAGGCAGAGAAACCATGGTGCGTGTCCATAATGGGACACTATCAGACCATTAAAAAGAATAGTATCATTTCGTTCAGCACAACATGTATGAAACTTGAGGTGAAAGGAAGTAATCTAGTCACAGGAAGACAAGCACTACCTCATTTCACTCCGTGTAGAAAAACAGTAATTGCTCTCACAGAAACCAAGAATAGAAGACGGCTGTCCGAGAAGAGGGAAGTAGGAAGGTAGGGCAAGATGTGCTGGGGAAGTGTCAATGAGTGGACACCAAATTATAAGTAAGTGGAGAAGACATGATATTGTAGTGTGCAGGACAATGAATACTGACAATGAGGTACTATTTTTAAAAGTTATAAGGAAAATTTTTAAATATTTTAATTGAAATGATAAATATTTGAGGAAATAGTTTGCCCTGATTGGAACATTATATGAGGTATATATGTATCAAAACATCACATGGTACCCATAAATATGTCCAATTTTTATGTATCAGCTTAAAATTTAAAAACATTTTAAGCAAATGAATAACATTTAAAAACAAATTATGCTAGATAAAGGAAACTATACATCAAAAGTCACATAACATATGATTCCATTTATACGAAATTTCCAAAATAAATAAATCCATAGATGCAGAAAGCATTTCGGAACTAAATACATGTGATTGGAAATATGAATGTTTCCAATTTTAACAAATTGTCCATTTTAAATTGGTTAACATCATTATGTGAAAAATAAAAATATATTTTATAGTAAACAGGACCATTCCAAGATGGAAAGGATGGAATACGATCGTCAAGCAATGGAACCAACACAATGATAGAGTTTAGAGACAGAAATTTGCAAACAATTCAGTGTCAGATGTGCCATTTCAGGCCAGAATGTGAAGGCCAAGAGGTGGAAGAGGTGAACAAACAGACCCACACCAGGCACGGCGCCCCAGTCCCTCACACCAGGGAGCTGGCAGTGCGGAACGTGGCCTTGGCTCCTGCCCCGCCCCACCCCATTCAGGGTGCAGTCATCCACCAGCTTCAAGCAACTCTACATTTTGCTTCCCCTCACAACGCAGCAGCAAAGTAGAGGACTAACCGACTCCCCTGGTCCTGGATGAGGACGATGTGCAGAGTGAGACCGAAGCAACCAGACCCAGTAACTGTTGATGGTGAGGCCAAAACTCTGTGTGACGCCCACACCGCAACCTACACCCAGCGGAGACCAGAGGGCTGGTGGTGTTTCCCAGCTGTCAGCGGAGGCAACGACACACCTTAGCCTGGATGGTAACGAGAGTCACCGTAAATTCACAGGGCATGCTCTGTTGTAGAGAGGGCCTCTCGGAAGCTCAAAGGCCCTAAAGCTAGGTGGACATTCATGACTGGTAGAAGCCAAAGAATGTAGATCTTGGAAAGAAAGCACTAATTCAAAAACAAGGGAATTTTTTTTTTACTCAATCTTTGTTTGATTTTTCTATTATTTAGTATTTTTATCTTTTGTTTATCAGGTTTTGGGGTTGAAGATTTCTTCTGCCATTGCATCCCAACCTTTTAGGGGTTCTCTCTCTCCTTTCTCACTCCCCTGTTAACTTTTTCCTTTCCACCCACTCTTTTATTTCTCACATTTTTCTCTCCATTTTTCCTTTCTCTTTTTCTTGTTCATTCCACCAGCCCCGTGACTGTTCTCTAGCAGCATTGATTTCCTTCTCCCCAATAGGTCTTCCTGTCGCACTGTTCTCTCTTCCTTCTCAAACCCAATTCACTAATTTCTCAAATTTTGTTTTTTTCATGCTCTGGTTTTCCACACTCATTTTACTAGTATAATACTAAGATTATGAATCCCTAGTAGTCTAGCAACCTAACTTCATGCTATAGCCAATTGGTTTAACATATGCTAGATGTGGATAATAGGAAGGCCTGCCCTGGGTGTGGGTGCCACTGCTCAAAAGACTTGTAATCTAGATAGACTAAAAGGAAAAAGGAATCTTGCTTCTGCTGCTGCTGCTGCTGCTTGCTGGTGATGCTGCTTCCTCCCTGCCTTACCATGGACTATTTCTCCTCTACTCATCTACCCCCCCCCACCCACCCAATTCCCCACCATACTGACCTGCCATTGGGTCAACTGATGGTGGACTCCAACCACTAAGAACTATGACCTGAAATAGATCATTCCTTCTTTAATGTGTGGGTGTTGATGCATTTTGTCCCAGCAATGAGAAATAACTAAGACAGTGTTATAGCATTGGTCTTCAGAATTTGTCAATATTCAGTTTGCATTTAAAGCTATAACTGATGTTGATTTTTATTAGCATACCCAAGATGACAGAGCTGATGCTATTAACTGATTCCCTTGGGGTACTAGTATTTGTATTGTCCTGAGTCACTAAAAATATTATGAAGGGGCTGGGGAGATGGCTCAGTGGAATAAGCGCTTCCCTAGCAAGCACAAGGACCTGAGTTCAATCCCTGGTTCCTCAAAAAAATTAAAATAAAAATATTATGAAGCTGGCGACATAGCTCAGTGGACTAAGCACCTGCTTAGGCAAGTACAGGGACTAGAGTTCAATCCTTGGCATCACATGCCACCACAGCCCCACCCCAGGTGTGCTAAGCAGGCCACTGAGACCAGACATGGTGGTGGTGCATGTCTGTAATCCCAGTGCTGGGGAGGCTGAAAACAAGAGGATCACTGCAAGTCAGAACTGCACAGTGAGACCCTGTAGCATATATATTATGCCTTATTCTTGAAGAACTTAGTATTGGACCAAATATGCTGCCATCTTCCACTTCTAGTAAATTGAGGTAATTGACTTCTAGAACAGAGCCAAAAGCCAATAATTAGTTATAGTCAGAGGACACTATTAAATATTACGCAGTAAGCAAAGCAGTCTCCATACTAGCAAGAAAACATACCATTGCACTCAACCTAAAAGCCTCAGCACACCAAAAAATTATCAAACAACAACAAAAACTGAGAATACAAGACAAAAAATGCCTTCATAAACCCCCAACTCACCAAAAGATGGTTTGTGTTATATTGAATAGAAAGAAACCAAAACCCACACACCTGAATTATTCAAAATGATGTCAAAAGAGACAATAAAATAAATGAATAAGGCATTTGGCAAGCTCACAGAAGATAGAAGATAACAGGTACTGGGTCAAATAACAAAATAGTGAGTTTGTAGAAGACACTAATAAAAAGCTAAACATAATGCTATTAAGTAGGACTAACAGCACATCAAAGAATTAGTGCTCCCAAAAAAGAGCAAATAAAAATTCAGGAGATTAAAATTTCCACTGAAAGCATAACCAGCAGAAGAGCCCAATATAAGGTCAGAGACTCAGGACTAGAAGACAGGGCTGGTGTTGGTAACCAATGAATGAGAGATTCATTAAAAAACAACAAAATAACATGAAAATGTATCCCACTTTCTTAGAGGATGCAAACAACACTAATCTAAGATTACTTGGAATTAATGGAAGATAAAAATAGTACAAATGGAATTTTAAAGTGTCTACTGGAATAATAGCAGGAAATTTTTCATACAATTGAAATGAATTTAGCATACAGATGAGGCATATAAGACTCCAAATACCCACAATAAGATGGATAATACATCTCTACAATACATCATAGTCAAAATACCAGAAGGCCAACAGAACAAGAGAATCTTAAAGCAGTTAGAGAAATGTAAGGAATCGCTTGTAAAGGTAAACTCATTAGAGTTGTAGAATTCATCTCTGCAGAAACTTTAAAGGCCAGGAGAGATAGGTGTGAAGTGATTAAAGCACCAAAAGAAATTAATTTTACCCATGTATCTTGAAAAACTAGCTTACAAAATTGATAAAGAAATAAAGGTTTTCATGATAAAATAACTAAAAAAAATTCATGACTATCAAACTAGCACTCCAAAAAATTCCCAAGACTATCAGAAAGACAATGGAGCCAACAATGAGAAAAGTTTTAATAGAATGAATACAAACATGATGAGCAGTTAAGAAGACAGAAAAGATAAGGAACCAGCAACAGAAAAAAATAAGGCAATTATTGGATAGTCAATAACTATCAGTAATATTTCCCATTGTGGATGATCTCGATTCCCCAATCAAAAGATACAGACTGTCAGAATGGATCAAAAAAACCAAATCCCATGGATCCTCAGTGTGCTTATGCCATTGAGCTATCTCCCTGGCCTCCAATTGGAGATTTCTTTAAAAAGTAAACCTAGAAATTCCATTTCACTCAAGTTTTCCTCTTCCTGCTATCTCCCTCAAAGAGATAAGCACATCAGAATGCAACAATACATGTATATCCATGTATATAGCAGCACAAGTCATAAAAACTAAATATATATTTTTTATACAGGGTCTCCCTACACAGTTCAGACTCCTAGTGATCCTCCTGCCTCAGCCTCCCCAGCTCTGGGATTATGGGCATGCGCCACCACACCCAGTTTTGGGACCAGGATGGCATGCAGTATGAGGGATCGAGTCAGGACCTTGCACTGCCAGGCAGGTACTTCAGCTGTCAAACTATCTCCCAAGCTAAAAATTAAATCTTTACAGCAGCCTGTGCGTCCATCAACAGACGAATGGATAATATATTTACATTTATATCCAGTACTACTCTAACATAATGAAAGATTAACTTGAGGCATTTTTAGGAAAATGGATTGTCCTTGCAACCTTAATGTTACATGCAATAAATCAGACCCAGAATCCAAAAGACATCTTTATATGAGAAACCCAAATTCCAACTAAAACCATACTAAGAGATAGATAATAGGAAGCAGAGAGATAGATCTTTATCAAGTGTGAAGGGAACAGAGAGTCAGAGGTGGGGAGAGGTAGGTGAGGAAAAGCAAATGGGAACAAGCGCTGGGCCGTGTTCCGCCCAGATGGCCGCTCTGCACCATAATGCAAACAGTGTAATGCAGACATGTACAAATGAGTGAAGAGACCAGAGGGGCGGGTGGAGGACAGTCACAGAAGTGGAGCAAGGACTTGAGCTACCAGCCACAGGGAGGCTCTAGAGGCCCCTGTCGAGCCCAAGTTATATGTGCATCATGCTAGACACCGAACGGAAGGTGAGCGGGTGGGACCATGCAGGCATGTAGAGATGAATAGTCAGGAAGGCCTGTGGACAGATGCCCACCAATCGCTGATAAAGGGGCACAGACAATGGCAGGGATAATAGTACTGGACATGAAGAGATATATTTAGAAGATAAAATAGGTGAGCCTAGGTGACTGGTTGAAGCAGGAACGGGAAGGAATAAGCTCTCAGTACTAGCATTCAGGTGTCCACCTTGATGTCTGAATGGACACCAGCAGACAGCTGAGATTAGAAGTGACTCTCACTCAAGACATTTGCTGTCGCAATCCCTGAAACAGCTGGAATATCGGGGTGGCTTTCCTGGAATCACATTCACATTACCTCAACAATCTCAGTCACCCCAGTCACCCCACGCCCTTGCCCTGGAAGGAGCCAGTTCCTGGGTTTCCCGGCAGAAAGTCCTTTCTGCCTCATTCATTGTTTAAGCACTTGTAGTAGATTGCAATCTAAATAGGTTTATAACCTTTCTGTTGGACGGAATGGCATCTGCTTTTCAGCACACTTAGCATCCGGCTATTCCAGCAAAGCATATAATTACCCTACATGGCTGAGAAGTGCCAGTGGATTGCAGCCAAGGATCTGACTAAGACTGTAACATAACATATAAAAGCAATTTGTAGGCATTTGCCTGAAGTACTCCCAGGCAAGGGGGAAAGTGATCTTTCTGCCAGGTGCGCTGTCGAGTGTGTATACCACACAGAGTAAGAGGAAGCCTCGCATTGAAATGCATACCACACTAGGTCCCAAGATGCAGCTCTGTGACTTTTAAGAGCTATTCATCCAGAGGAAGAGCTATTAATCCATCAGTAGGGCAAGAATGATGACAAATGATGAGACAAAAACATGAGCAGGGATTATAAACCCACAAGCAGGGATCCTCAGATGAGTCGGGGAAGATGCGGTATCGGATGAGCTTTGAAGGAAGATGAAGAATTTAACCATCAGTGGGGTTTAGTAAAGAGATGAGAAGTAAAATCTCAAACAGAGGCCTTAGGAGTGTAAAGGTACATGGATTAAAGTGTGATATTTGGGAAGCATCCACACAGCTCCGTAAGGCAGAAGAGAACTGTACTTCCAGGAATGAGAAGAATCCAGGGTCAACCTGGCTTGGTGAGGGAAAGGCTTACATCTGCAGGGAAACTTGGATGCTGTCCTGGAAGCCAGAGGACCACTGGAGGACGCTTGTGGCTAGCTTTGCCTTCCAATGAGCCTGAAGAGCACTACTAGGAGACGGAAGAGGTGGCCTTGGTGAGAAGGTAGACTTTCCTACAAATATCCGAGGAGAATCAATGAGGTGACGAGAAGCCTGAGTTTTCAGAGTTACACACCACACTCGTGAAGCTGTGGGTCTTCTCAGAGAAGACAATGACATGATCTCTGGTTCAGTCCCCCTGTCAGAATAATGGAAATAGTGCCTTACTCAGGGATGGCTCACTAACTTCAGCGTAAGCTCACTGAATTTAGTTGTACTTATTTTTGTTCTAGTAAATCCAAGCAAAAATAGTTTCCAAAGAACAACATAGAGGTGGGCTTCAGGACCCAGCAATGCATGTTCAAACGCTGGAGATTGGGATATGTGAAACTTATTAAACCAACAGGTGGATGTCTGGATAGAGAAAACCCTCTGATAAAAGTGCCCGTTGGAAGCCCCACAGATCTGCGGTCGCATCCTGGTTCCAGCACCTGCAGGCCTTGCTATCCCAGCCAGCCCTTGAGCTCTGATCTAAGTGAAGACATTCCTCTTGCAATCAAATAATGTGAGGGAAGAGCTCTGTTCGGCCCTTGACATGTGCTAAGGCTCAGTGGCAAATGTGAGTCCAGAGTTTTAAATTTGCCACTAAGAACTGGCGAAGAGTAGAACTGAGTCTTGCCCCAGTTCCATCCCACCGCAAGATGGTGTGCTCCTATCTGACCCAAGTGAAAAGCGTTAAGCCTAAAAGATAAATTTATCAGGCCTTGTACTTAGTATCTGGAAAATCAGAAAATAAAACATTCACAACTTAAATAACAGATAAACTGGGAAAATTCCAGTGGAGCTGTAAACTACTGAATTTTTCAAGAAGTTACAGAAAACATGCAAAGATTTAGTTATAAAATAGGTCAAATTAGCAATATAGAAAATTCTTACAAAGAAAACCGTACGTGTTGCATATTTGGTGGATTCTATTAAAATGTAAAGAACATCAGTTCTAACGAAGGCTTGAAAACCATAAAACTAGAAAAATATAAGAAAAGTAATTCACAGAATAGCATCTCTTGTAAATATCCTCAATAAAACACTGACCAACTAAGTCCAGATGCAGCCCCTGCTTGTCCACACAGTTCTCTCCCAGAAAATTAAAAGATCAGTTTCCTTTGGAATCAATGTAGGTGGTTTTAGGATATGTCATAAATTACCACATCTGCAACCTGGGAATAATACACATTTCATGGTCAGTTCTTGTGTGTGTGTGTGTGTGTGTGTGTGTGTGTGTGTGTGTGTGTGTAGCCGGCTCAGCCCGTCCTATGGGCAGGGCACAGCATATGGTTTCAGGAATTGAACTGCAGTCCCTGCATTTGCCTAAGCTTGCTTAAGCAGTCGCTTTAGACTGTTGAGCTATCTTACCAGCCCTGGTCAGTTCTTATTTAACGTTAGTTGATCAAAGAAGATTGAAGAAGTGTCTTACCTAGCTACCAAATTGTCCAATTATTACAGCAAAGTGTTTATCTGACTTGTTTGCAATTTTTTAATATCCTCCAGGAAATACCAGAAACTTCAGAGGTCAGAACACAAGAGGCTGACTTATGTGCAAAATCCTAATAACTGTCAAACATATCAGAATAAATACGTCACTTAAAAGAATGTCCGATTTCCTACTTGTGGGAAAATTAATTTACTTGCATGAGCCACCAAAATGATAAAGCCCTCTATTAGGAAAAGCTTTAGCAGATTGTCTTATATGTGAAAATGTGGGGGGCGGGGAGGCATTTACCTTGAGGGTCAAAACACGTTTGGAAAAGTATTCCTGGACTCCAAGCAGTTTGATCAATCCACACCTGAGTGAAGGCAGCAGGTCATCATGTCCACCCTGCCTCTTTCTTTCTTTTTTTCTTTTTTTTAAAGAGCTTTCACTTTTATTTGTTTGGTACTGGGTCTCCCTATGCAGCTCGGGCTCACACAGTATGCCCAGAGTTCAGGGGCCGACGCAGCATGCAGTACTGGGGATCGAACCCAGGTCCTTGCCCTTGCCAGGCAGGCGCTTGGACCACTAAACTCTCCCCAGACCCACCCTTCCTCTTTCTAAACAAAAACATCAGTAAACACAACAGTCCCAGCTTTAGTGTTCGACCTCGCGATTCCCAGCCATGGACTCCCTCAGTGAACCGCGTCCTCTCTTCCCGATGTGCCTTCTGCCAGGCACTCGGGATGGGTTCGCTCTTCCACAATCAGTTGCGCACGTCTTTCCTTCCCACTCATTAGAATGTCGCCGCAGTCTGGCCACCCACGCAACGCGAGATCAGCGTTGGGACTATCTTTCAGTGCAGCCAGTCTCACAGTTTGCATTTCGCCCTTTGACTGAGCTGCACGAGAGCTGGGATGAAGACCGAAAGGGCTCTTTTTCCTGTCCTCTCTTGCACGGCCTGCCATGGACCAGAGGCTCCACACAGCTTTCGCGGAGGGCAGCGACTCTCCTTGCTGGAAGATTGTGTGCACACTGCCCAGCCGCCTCCCGCCGGAGAGAGCGCTGCGCTCCCCTGTGAGGTCTGCTTTCCTCGCCAGACTCTCCTGAGGCCAGAGGCCAGGTCTGCACGCTCACCGACCGAGGCGTGGAAGGCCCTGGGGAAGGCTGGTGCTCGGTGGCCAGAAGAGACCCGGAGAAGGGTCACGCTGAAGCTGCAGGGAGGAAGAGCAGCTAAGCTGGGCTCACGATATAACTCGTGCTTAGAGCTCAAAGGCTTTCAGAGTTAGACTCTGTGCCTAACATGAAGATCTGCAAAGCACACACTGTCCTCTGCACGGTTGGTGGCGGTGAGAACGCCTGCTCTGCAGCCCTCGGAGAAGCCCGGATTCCCGTCTGTGATGCGTTATTCACAGTACGAACCTTGCTCAGTGGGCCTTCAGATTCTTTCCAGTCCTCTCCCAGGAAAAATGCAGGTATACTGACTGTCTGTTCAGCGAGGCGTTGGGGCCCCGGAGGAGGATTTCCAGGAAGATCCATCCTACCCCAGCAGCTCTGTGCGCTCTCTGCTTCTTGGATACCTTGATGGGAGCAGCGGCTCCGCTGCAGCAACCGTGTGCTGTGCCGTGCTACCTTTGAGCCAGCCAACTAGGGCTGAAATGAGAACCCTGATAAGCCTGGCCCTTAAATTGGGGAGTCAGGCTTATGTCCCCAGAATAAGGAAGCACTAACTCTCTGGTTGAGCACAGCACCCGTGATCCAGTCTCCTCCCTGAAGCCCCACCTACCATCACCAGACACCAAAGTTATAGTTTAAATCCTAATGCACTCTGTCATACTGGTTTCCAAAAATATTAAACTCACATTTCCACCATAATACTCTTAGAGTGTGCATCCTTTCAACACTGCCAGCCCTGTGTGGTGTTCTCTGGCAGAAGGAATGGTGAAAGAAATGATTTTATTTGCATTTCTATAATAATCAATGATACTGAGCATGTTTTCAGGTCATTTCCAAGCCATGTTCTCTCAGAAAATTCTTTAAATTGTTTATTCACTGTATGCACTCAATATCCCACTACATGGTTTATCATGTTATCAATTTATAGGAATTTGCAAAATGGCACAAAGTGGTGGGCATGCCCCAAATGCTGAAATCTGGGGAGCCTGAGGCATTATCACCCTAGCTCTTCCTCAGGCTACACATAGCACTATCCATTTACCTTATTCATTTATTTTTCTGTATTTTAGGGAAGGGCTTACAGGGTGTTCAATGTCTCACTACTAGATCAGACTCATAGTAATCTGTCTGTTTACAGCCTCCCAAGAGCTGGGATTACAGGCCCATGCCACCACACCCGGTCTCAATTGCTGTCTCAGTGCACCCCAGGGCGGGAGCGGGGGGGGGTCGGCATGGCAGGCTCGGGACTCAAACCCCTGGCCCTTGCTCCTACTTGCAGGTGCTTTAATCCATTGAGCTATTTGGCTGGCCCCTGCCCCATTTATTTAAAATAGTGCTGAACTTATAGCATCCACTTTTTTGCCATAATTTTATTGATAACCAAATATCAATGAGACAGCTTCAAGTCAAATAGGTTGGACAGTTTCAATAACTAACACACTGCATACATTCCTCTTAGTGGTTAATTGCTGTACAAGATGCGGACTTGATATCCTATTTACAAACACCACTAGAACAAATCATTCTATTCATTAAGAGAATGTAACTATATATCTATCCTAACCATTTTGAATACACAGATACAAAATGGACATTCATCTGTATCACCTTTTTTGGTTAAGTTCTGTTATTTGAATATTATAGGTGTGTAAACTCAGCAAAATATTCTAAAACAGACCAGTACCCCATAATAGTATTGGGTCTTCTGTTTAACTGGCAATGTCAGAAATTGTTGACCTGAGTCCCCTACAGCTCAACATAACAGCACGGCTTTACTTCTTATATTTCATCTTTATACTTCTGGATGGTTAAAACCAAGGTAAAGCAGGACCTATGCAACAAGAGTTGTAGCTTTTGGGTCTGATAAGGTCAGTGAAATCCCCTCAGGATTTATCCTGAGACCCTGTACCTCAGATTGTAGAACCTTTGTCAGTGTCAGCCATGAGGATGAGTCACGGCCATTGCTTGGCCAATGTGCTCTCTGTGAAAGCCTGAGAGAATGTTTTCTCTCCATGTGATTCTCCTTAGGCACACTCTACGTCATCGATCAGTTTCCTCTTTGGCCCCATAATAGTATCCACTTTTATACACAATTTAGTATGAAATAAATTGGCCAAAAGTGTTATTTTATATATAAATCTTTGAAACTATAGATTACAATTTGTGTTTTATCTTTAGCACTTACCTTTGTTCATTGTACCTTAGCATAAACTTTTTAATCTTTTATATAATTAGTTACATCCATCGTTCCTTTGTGGCATTTTATATTCCTAATTGTGCAGCTCATGAGGGCAAAAATTTCTCTTTGTTTTGATCAATATCTGTCCTTGGTGTTCAGAACAGTACCAGCCCAGAGCAGAGGCTCAACAAGCACTGAACTAGTGAATTAACTGCCATTCATTGCAGGACACACAATATAACAGAGCTGCAAACAGAGAAAGTGGGACTCATTTGCTGGACAGTACAGGGAAAGAGCCCAGACAGTGTGGCCGTCTCCTCGGTACTTTATGCACCGTTCCCTTTCCCTTCCACTTCCCATTCCAGGTGCTCAGCAGCTCCCTTTATTGTAGTAAAAGACCAGGGAGGAGGCCACTGGCCCTACTGGAGCACGCTGGAACTCCTTTCAAAAGCAAGGCCCCAGGAGACGCTCTGCCATGGGCCCTCCGCAGCTCTTTAGGGTGCACAACTTGCAGACTGAGCTTCTTCTGGATCAGCTGCCCCTGGCTGGCACTACATGAAATGAGTCTGCGAGGCTCTGTGCCAGTGGTCTTCCATGGCTTCCTAGGTCAGAACCCCTCTCCTATGGCTACACAGAAAACAAACAAAAAATGTGCAGTCTGCGTGGTGGTGCGGAGCATCACAGAAGGCACTGGAAGAGGAGTCGGGCATCGACTGAAATCCCATCTCTTCCTATGCTGGTGCTTGAGCTTATGTTTTAGTTTAATGCTTTTGGACTCTGGTACCTGGATCATTAAAAGAGTATAACAATGCCTACCACAGCAATCTGGTAATTACCAGTCCTAAAATATCTGAAAATTTTAGCTCTTCAATAATAGTTGTTACTGAAGAACAGCATTTACAAAGCTTTTGAAAGCAAATCTTTGCTCCTTCTGCATGAGGCCTCCTTTGGCAAGACTCATGCGCATTTGTGAACAGTCTCCCCAGTCTCCATCACAGACACAAAGCTACGGGGGGCTCCGGATGTGCAGTCAGAATTACCACTCAGTTCCTCCCAGGAGCTTGGCAGCACAGCCTATCATTCCTGCTGCCAGGAAACTTTCACGGGGAAGGAGCTGTAGGTCCCGGGAAGATTCAAGCAGCAGCTCTCACTGCGATTCTGCCACCCCTGATTCTGCTCTAGGACTTGGGCTGTGCCTGCTCTGAGGGAGAAATAAGTGAGAAATGTGGGCCACTTCTCCCTCCTTATCTGTAGGTTCCACCTCTGTGGATTGAACCAAACATGAATCGAAAATATCTAGGAAAAAAATCTGCATCAGTACCCAAACATATACAGACTTCTGAACTTGTCATTATTCCCAAAACAAAAGAATAACAACTATTTGTATAAAATCTACATTGTATTAGGTATTATAATGGTCTAGAAAAACAAAAAAGGTGGCTATGTTTGGAGCCACGGAAACTAGGAAATTGATCAAAGGTGTGTAGGTGGGACCAGGCCTCAGTGTCTAAAGCAAACAAGCTGCCTCAGTACTGAGATAAACATTGTGTCTAGTTAAGGTCAGCTGTGAGTCACTAGGCAACCTTGCGTCACGCGTTACTAACTTTGCAAAAGTACAAATAGAGGACCATTTTTTTGTGAAAAAGAGAAAGAAAAAGAATATATATATATATATATGATAGGATAGATATACAGCTACTTTCTCTTAGTTTATTAAGAAGAAAGTTTGTTTAGACAAAATATCATGTCTGCATCTTGTCCCCTGAATAACTACTATGAAGACAATAATATGCAATGTATTAACTATTGTAACTGCCCTACTAACTTGTTTTGAAACTGTTTCATTGCTATTTTATCTTGTTTTCTCATCAAAATGAATAAAAAAATGAAAACAAATAAATAAAAATTTAAGAAAAGAATTCTTAAAAAGATAATGGTCTAGATAAAATGTCAAACACATGGTGTGCATAGGCTTGTGCAAGCAGGATGAATGTCATGAAGGGTCCGCAGATTTGGGTGTTCTTGTAGAGTGAATGCTTCGCCGCTATGAAGGCAAAATCCCGAAGAGGGAGCAGTGTGGAGAGAACAAGAACGCTGCTGCTTGCCCCTCCCGGCTCTAGCAAGCTCATGCCAGGGCGTCTCTGCTATCCCTGAACCCCTGGAAAGGCTTCAAGTGCAAAATGACCTCCATCTCCACCTGTCCTTGCCCTTCATGACACCAATCAACTTTCAAGATCTGGACTTCAACTCATTTTCCACTTTCTGCTTTCATTCACTGACCTCCATCTCTCTTAAATCTTTACAACACAGAGAAAAATTTATTAGAGGCTAAGACCTTGCACTGAAGCTGACTGACTGAATAGACACATTGATCTTGTGTCCTCTCCTGAGGCCATAGAATGACAGCAGAACCATGTAAGGAATGAGTCCACACCAGAGCACAGAAATGTTAGAAAGTATCCATCAGTGGTCAAACAATACCCAATAAATTTATGTAGAACAATAGAAGATGAGTGAGAGTTTTATTAATACTATTTCAGAGTGATGGGAGCTACTGCTCAGAGTTCTTAGAGAAGAAGAGAGTTGAAAAATAGAACTGAGATCAAAAGCAAAGGAAATACTGAGCTGCATTTAGCAGCAAGAAAAAACAGCGAATGCACAACTGAAAAGAGCTCAGTTCCTAGGGCAGCCGCTAGTCACAGGTAAAATCCCTCTTGTTCCAGCAACACTGCAGGTGATAGAGTAGTGCAAAGATTGCCGTGAGTGGTGGTCTCTACTGGCCTTGAGCCTAACCCAGTGGGGACATAGACCTTGCTACCTCCAATGGACAGAAGACCCAAAGATTTCAAATTTAAATAAATAGGAAATGTAAATTTCAAAAATGATTAGGTACTGCTTCTTGAAAAAAGAATAAAAAAGATAAAACAAACTTAGGAAAATAAAAATGCTCAATTAGAATACCTGGAAAATAATGCTGTGGAATTCTACGTTTAAGGTGGTGAGATTAAAGAAGATAAAATAAAGAGACATGGAGTGTCATGGAGTTACTCAAGGTAAACTAGAATGTAAAATTAAGACGAGGGTGTAAAAATGACTACCTGAAGCTCAGGAGAGGCAGCAATCATCAAACTGAGATGCAACAAATGGGAACTGAGTAGAATAAGTTGAAAACAGCTCCTCCTCTAAAGTACATTCATGAAACTACAGAATATCAAGAGTAATAGACAATTAAAAATTTCTGTGAAAAAGAAAAAAACAGTTTCTTAAAAACTCTTAGGAAGCAGGGTAGTAGCATATTTTCTGTTAGAAACACATATATAAAACATAATGATATGACAGGGTCAAATCGTAAGGGAAATGACTTCAATCCTAAAGTTGATCCCAAGCTAGGAGCAAAATTATTGACCAAGTACGCAAAATAAAGCTATCTTTACAAGTGGGCAATCTTCAAAAATATATTCCTCCTACAAAAAAAAATAAAAATCAAGATAAAGGAAAACATAAGATAAAATAACCATGAACCATTTATTGAACTGAAAAGGACAGAGGAGAGAGTCGGGGAAAGAGATATATCTATGTATGTAAGCAGGATGGTTTGTACAACTGTATTGTGGATTTCTGCTGGTCTCAAGAAAGAAGCAGTTAATGCTTAATTTATTTGGTCTCCTTTTTTGAATTCTTCGTCCTTTTCCCTTTGTTAATTTCTTATATATTTTTCTTTTTATTTCTTCCAATTTTGCATGCATCTGGTAATATGAACTAGCTGGAAGACAGCACTATGCATTACAACAAATACTGTGAAATTCATACTATTTGGTTTAGTGAAATTCTGTATCATTTGTAATATTTTTCTTTTAGTCCTATTTTATACTGTCTTTAAACATAAAAAAGTAAAAGAAAATACAATAACCAGCAACCTCACCGAAAAGTCCAATAAAAGGTTCCAGCTGTGCAGCTCGGCCACAGTAGAACATGGCATGGCGAACTGTCGGAAGAAAAGTCTTCAAACAAATAGAGTTCAACTCACTCATTTAAGATGCATAAAAAGTGGAAGTCCTTCTCAATGTGACAAGGGCAGCAGAGATATTTCCTTGATGGATATGTACGTGAGCAGATGGAAAAAGTGAAAAGCACACAAGTCAGATGCTAGTCTAACTTGAGGAGAGTGGAACCTCTAATGATGGGGGAGAAGTATGGAGGAAGAGGTAAAAGTAGGACTGCTGATAAAATTATGACATTTATTAAAAACATGAAGTGAAAGGAAAATACATTATCCCCAGCAAACACGACTTCTAAACATCTAATCTCCCGATGGAGACAAGCTATAATCCCACCTAATGCATACAAACATAATGCAATAACCCCTCCCCAAGTGTCAACACGGTGAGCACTTTTCAAAAGTTTACGTCCAAGTGTCTTCTCAGGCTCAAGTCAAACTCTTAGCTGCAAACTTCTGATCAAAAACAATTTGGGATTTGTGAATCCCAAGGTACAAGCCACAGAACAAACAATCTCACTCCTAAAAGAAAGAACTAATGAATAGGAAAAAAAAAAAAACAGACCAAAACAAGAGCAAAACACAACAGCATGAATATTAAGTACTTTATCTCTATTGCTGACGTCTGGGACACACGGCTGCAAACTGAGTTCCAAAGGGGTGGGAAGAACCACTTTATGGCTGCATAATTTGCATCCTGTAGGGCTCCTCCTTTGGGCTGGCCTACCCAAGGTCTTCAGCTTTCCTTGACAGAAATTCCTCATCCTCACTTCCTATGCAGTTGTAGAGTTGAATCTCCAACATCCTGGGTATTCCATCATACACCTGACTTCATCCTCATAGTTTCATGAATTACTCCCTCAGGCATTTCTTGCCTGGCCACCCAGGCCTTCTTCTGAAATATGGTTGGTAAGTTTATCTGACCCCATATCTCTTCCATTCTGCATGCAAAAACAAACAACAGAAAATCTTCATGTGACCAACATGAAGGCCTATTGTCAGCAGAAGCAGTTGTTAAGCCCTCTTGGAATATGGTTGCAGAGGACTCTACATATATGGACAGTTGAACAGAGTGAAATAAACCCAAGAGAATGAATTCTCTATTGAGGCCTTTGTTGAGCAGAGGTCTCCAAAACTCTCTTATCAAAGACAAAGTTTAAATTTTTGCACCTTTTAGTATGAAGTGGGCAGGATCTTGTTGATCATCTTCCTCCTTTTTTTCTTTGAAAATAGCCAGGATTTTTAGTAATGAAAACCTCTTTAGTAGCCACATACCTCTGGTCCCAACTTAATGCATAGTTTCTTCTGGGCCAAAATTTAAGTTTTTCATTTTTTTTCTCTCTGCCTTTGCCCCTTATTGTCACTGAAAAACTGATTTAAATCAGCCCAAGTACCCAGGCTACAGACTTAACACTAGATGTTTTTGAAAATTCCTTTAGCAGACAAATAAATCTGTATCTTTTAATCTCTATCTTCAGCAGAGTCTCAGGATGTGGGCAAAATGTAAACAAATTTTCTTTTTTCATTTCCTTTTTTTTGTTTGCTTTTTGAGACAAGAGATTGAGCCCAGTATCTTTACATTGCACTGTATCCCCTGTAGTTCAAGCTGGCCTTGAGCTCACTATGTAGCTCCAGCTGGTCTCAGCTTCCTGTGCAATTGTACAGTTGAATTTTTGATAGGCTTTGTTATAATCTGATAGGTTTTCATCTACACATGGCCTACCCAGTTTGGTTTTTCACCATTTCTATCTGTGCCTCTTTCCTGTACTGTGTACTTGCCTCAGTCACAGTTGGGTAAGCTCGCAAGCTAACCCTAGCCAAAGTGAGAGGAAGCCAAACGTCACCAGATAGCTTCTTTGAAAAGGGGGAAAGAGTGAATGGTGTGAAAGCAGAAGACTCTAGAACTATCAACAAAAGAAAGCTTCAAAGGCAAATACCAAGAGCACTACTTAAATTATATGCTGAGTGTGGTAGCACATGCCTGTAATCCCAGCACTTGGGGACTGAAGTAGGAGGATCTCTGTGAGTTCTAGGCCAGCCTAAGCTACAAAGTTAGTTATAGTCTATCCTGAACTGCAGAGAAAAACTGTGTCTCAGAAAGTCAAAGTAAAAATTACAGGTTTACTGCAACAGGCGATTCACATTCTCCAAGCCCACTTTGTATAGTATAAGATAACTGGCTGTGTACAATGAAGCCATAAAACTTTCAAGACTGATTCTTTCCAGGAAAACCAACCTCCCTGCATTACAAAACAAGCCTTTGGAGTTTTTTCAAAAGAACAAAGTGAACATGAAAAATGGAAACAATTATTGAAGTGCACCACTTCATCAAGTGCATCTGCATGAAAAGCATAATTCTTAGTGACTAACCGCACTGCTGAAGCTAAGAAGCCCTTCATTATTAATTAAGACTTGATCCTGCCTACAACTAATGACAACTGTCATAAATTTTTGGAAAAGGCTGTGGTTCAGAAGGGGGCATATTAACTGTTCCTTCCAACAGAACAGTAGGAATTAGCAGTACAATTATCCTGAACAACAAATATGAAGACAGCAATATGCAGTATAACTATTGTTGAATTTCTATCATCTTGTTTAGTGAAATTCTGTATCATTTTAATGTTTTATATTATTATTTTTAATATACTAATATCTTATCAAGATTTCATTCTGAATTAGTAATAAACAGCACTATGGAAAACAAGAGCATCAGCCTTCGCTATTTACACTGCCTCGAGGGATTCAATGCAAGTAACAGCAACAGCTGGAAAACAGACTGTCTGACTAACCAGGCTTTCCCTTTTGTCATCCTGCTCTGAGTGCACAGTATGACAAGTATTTACAGTGCAGTTATGTGGTAGTACATATAGCCAGCAGTCTAGGGAGCATTTAAAGAACACAGAAAGATGGACAATGACTGCAGGCCAACACCAAGCTTGTATGAGGACCCTGATCATCAGCAGATGTTGAGCTGATGCAATGATCTGAGAGATGACCTGAGAGATGCTGGAATGAAAATCTGTCCTGGACTTTCCTGGACTAGGGTAAAATTTACTCGAGAAACTTTTTTTTTCTTGCTTTGTAATAAGTATATTAAGGAGACATTCATCCATTTCAACAATTGCTTAAATTCTAAGGCTATTCATCATAATTTATTACTTTTTTCTCTTTAAAAGTAAAAAGGAATGAAACACTTAAAAAAAAACAAAAGGTGATACACGTTACTCTTTCAGATAACTAGACAAATTGGTGAACTAGGACGGGATATTGAGGCATGGTAGAGAAGATTAATGAGCCACTGTGCTGAGGGATCTGCAGAGACGCCCACCTGACACTGAGCATAGGACAATGGCATTTGTTTCGTGAGGCAGTTTCAGCAGCACGTGAATGCGGATGTGTTATGTGCAGTTTCGTTGCCAGCCAAGACCACAGCGGTAGGACGCTTCATGTCTTCAAGTGACTACATATCAGGAGAGCTACAGTGATCGTTCTGTGTTGGTGTAGGCACGAATGGAATAGCAACCATGACGAACAATCCTCTAACTTCACTACTCCCATCGAAGAGGTAGCTTCTGAATGTGTGCAGTGCACTGTGTCATCCACAGAGAAATGCCGGCAGGCTGAAAAGTGTCCCCTGAACACAGCGACATTTGTGATTAAAATTATCAACCACGTTAAAGTGCAGTCCCTTAACATATGTCTGCTATGCAGCTCTGCTGGAGGGACACAGAACACATGCGTCTTACAAAATGGTGCTATTGTAAAGGCAGATCACTGGCCTGGGTCTCAGAGCCTTGCGAGCCTCCCTATCGATTCCACTTAGAGTAACAATCACCACTGGCAGCACAAAGCTTTTTTTAACGATGTGACGCACTCGACCTGCTCAACAAACCCCATCTGTCGCTTCAGCAGAGAAGGACAATTGTGCTCAGGGTAGGAAATAAAGTAGCAACATTCAAAGCCACACTGGAGTTATGGGTGTTAGGAGCATACACTAGCAGTTCTGATGGACCTCCAACATCAGCAGAGATTTCTGAAACGTACAGCACCAGGGCTTTCTTTCTCTGAGCTAAGCATGTTCATTGGCCTCAGTTTTCAAAACAGTTTGAAACTGCTTCAAGCACACATTTCTCTGTTTCAGTGCTTCCCAGAGAGAAAAGCTCTGTGCACTGTGAAAGGATAGAACAATAACTGGTGCATTTGTGGACAAGCTGCTGAACTGATATTCTCCTTATTAGAAGAGGAGTTTCTGCTTGAGATCACAAATGATGGTTTGGGACAGCTTCAAATTTCTGTATGCTGTGCATTAAATTCAAAGCAGAATATCTTGAGGTTGTCACAAAGGCACTGAAATACCTATTTCTATTTTCAACATCCTGTTTTTGTAAAGCACTTTTCTGCAGTGACAGTAACCAAAACAAATTAATAGATTAGACCGGGCATGAGCAATTCACTTCATATTTCACTGTCTCTTCTTACCTCCAGATGGACCATCCATTTGTAAGAAGACAAGGCCACTTCTCCCACTGATTCTACATTATTGTGAGTTCTATAATTATTTCACTATGTGTTATAATAGAAATAGACTGCTGTGATGGCCTGTGTCTGGATGCTCCCCAAAGCCTCGTGCAATCACAGGTGGAGCTTTTTCAGAGGTGGCTGGGTCTACACTGTGTGATTCATTCATGCTGCAGTGCTGGGATTAAGAGGGTGTGATTTTAACTCAGTCCACTGATATGTTTAGCATCGCCTTAATCCTGTAGCCTAGAACAATATAAGGCATAAAAAGAGGATTGTCTCATTTCTTCTTTGTCTTCAGCCACCATCAGCTCTTTCTTCTCTGCAATGCCCCTCTGCCAAATAACTCTGCCTTGGCGCCACCTGATTGTACACTGAAACCTTTATCTTCTATGAGATAAATAAGGCTTTCCTCCTTCAACTTTGGGTGTCAGGTATTTTATCCCAGTAATGAGAAAATTAGCTAAGACAAATGCACAATAAATGCAATGGGTTTGAATTATCCCCACACAATTTCCTCCGTGTCCTGGTACATGAAAAATTATGTTTCATAAAACACGTCTCTGGTCTCAAAAAAGGTGGGAAGCACAGGCTTACTGTACTCAAGGACTTTTTTTGGTGCACATCTTTAATCCTTTCACAACTCCTGTTGCAAACTCGATCCAAAATCTGCTAAACACATGGTCAGTCACACAAACAACCCCACTTCTGGTACCAATTCTATGTGTTAGTCAGACTTCCCATCACTGATACCCACAACTTAAAGAAGAAAAAGTTTAACTTGTCTTGTGCTTGATTTGGATTTAGCTCATGCTTTGTGGGCTACAAGCAGAAACTTCATGGCAGAAAGATTGGATTGGGGAAGCAAAGCTACTTAGTTCATGGAAGCTGGAAGGCTGAGCCAGAGAACAGTGTTAAGAAGAGATCAAAGCCCTACCTAGGACCCACCCCAACACACCCAGGAGCATACTATATTAATCTGCTAGATGTTCCTTAAGCCAATGTAGTTAATATATCAGCTTTAACAGTTCACAGAGGTTTCATATAATTGTACTATTGAGCTTTAAGTTTTCTGCAAGTAAGGAAAAGTAGATTAACCGAGAAAGCATCACTGCTTTGTGAGATAGTGTCAGAAGGAAGTATGTTAAAATATCAACTATCAGACCAGGCACTGTGGCACGCTGTAATCCCAGTGCTGGGGAGGCTGAAAACAGGAGGATCACTCTGAGTCTAAGCTGCATAGTGAGAACCTGTACGAAATACATTTGTAAAAAATCACCTGTGAAACAAGATGTTTCTGTTATTCTGCTTCCAATTTCCAAGGTTTAAGATAGGTTTACATGGCCAGAGACTAAGAGGGAGCTACTACAAGGGAATTTATTATTTACAACTTACTGTATTGTAAAATTTAAGATTTTTCAAGCAATATCAAAATGAAAAATAGATTATGAAGTTGATATAAAATTAGTAGTTACATTAAACAAAAACAAAATTTCAAATACCTATGATTGTTAGGATGTCATATTTATTCTAGTTAACTAATTATACAAGTAAATCTATAATACAGATTTGTAAAGTGAGTATATGCTGAAGTTTCTTCTTTCCAAGTTTTTCTATTGATGTTCCAGGACATATGGCATAGCTTTGAAGTTTGCATTACTTGGAATCAGCCAGGACAAGGTAAAATTCAAATTCTGTCACCTACTAACTGGGAGATACCCTCATTTCTTTCTAGCATAAACCAAGGAACATAAAAGTGTTTTAAAATTAAATCTGGATAAACTGTGCACTTTCATTGACTTCCATGAACTTCACTGAGAAAATGGAACTGTAAAGCCTTTTTTTTTTTTTTTTTTTTTTTTTTTTTTTTTTGGCAGAACCTGGAGATTGAACTCAGGACCCTGCGCTTGCTAGGCAAGCACTTATTCTACTGAGCTATTTCCCTGGGCCAGTAAAGCCTTCTGGAATGTTGCTATGATAGTTAGGTATCCTGACTGCAAACTCAGCCCAGAACCTCCAGAACCCTTTGGTGACACCCTACCCACCGACCCTAGACCTGTGAATTCACTCACTACTTTCCACCACTGTAACAGCCTCCTCACCTGCCACCGGCTGACACCGTGGAAGAGTAAAACAAAAGCAGTGCCACACGCAATTCCAGGTGTTCCGCTGCATTTCTCTGTGTGAGGGAGTATGTCTTCTCCTATTTCCTTCTCAGAGTAATCCCAGGTAAAGAAATTGAAGACCTCAATTATCACATTTCTGTAAGCACAAGTTGTCTCTATGGCCTCAGGACTCACATCCAGAGTCTCTCTCTGTCACACAGGTGTGCAGTCCATCCAGACACAAGATTGTCACATGAAATGTCCATGTACCTCATGACACCCCTAGAGCAATGAATCAGAGTGACACAAATATTACCCTTATGATTATCATCCACCATCAAGCAATAATTATGAAACACAAATAAATCTCACTGATCGCCAAATAGCTGTACTTTGAGAATCAGAAGAGTAAGTTGTACTTTATTAAGTAAAAAACTTTTTCTGATACTTACTGAGAAATTATAGGCTTTGCAAGACAAATTTGACAAGCACAGAAGAGTAGTACTCCATATTTTAAAATTCAGAGCTTCCTGCTAACCTGCGCCTGCGGGACCAGTCCCAGCCCAGGCGCAGCATGGGCCGGACCCTTTCCCAACCCCTCAGGCCGCCCCCCACCACTCCGCCGTACCTCTCCAACCCTCCTGCCGAACCTCCCCACCCCTCCCGCCCAGTAGAAATTTTTGCCTACTTCCGGGAACCCCCAGACCCAGTCCTAGCCCAGGTCCAGTGAGTGTGTGGAGAGCTTCCTGCTAACCTGCGCCTGCGGGACCAGTCCCAGCCCAGGCGCAGTGTGGGCTGGACCCTCTCCCACCCCCTCGGGCTGCCCCCCACCACTCTGCCATAACTTCCCACCCCTCCCACCCAGTAGGAATTTTTGCCCCGTCCCGGAGCCCCCAGACCCAATCCTAGCACAGGTCCCGTGAGTGTGTGCAGAGAGCTTCCTGCTAACCTGCGC
>NW_004524590.1:3164578-3165066 GCF_000260255.1 Octodon degus | reverse complement strand
GACTTCTCTTCACGAACCATGCAGGCAAGAAGAGCATGGAGCAGACTACTTCAGGTTCTCTATGAAAACAAATTCCAACCCAGACTACTATAACCTGCAAAACTCTCTTTCAAGTTTGATGGAGAAGTGAAATACTTCCATGACAAAGAATGGCTAAAAAATTTCGCGATGGCAAAGCCAACATTACACAGGCTACTGAAAGATGTTGTAGAGAGGGACGAAAAAGATCAGAACTCCACAAATGAGATTGGAAGCAACCAACTAAATAGGGTAAGCAATTAAACACAGGAGAAAAAGGAGTAAACGACAACAGTTAAATAACATGGCCACTGTAAGTAAATACATCTCAATTCCAACCACCAATGTAAATGGATTCAATTCACCAATTAAGGGAAATGGACGAGCATAGTGGATTAGGAAACAAAATCCAACAATATGCTGTATACAAGAAACACATTTAACTCATAAAGACATTCATAGGCTGAAAG
>NW_004524590.1:3131032-3146768 GCF_000260255.1 Octodon degus | reverse complement strand
AGAACCTTTGTCAGTGTCAGCCATGTGGATGAGTCACGGCCATTGCTTGACCAATGCGCTCTCTATGAAAGCCTGAGAGAATGTCTTCTCCCCATGTGACTCTCCTTAGGCACACTCTACATCATCGATCACTTTCCTCTTTGGTCCCATAATCTCCTTGATCAGAAAATTTGGGACACTACCGAGGTACATGACGAACAATGTACTATTTAAGGAATACTTATGGCAGAAAATATCTTCCGTGTATGCATGCATTATGTAATTCATTTTTAAGCACCTGCCCCTTGACAGATAATAAGTGAATGACAGATTAAAAGGAGGAAAGAATACACAACCTTGCTTTATTCCAAAAGGAATTAAAAATTTACATGACCCTATTGGATAAAAATCCCTTAATTATTTTTAGATTACCTTTGTTTAAAAGGAATTTTGCTGGGTTCTCTCAATAAACTTTTAAAAATTAAGTTCACATTCCTAAACTCTTTTAATCCATGACCATTCTAGCCCAAGAAATTCCCTACAAAGCATGCTATTTTCTATTCCCTTCCCCACGATCACACCAGAATGACCTCACCTGATGGTAAGTAGCCATTTAGATAGGTGGTTATGGAGGTCTTAATGATATTGGTTGGCTTGTTGAGATGAAGGAGTACAAAGGAGACTCCTAGACATGTCACAGAGGTGCCACCACACTGAGAGTGCTGTTGGGCCAAGCAGCAAAGACCACACACTGAGCATCACATGAGGAAAACTGTCACGACCTCACCAGCCAAGCAGTGCTGCCACATAACCAAGCAGACTAGGGCTCCATGCATTGTGTTATTTTGGGTCAACACCTTCAACTCACCACCCAAGCAGTAACAAGTGCTCACAGTAAGGTCAGCATCAAGTGACAGCCCAAAGGGAACCCCTCAAGAGCAGGAGGGAGTACATGACTTTCTCCCAGCCACCGACAGGCCCAGCCAGCTGGTTCCATACAAAAGCCCTGCCCTGGGGAGGGAAAGAGGAAAGGGAGCACTAAGAATCTTACTGTTGCACTTAAGAAATACATTTTGAACCAGAGGAACACTGATCAAGTCACGAGGAATTCCGACTTCTTTTAGTTGACAGGATTAAGGTTTCCCACTGCCAGACCAAGTGGGAGCTCATGAGAAGCAGTGAGGTTGTGGGTCAACAAGAGTCATTTGCTTGCTCATCTGGGCCCTGTCTTGTGTGACTACACAGCATTGTTGCAAGTATGTAATGCCTTCATATTTGAGGTTTTCTTTTAGAAATGTATATTATCTATGTAGAAGTTGGTTGACATACAGTGGGATAAATAAACATCATTCTTCCATTTGTTAATCTACCATGTGTATCAAACACCCTGTTGCTTTTTATACACAGTCTTATCATACAACAAGCTAGGAGTGACCAACCCATCGTACAGGTGAAGAAACTGAGGCTGGAAAATTGAAATGTCACATGTGAGGTCAGTCACTTGGTAAAGGACAAAGTTAAAATATGCAGTCAGACCTCAAAATATGTGCTGTGCTCCTGTCATGGGTCATTTCATTAGTGAAGCCATATGATGGGAGGGGAATCAAATAGCAGTGGCAAAAGGGTGGCAAAGGTTTTACTTTAGAAGGACCAGAAATTGAACACCACAGTGGAGACTGCAGATGAAACCAACAGTCAGGACAGTTTCTGAAAGGTTTCAATGTGATAAAAAGCTGAGGACACATTTAGCAAGCACCACAGAGCATGCACCACCAAGGACGCTGGACCCTGTCAGCAGAGGGGAGTCCAGGAGGCTCTTCTCCAGTAAAAGAAGTTTCTGGCTTTATGTGCTGACCCATGAGCTTAGTTCAGATATTCTCAGTTCCTCATTGTAAAATAGAAATAATATCTACCCTACAGTTCTCTATACCTACTCATCCACAGAGCACTGAGACAATTTCTGTAAGACCTGAAGTACATGTTAGCTATTACTTAAGTTACTCCTTCTAGTAAACCCAACGCTCAGGAGATTCTTTCATAAGCAGGAATAAGACTGATGAAAACCCATGATGAGAGATGTGGGTTTTGATGCCAGGCAGACTAGGGTTCCATGCATTGTATTATTTTGGGTACTCTATGGCTTTAGGAAAGTCTTGCAACTCAATGAGCTTTCTTCTCCCATTGATAAGAAAATAATAGTAAAGTGATTCCAGACTCATAGCCAGCTGTTGTTGACTGAGTTTCACATCTGGAAAATTGGATCAGAACAGGACCAATCTCACTGTCAGAGATGAGCTTTCTGGAGTCAAAGTGCAATTCCCATTAGCTGTCACAGCTGCTGTGATAGTAGAGCTCCGAACCCCAGGGTGAGGCCTCAAGTGGAGTGACCACAGTGAGAAAAATCACCTGCTGCTCTTTGGACATGCAACAGGAGTAAGAAATAATCTAAGGTATCTACTGTAGTCAGGGTTTGTGATAGAATAGATTTAATACATGCCTTACTTTATAGGATTATTTTATAATATTCTTCAAAAAAGTCAAATGCAGAACAGCACAGGAGATCTATCCAAACACTAGACCCCCAAAGAATCCAGCTGAGCATCTGGATCTCACAGCAATGTCCAGCACAAACCCCGTAGAAGACCTAGAGCCCAGGGCAATGTTCTCCAGGAGTCCAACTTGAAGCTTACAGCCCACAACAACATTTCATGGAACTCTGCCTCAAGGATCTGCCAGGAAAAGCTTAAAGGTCAGTGGTGAAAGGCACAAAGTCTGCACCAGTGGGGTGAAGGATTTGTGCTGGCAGGACGAGGGGTCTGCACTGGAGCCAGGAAGTGACATCCAAGGTGAGCACAGGAGCTTCCCTGAGGAGAACCGCAGCAGTCCTCACTGAGAATGAGGACCTGAGCTCCTCTGTGGGTGAGAACAGTTGAGTTCATGTCAGGAAAAGCACTGCGATGAGCTTCTCTGGGAGCATCAACAGCACACCACCATCCTCCCCTCAGCGTCCTCTAATGCTGCTGGCAGCCATCTTCAGGTGAGCCATCCACACTCAGAACTACGCTGATTCAGTTCATCTGCTCATTACAAGTTGGCCCTCAGTTAATCCACCACAGTATCTAAACCACAAAAGTTAAAACAGTTTGTTGGCTCTGCAGAACCCAGGCTAGCCTGACAGATCAGGACAAATAGTAAAGAGAAGAAAAGAATGGAATAAGAATGAGACATGCCCAAGTGAAGCACCCAGCTCCTGTCGCAGTCTGGTCCCACGAGTTAGGCTTGTGTCATCTGTGTTTCCTGGCCCTGGTCCAGCCATAGTGAGTCCCCCGCAGTCCCCTCAACAAATATTTTTTCATGTGTGCTTCTTTGCACTAAGAATTTCCTTGTCTTCTTCTTGTCCCTTTGTCAGCTCCTGTGTTACACTCCTCTGGGCAATGTTCCCTGACCCTCAGAATGAACCGTCTTCCTGTCACTCGAATTCCCGCTGCTCTTTTACAGCATGATAATATTACAGTCTAACTGTTCTACAACAACGTACTTAGGAACATCTGTTAGAAAGAGCAGCCTGGTACAAGGTTGACATTAATATGAGAAGAAAATTCAATCAGCAAAATACATGTAGAAGTGACAGAGACAATATAATTAACAGGTGAAACATGAAGGCATTTATTATACTAGGTTCTGTTATATTTAGCAAGGAAAAGAAACTGTGAGCATGTTATACAGAGACATTAAATATGCATAAAAATCATTGAGATATAAAAATATGCTGAGACATAAGTCTTATACACGTGTATATGAAAGGATTTTTAGAAAATAATGATTAAAAATATAAAAATAGTCCAGGGAATATAGCTCAGCAGCATAAGCCCCTGCCAAGCACAAGATTCTGAATTGTCTTCCCAGTAACAACAAATTTTTTTTCATGAAAAAATATTTATATGTGAAACATAGAGGGGGAAAGTGTTAAGAAAAACAGAAGTGCACCAGTTAGCTAAAGGAAAGCTTCAGTCTCATGTAACTGTCACACCTGAAGAGGAGAAGAGAGAAAAGAGACAGAAAACTACACTTGAAAAAGTAATATGAACAACTAATTTTAAGACAACAATATGCCATATACAACTATTGCTGAATTCCTATCATTTTTAATGAAATTATGTACTGGTTCTAATGTATTTTAAAATTAATTTTTATTCTCTTAAAAAAGTTTTTAAAAACAGTTACTGAAAAAAGAATGAGCATATTCGGGGGCAAACCTGAACATCAACTGTGCTGTTTGTCTGCCCAAATGCTTGTAGCTTGGCGCGAGATCTCATGGGGAGACAGAGATTCCACATGAACAGTGAGCGCAGCCACAGATTCCAGACACTAGCTCAAGGACTGCAGACGATGGAGCAAAGTGACCCACACCCCTCAGCTTCAGCCAGTCATCATGAAGGTGCTGTGCACACATGTAATTCCCTTTTGTTAGACTTGATTTTTGAATCTTTTTTATATTTTTAGATCATTTTCATCTTGCATCAACACATTAAATAAACTAGTATTTCTGGGAATGGTGACAAAGTAATTATGGAAAATATCTAAATTGGATACAGAAAAACAAACCACAGACCCTAAGAATGCAAGGAACTATAAGCACAAGAAAAATAAATAAGTCTATACTAGTATGGACATTTCAAAATCGCAAAATCAATAATAAAGGAAAATTTATTTTAACCCAATTAAAAGTCACACTATGTTCAAGGTAAGAATGGCAGGAGTTTCCAATGGTTCAACACCCATCAGGAGATAGTGAAACTGTGTTTTTAAAGTCCTCCAAGAGAGGTGGTAGGAGTATGTACACTAACATACAAAATTCAGGGGAAAAACTCAAAAACTAACATAAGCTGGGCATAGTAGTGAAAACCTGGAATCCCAGCTACTCAGGAGTTTGAAGCAGAAGGATTTCTGGGTAAGTAGCAAGACCTTGTCTCAAAATTAAAATTAAAAGGGGGCTACGGTGGGGGGGATAGCTGAGCAGACTAAAGAACCTGCTAAGGCAAGCTTAAGCAAGAGCAGGAACCACATGCTGAGACAAACCCAGCCCCAGGGTGGGCTGAGAGGGCCACAGAGTCTGGGCATAGTGTTTCACGCCTGTAAGCCCAGTGCTGGGGTGGCTGAAAACAGGAGGATCACCACAGGTCCAAGCTGCATAGTGAGACCCTGCAATAACCAAACACATTTTAGGGGGGAGCCTGAAAATGAAAGTGTAACTCTGTGCAACACCTTGAGTTCAATCCCTAGTACCACAAAACAGTGAAATAAAGATTTCTATAGAAACCAAACAAATCTATCATTAGTCTGCTTGTGATACTAAAGAGGTATATCTGTTCAAGGCAGAAGGAAAAGTATACCAGGTAGAAAACAATCTATGCGAAAGAATTATCAGCCACAGAAATAAGAGATATGTGTATTTTTTAAAACAATACTTTTCAGAAACTTTCTGCACTGTAAAACTATCTTTAAAATATAATTGATTGAAGAACTTCCACCGCGCTCTTGGGACCACTCCAGATCCGCCCAAACCCAGGCTCTGCGAGGCTGTGGGAGAGCTTCTGTACTGTCCTGCACCCACTGGACCAAGCGCAGGCGTGCCGCGCAAGAGGGAGACCTTTCCCCGAGTTTTCTGGCCCTCCCCCGCCCTTCTGGACCAAAGCCCGCCCTGTGAGTGAGAACATCCACCACGCTCTTGGGAGCCCTCCAGACCTGCCTAAACCCGGGCCCAGTGAGTGCGTGGCAGAGCTTCTGCTCTCCTGCCTCCCCCACATCCCTCCAGATCCACCTCAGGCACACAGGCCTGCGGTGAAAGTCTGCAGCTGACGTCCCCGCAGTGAGACTAGGGTCAAAACCACACAGCTGATCCAGGAGCATGACATCTTGCCGGAGGGCACAGCAGGCTTCCCTCCAAGGGCAGCAGCAAGAAGGAGCTGAGCAGAGTAGCCGGACACAAGCCAGGCACAGCTGCATGAACTAGAACTTGGTACATCAGTACCTGAATTTGAGTAGGTGCTAAGGTTACAATTGCACAAAAGCTCTAGACCAAAGGTCAGTGGACAGTGCTATACAAAATGACAAAGAGAAAGGGCAAAATGCAATCTCAGGTCCTGAGCTCACCTAAAACAAGTGCACAGGACACTAGTACAGCTGAAATGTCTGAATTATTAGCCTCTGAAGTAAAGGAACAACAGCACAAAAGTATAGAGGAACTCAGACCAGAATTAATCTCTGAAATAAAAAAGAAATCTATGAATTAATGGTGTCTGAAGTAAAGAAACAACAGCAGAAAGGTATAGAGGAACACAGGTCAGAATAAATCTCTGAAATAAAAAAAGAAAACTTTGAATTAAGAGCATCTGAAACAAAGAATTAAAAGCAGAAACATACAGAGGAAATCAGATCAGAAATAAACTCTGAAGTAAAAGAATTAACAACTACTTCTGGAGAGGACACTGATAAAAAATAGAGCAGATTAGAAAAGCGATGGATTCCTTGAATGAGCAATACACGAAAGAAATAGATCGCATGAAGCAGAGTCAAAGAGTTATAGAGGAAATTAAAATTTCAATCACAAGCTTGTAAAACCGTTAGAGTGAAAGCGAAGAGAGTTTCAGATCTTGAAGATGCTGTCACAGCTAATGAAAAGGTAAGAAAACATCTTTTACCAACAACTACGATGCAGGAAAAAGTAATTCACCACCTGCAAGATGATGCAAAGATGAAAAATGTGAGACTAATAGGCATCAATGAGAAAGTAGGTCAATACAAATGATATAAAAAGAATATGGGTAGAAGTAATAGCGGAAAACTTCCAAATTTGAGGAAAGTATATGACATTCAGGTAACTGAAGCATACAGAATGCCAAATAACTTCAACCCAATTAAAAACACACCAAGACATATAATAGTCAAGATTTGAGAAATTCAGCACAAGAACAATATACTAAAGCTGCTACAGAAAAGAAAGAGATCACATTTAACATTTAAGGGAAAACCCATCAGACAAATGGCTTACTTCTCTTCACAAAACATGAAGACAAGAAGAGCATGGAGCAGAGTACTTCAGGTCCTCTATGAAAATAAATTCCAGCCCAGACTACTATACCCTGCACAACTCTCTTTCAAGTTTGATGCAGAAGTGAAATACTTCCTTGACAAAGAACAACTAAAGAATTTCATGATGTCAAAGCCAACCCTACACAGACTACTGAAAGATATTCTAGAGAGGGAAAAAATGATCAGAACTCCACGAATGAGAACAGAAGGAACCCACTAAATAGGGCAAACAATTAAAAACAGGACAAAAAGGAATAAACAACAGCAAGTAAATAACATGTCAGTTGTAAGTCAACACATCTCAATTGTAACCATCAATGTAAATGGACTCAATTCACCAATTAAAAAATAATAATAAACTGGCACAGTGGATTAGGAAACAAAATGCAACAATCTGCTGTATACAAGAAACACACTTGACTCATAAAGAAACTCATAGGCTGAAAGTCAAAGGATGGAAAACAATACTACATGCTGCAGCACCTCAGAAAAAAGCAGGGACAGCAATCCTGCTCTCACACAGTCTCAACTTCAAGAATGATCAAATGAAATAAAGAAGGCCACTATATACTGGTTAGGGGAAAAATTCAAGATGAAGAGGTAAATGTATACTCACCAAACACGGGAGCACCCAACTATATAAGACAAATCTTAATGGACATAAAAATCTAATATCCAATACCACAATCTTAACAGGAGAACTTAACACCTCCTTATCCCAAAAAGATAGGTCAACCAGACAAAAAATCAGCAAAGAGATAGCAGAACTGAACCCGAGTTTGGAACAAATGAACTTCACAGACATATACAGAGTGTTTCACCCAACAACAGCTGAATATACATTTTTTTCAGCTGCACGTGGGGCATTTTCTAAAATAGACCACATACTGGTCCACAGATCATGCTTTAGTATATGGAACAAAGCAGAAATTATCCCATGCACATTATCTGACCACAGTGCAATAAAACTGGAAATAAACAAGGCAAGAAAACAGAAAAACACCATAAACACATGGAAATTGAACAACACTCTACTCAGCAACCAATGGGTCACAGATGAAATTAAACAAGAAATTCAACAATATCTACAATTCAAGGAAAATTCAAACTCAACTTATCGGAATTTATGGGATGTGGTGAAAGCAGTGCTCAGAAGAAATTTATAGCTGTGAACTCACACATTAGGAAAACAGAACAGGAAAAAAGAAACACCATAATGTTGCACCCCCAGCATCTAGAAAAGGAAGAGCAAACCAAACTCAAGCACAAGGACAGGAATAAACTATAAAAATTAGGGCAGAAATTAATTCAATTGAGACAAAGAAAACAGTTCAAAGAATTAATGAAACAAAAAGCTGGTTCTTTGAAACATTAAATAAAACTGATAATCCTCTAGATAACCTCATCAAAAAGAGGAAAGAAAAATTCAAATACAAGCAATAGAGAATGCTAATGGTCTAACTGTCACAGATTCAGTGGAAATTCAGATTCTTAACAGCTACTTGAGAACTTTTACTCTCACAGAATAGAACACACAGAAGAAATGGACAGATTCCTAGAAAGGCACAAATTACCACAACTGAATCAAGAAGATGTAACATCTCTCAATAACCTAATTACAGCCAATGAAATATGAAATGTAATAAGAAAAGCACTGACAAAGAAAAGTCCAGGTTCAGATGGATTCACAGCTGTATTCTACAAGAGATTTACAGAAGATATAATCCCTATACTCCTCAAAATCTTCAATGAAATTGAAAAGGAAGCAATCCTCCCAAAATCATTCCTGGAGGCAAGTATTATACTGATACCAAAACCAGGGAAAGACACAACTAGAAAAGAGAACTAAAGGCCAATCTCCCTCATGAACATAGATGCAAAAATCCTCAAGAAAATGCTAACAAGTAGAATACAGAAAATCACCTAGAAGATTATACACCATGAGCAGATAGGATTCCTCCCAGGGATACAAGGATGGTTCACTATATGCAAATTTATAAATGTAATACAGCATATCAATAGAGCCAAGTCTAAAAACAGCATGCTCATCTCAATTGATGCAGAAAAGGCTTTTGACAAAGTTCAACATTCATTCATGTTCAAAGTCCTACAGCATATTGGAACAGATGGCCTCTACTTCAATCAGATAAAAGACATCTATGGCAAAGCAATGGCTAATATAATTCTAAAGGGAGAAAAACTGTAATCTTTTACACTCAGATCTGGTACAAGACAAGGATGACCTCTATCACCCCTCCTTTTCAATATAGTTCTTGAGTCATTAGCTAGAGTCATTAGACAAGAGAGAGAAACAAAAGGAATAAGAATAGGTAAAGAAGTTATCATTATTTGCAGATGACATGATACTTTACTTGGAAGACCCAAAAACTCACCAAGAACCTACCAGAATTGATACACAAATTCAGTAGCATAGCAGGTTATAAAGTCAATACCCAAAAGTCAATAGCATTCCTCTACACAGATAACAAACACACTGAGAGGGAAATTATAGAAACAATACCTTTACAATAGCACCGAGGAAAATGAAATATCTTGAAATTCATCTAACTAAAGAAGTCAAAGATGTTTTCAGGGAAAATTACAGTACTCTGAAAAAAAGAGATCCTAGAGGATTTCAGAAAATGGAAAGATATTCCCTGCTCCTGGATAGGAAGAACCAACATTTTGAAGATGGCCATACTCCCAAAATTGCTGTATTGATTTATTTCTATCCCTATCAAATTACCACCAGCATACCTCACAGACCTAGAGAAACCATTCCTAAAATTTATTTGGAACCATAAATGACCTAGGATAGCAAAGGCAATCCTGGACAGCAAAGACAAGGCATTCTGGTCTTCTAAATACATACTACTTGTCATGACACACCAATTATGGCCAGACTCTATCTCAATTAAAAGTTTTTAGTTCTTTTTTTTAAAGGGATAATAAGTGAAAAAAAGACAAGAAGAAAAAAAATGTCACCGGACTGTCCTGCTACAATGATGTATATGGTTAGATTTCTAAATTTCTGTGTAAAAATATGTAACTGTTCATTCATATTTTGTAATTTTTTTAATTATTTTTTCATATTCAGTAAAGACTTGAAGTTTAACCTATCAATACTTGATGGAAAATACATGTTCCATCTTATGCCTAAGATGTTTGATATTCAGACAGATAATGAGGTTAAACCCACCTGCATATGTTGTAGGGCAGCAATAAGCTTCTCTTCTGGAGGGTTAACAACCTAAGTTTGCAGACCAAAAATTAGAGAAAAAGAAGGGCTGCAAGGACAGCCAACAATTTGGCCCTAGCCTTTCAAAGTCATTGAGGACTCAGGACATAGGAGAACCTATACTGTAACATCATGTAACTCAGTTGTGCCCCAAATTTTCTGATCACAGAGATTATGGGGCCACAGAGGAAAGTGATCGATGATGTAGAGTGTGCCTAAGGAAAGACACATGGAGAGAAAACATTCTCTCAGGTTTTCAAAGAGAGCAAATTGGTCAAGCAATGGCAATGACTCATCTACGTGGCTGACACTGACAACGGATTTACAAAGTGCAGTACAGAGTTTCAGGTTCAGTCCTGCGAGGACTTGACTGACCATGCCAGATAGAAAAGTTAGATATATAGATCTTGCTTTATCTTGGTCTTAACCATCCAGCCAAAAAGTGTAGAAACAAGGTACGAAAAGTGAGGCCATGTTAATATGCTGAGCCGTGGAAGGCTCAAGTCTTCAGATTCAGACAACCCACTACTATTGTGGAGTACTGAACTATATTGGAATATTTTGCTGAATTCATGCACCTACAATATTCGGACAAATTCAGATCCATCTCTGACAAAACTGAACAAACAAGGTGATATAAATGAAGTACAATTTTGTATATGTGTATACAAAATGGTTAGGATAGATATATAGCTACTTTCTCGTAATTCAATAAGAAGAAAGATCTGTACTAATAGTGTTTGGACAGGATATCATGTCTGCATCTTGTGCTATGAATGACTACTACAAAGACAACAATATGCAATGTATTAATTATTGTAATTCTCCTACCAATCTGTTTTGAAGCTGTCACATTGCAATTTTTTCTCAATAAAATTTGTAAAAATAAAAATAAATAAATAAAATATAATTGATTATTTAAAGCAAATGTATCATGGGATTTATAAAATATGTAGAAGGAAAATATATGATGAAACACAGCACTGAGAAGGGCAGTACAGAAGTAGAAATGAGAATTGCTTTGCCCTGTGTGTGAAGTGGTATAATATGGCTTGTATACAGCCACCATTAAGTGAGACACGCCAGCTGTAAACGCCAAAGCTATGGTTACAGTAGCGCATCAGGTGGGCTTCTGCTTGGCCCTTGAGGCTCTCCTTCTGGTTTTCGAGCCCCTGTGGATCCTCTCCCCCTTCTTTATACCTGAACCCATGACTTCTTTCTACTCCTCAGAGCATCACAAAGATAACAGAATGTACGTGGTCATGCCGCTCAGCACTGCACGCTTCCCTTGCCGGAGCGTCCCCTCTCTCTTGTTGGTAAAACATGATGGAATGAAGGCTTTTGCACTGATGTCATGAACCAGATGACAATAGAAATTCACCCTTATCATTCACATTCAGCATCATATTTATTGTCCTGTCCAGTATAATGCAGCAACAAAAATACATAAATGGGATAAATTTATAAAGGAAGAATCAAAACTCCCCTTTTGTCACAAGTCATCATCTACATAAAAAGGTGCAAAGGAATTCACCAGAACACCTACTAGAAATAAGAAGTGAATAGTTTTCTAGACAAATTAATATCTTAAAAAGCAGTAATTTTTCCCTTCATACCATCAAAAAAGGTCTAGCTGGGATTTACAATACTACAAAATATAAAAAGTATGAAATATTTATACCTGTAAGTCTTACAATAATGTGCAGACCTTTAAAAACTATAAAATATTGATAAGTCAAAGTTACTCTATTTAAATGGTCAGAGATACCTTTGTGAGGACTGGAAGACTTAATTACGTTATCGATTCTTTCCAAACCGAACAATGTACACAACCAAATTCCAATAAAAATATCAGCAAGGTTTTTAAGAAATAGAAAAAGTAAATCTAAAACAAGCATAAAAAGGCAAAGGAATTGATATAACTGAAATAATCTGTACAAATAAAACCAGTTCTCAGGATCTTAATGCCAGATGGAAGATTTACAATAAATCTAAATTAATGAAAACAAGGGAAAATTTAAAAATGGGTAGACACACCAGTCAATTGGACAGAAAAGAGAATCCATACTGAGACCTGCACATACCTGGTGGAGCTTTTACAATATTGTGATAAATTTCAGAGAATGAACAGCAGTCTTTTTGTACTCCTTACTAAACAGTTAAATATGTATTGCAATAATAAATATTTACACTTTCTTCAACCAGATTGATCAGTTAGGTTTCATCTGCACCTTGTAAAATAAAAAGAGAAGCCATAGGCCATGAGAAAATATTTGCAAAGTACATAATAGAAAAGAACTTACATAGAGAATACATAAATAACTTTCAAAATTCACAAGTATTAAAATAAGTAAGTGATGTTTCAAGAGAGCAAAGGAAATTAGTAGACACTGCACCAAAGAAAACATATTAACAATGAAATAGTTACATGAGAAGGTGTTCACTGTTATTAGTTATCAGAGAAAAGCAAATTAAAACCACAATGAAATACTACCTGCACCTGTTTAAAAAACTGCCAGTGCTGTGGATGGCTAATGATGTGCAATTGGTACAGTACACTTGGCTGGCAGGAGTGCAAAATAGTAGGCAATTTTAGAAATCTGTTTCTTTTAGTTAAAAAATTAACCCTAGATTTACTGTATAAATAAATCAGAGATTAATTTTATGTTATGTAAGTATATATTAGGAAAAGTGCTAGTGGGGACAGTGTTACCAACACACCATGTGATTTCTAATATGCAGTCCAACTTTATAGCAGCACACAGAAGTAATAAAAACTATGACTTGAGTTCAAGGACAGGAGATGTAATTGGTAAGAACAGACCCCAAGATGAAAAGGTACTGAAATTGGTAGACAAGGGATTAACACTTAAGTCAACTAGCATAAAATTATACAGGAATTTAAGGAAATAGTTGGGCACAGTGAGTAAATGGATATGAAATCACAGCAGAGAATAGAAACTAAAACACAAAACAAAGTAGAAATTCTAGAGTTAATGAAAAATTATTGCCTGAGCTTAGCACTTTAGAAGCAAAACAAGAAATGAATGCAAAAATAAATTTTGTAAATTTCTTAATATTTTAAAGAGAGAATAAAAAATTAACAAAAATAAATAAAACCTTCAGGATTATGAGATATCAAGTAGTGCAACACACATAATTGGATTTCTGAAAGGATAAAAATTAGAATATTAAATGAAAAAATATCTTTTTTGTGGTACCAGGGATTGAACTCAGGACCCTGTGCTGGCCAGGCAAGCACTTATTCTACTGAGCTATCTCCCTGTCCCTAGAAAAAATAATTTTTAATGATGAAAATTATATTTTTAAATGCTTTCATTACAAAATATATTTAATAAAAAAATGTGAAATCCTTTATTATAAACTATTGAAAAATAATAAATTAAACTTAAATTACAAAGGAGAAAGTAAGAAAAAATAAGAAATATGAAATAAAAATGACCTAATGGGAAAAATGAACATAATTTAAAGATTGGTTAAAAATAATAAATGGAATTGATAAAGAACTTGGATTATTCAGAAGAAAAATGAAGAAAAATGGAAAAGCCAATTCATGAATAAAAATAAATAAAGCGATACCAGTACATACCATAAACAATTAAAAGCACCATGAAGAAATAATCTAGTGAAATCTATTCAAATAAGCTTATCATTCTTTTAAAAATATTATCTTATATCTTACAAGACAAATTATTATATTTAAATGCTTTTTAATATTATAAATTTATTAAGATATAAATATTTATAATGAATTCAATTTATAATCAAAATGTCCTTAATCAGATGATTTTTATTGTTCACGACTTCGAAGATAGAACCCAGGACTTCCCATTTAGCTACGTATCAGACTTTATTTTCTCACAGGGTCTTACTCGCTGCTAAGCTGTACTGTGCGCTAGAAGCTGTCGCTGTCTCGTCCGCCTCCTGGATCCAGGAATCACAGGGTGGCACGGCCCGGCCTGCTCGGATGATTTCTTTGGTGAGTAAGATCCAGCATATAAAGGAGAAATGTCTGCAACTCCACACAGACCTTCAGAAAGCGAAAGGGCACGGGATGCTTTCCACTCACATCTGCGGGGCCAGCGTGAGCCCACAAAAGTTGGCATAATAATTATACCGTCAGCAGCAAGAAGAACATGGAGTAGGGTCGTGCACCAATGCGGACGCCCTTACCAAAATAACATGAAATCCAGCAGTACACAAAAATGATAATTAACACCTTTACTTTTAAATTATACTCTGAGTGTAAGAACCACAAAACTTTATTTATCGTGCTAAAATTAACTGATGTTATTCTTACACTAGCAGAATTAGAAAAACTGATTTTCATTATAAAAATCGTTTTATCAAATTAAAGACGTTTTCATGATGAACGCATCACAAAGTAAGGTGGAAAAGAACTTCCTTAAGCAGGTAAAGGACATTTACAAAGCCACCAGCGCACTCGGTGGCGACAGTCCAGAGGCCGTCCCCAGAGCCGGGAGCGCACCTGTCTGCACACGAGGTATCTGCAAGGGAAAGCCCAAAAGAATCCGCAAAAACCAAAATACATCAGTTTACAAAATAAATTGTCAACATAAAAACATTTATAATCAAAGCGTGAGGAAGCACTTCGTGTTCTGTGCTAACACAGTTAAGCTGCTTACGATAGACCCGTGAGAGCTGTGATGTTTACAATGATGTTGTAAGGAGAGGGCGTGTCAGCTGGGCCCGGCACACCTCCAGCTTTTGATTGAACTCAGACCGTTGAGCTTGCCAGGGAAGCGCTTATTCCATTGAGCCATCTCCCGGCCCTGTAACGGATTCTAAGAAGCCTTTCTCTGATGGGAGGCCCAGGGTCTCTCAACCCGTATGAAAGATTTATGCTTTTGCACTTTTACTGACTTTATTTATACTTCTGGCCATTTATACTTATATTTTTAGATTTGTAATCTTGAGCCTGTAAAGGGTGGGGACTTGCTGATCTCTGAGCTACCTTCAAGGCAGCTTTTTTCCCTGTCTCTTCAGATAGCACTTCACTTCTTTTCATTAGCAATAAACTTTATTTTTTTTTTGCTTTGCTGCTTTTTTTCATAATTTTATTGATAAACAGCAATGAGGCAGTTTCAAATCAAATCGCTAGGACAGTTTCAATAACTAACACACTGCATACATTCTTCTTAGTGGTTAATTGCTGTATAAGATGCGGACTTGAGATCCTATTTACAAACACCATTAGAACAAATCATCCTATTCATTAAGAGAATGTAACTATATATCTGTCCCATCCATTTTGTTTTTATTTAAATGATGTTCTATTTTTTTTAATTTTATTTATTTATTTGTGTGTGTGTGTGTGTGTGTGTGTGTGTGGCCAGCTCAGCCCACCAGGGGGCGGGGCTGGCTGGCATGTGGTGCTGGGGGATT
>NW_004524590.1:3127390-3130862 GCF_000260255.1 Octodon degus | reverse complement strand
TAATAGCATTGGGTCTTCTGTTCAACTGGCAATGTCAGAAATTATTGACCTGAGTCCCCCACAGCTCAACATAACAACGTGGCTTTACTTCCTATATTTCATCTTCATACTTTTCTACTGGATGGTTAAGACCAAGGTAAAGCAAGACCTATGCAACAAGAGTTGTAGCTTTTGGGTCTTTAAAGCAACCACATCACATTTGGCCCCAATTTTACAGTCACTTTCTCTTTGACCAAACTCTAAATTTTTCACATGCTTCAGCCCTGCATTTGTTCCTCACTCTCACTGTGAATATGGCTGGAGCCAGCCTGGATGTCGGGCTGTCTTGTCAGTTCCTCCACGGATGAGTCCTACCCTTTAAGTTTATTCTCACGCAGTCTTAGAACATGAGCAAAATGTAGACAAGTTCTTCTCCAGAATGCAGCACAGTGGTGTCTAGTTTAATTTCGAGTAGAGTCCTTGGTTATATCTCAGACCTCCTGAGCCTGGCCTTGACTGTCCACACTCCTACCAAGCTGCCGTCGGAGGCAGTGAGAATTACCCTCCACGCTCTGGCTGCACCTTTCTAAGGCTTCTCTAGCTCATATTTTCTGAGCCGTTCTAAACTGTTCCTACAGTCTAGTTCTGGAGACTTCTGAACAATGCTAGTATGTAAAGTCATATCTACAAGCCCATTTCTCCAGGAACTACTTTCTGTATTAGTTAGCTTTCCTGACACCGAGACCTAGAGCCTGGCACATACGACTTAGACAAGCAGAGATTTAATTTGGCTTAGAGTTTCAGGGGATTCATTCCATGATTGACTAATCAGGAGGCGGGAACTTTATGGAGGAAGGATTTGCTAGAGCAAAGTTGCTTAACTCATGGTGAGCAGTATACAAAGAAGAGAAACACCAAAAGAAAGGAAGAGGAGCCTGGTACAGGCGCCAAGGCCACGCTGCCTAACCAACCCGGACCCACCCAGCAGTAGCCTCTGCTGACCACTTGAGCAACTCCCAAGCTCATAAAGTTGAAAATCCACCTTCACTGTCACAAGACACCATATACAAACTTTTGTGGGAACACAATTCAGTTATTAGCTGAAGCATTAAGGCAAACACAATTCCATTTTGTCCTCACACATTCTGGCTTGTCCTTAGTTCCTCCCATTCCATTTCCATTTATCTTAACCACCAGCCCTGCTATCTACGTTCAATTCAAAGTCACAAAATACTTAAGAATGAATTAACAAAATAATTCTGGGCTGGCCAGATAGCTCAGCAGATTAAAGTGCCCGCGTAGGTAGACACAGGGTCCAGGGTTTGATCTCTGGCATGCTGTCCTGGCCCTACCCCTGATGTCTGCTGAGATGTGATTGAGACTGGGCCTGGTGGCACGTGCCCACAGTCCCAGTGCTTTGGGAGGCTGAGAACAGGAGGAACACTATGAGTCTGATCTGTGTGGTTAGACCCTGTATACCCTGTACTAAAAAAAAAAAAAAAAAAAAAAAAAAAAAAAAAATTACTGAGGAATATGAGAGACCTAAATAAAAGAATAGGTATCAGATGGGCATGAGTTTAAAAAAAATTTGAATCTTATTAAGCTGTCATCTCTCCACAAATTCATATAGATACAATGAGCTTCCAATCAAAATCTTTATGGACTTTTCTACAGAAATTGAGACACTGACTGTAAAATTTTTATGGAAAGGTAAATTATGATGAAAGATAATCTAGAATAAAAGAAAGGCAAACTTGTGAAAAATTCATTAAATACAAAGTTTCCTGTAACATTGAAAATGACATGGAAGTATGGCATTGAAGCAAGAATAACCAACACGATAAATGTGACAGGAAAGTGCAAACATGAGGGCACACTCACAGCACCTGTACTAAAGGCCATTCTCATTAACTTCTAATTAATGAGAATTTATTTATTTGGTACAGGATCTCACTATGGGGTCTCATAGTGATCCTGCTGTCTGAGGCTCCCTATTGCTGGGATTACAGGCATGTGGCACCACGCCTGGTTTGGGTGGCCAGCACGGAGCATCTGGGTTCTGGAGCTGGCCCGGCATGTGGTACCGTTGAGCCAGCCTGGGTCTCTGCACTTGTTAGGCTGGTGGTTAGACTACCAAGCTATCTCCCCAGCCCCAGAACTGACTTTTCTTTCAGAATTGACTTTTTAAGGCTTAATATTTCAAAAACAATTTTTTCAATACTTGATCAAAAAGGTGTAGTAAAATATTTCTTGTCTTCATTTGTCCTACTGCTATCTACACAGAAAAATTAGAAGACGCCTGAACCACCTTCATAGGAGATTGGAAAGAGCTAAAGTCATATAGCAACCAGGCAAATGTGCTGTGTGCAGAATGCTTGGAAATGCCACGTCACTTCACAGCTGCTCCACAGCCTACCTGAAGCCTACCTGACAGGATGCTCTGAATCTGGAGGAAGAAGTGGCTCAGTTTCCTGTTCCCTCACTCCAGTGAAAGGGAACAGAGTGGAACCTCCTTGCAATGTTCCAGTCTGTGTGAGTGCTACAGGAAGAACTTATCTCCGTCATGTCTAACTCTTACCTCAGGCAGGAAGCTAAGCCAACCTAGCCCACGACAGCAGCGGACAGACTCACCCTCACAGATCCCTGAGGGAGGGATATATGGTGGCCACACACAACAGAGGACCTGAGACCCAGCAGCAGCAGTGAGACACTGAACGAAAGCACTGAAAAGTACCTGCTGATAAATGGAGGATAGGAATGGCACCTCAAGGCCCAGGCGCGACACATGTCCCGTGCAGGCCTAAAAAGACCCCGAATTTCACCTCAGATCAATCCCTAGGACCTCAGCAGGCCAAGCTAACCGGCGAGGGAGGGATAGCAGCAGCACAGGCCCAAGGGCAGGCACTGGGAGGGGCGGGTGTGTTTCCAAATATCCAATGTCCAAAACAATAGCAAGACAAGAAAGAGAAAACATAGATCATTTAAGCAAAAACCTGATCTGGCACCCAGTGTTCTTACCAAATAAGAACTTTAAAATAGCTATTTACATTATGCTCAAAAGCAAAGAGAAAACACAAAGCATTACAGAAATCAGGAAAATTTACATGAACTGTTATCATATATAACTAGATGCCCCTAAAGCCTCATGCAGTCATAGGTGAGGCTTCTCAGAGGTAGGAAGATTTTGGAGTTGTGTGTTTCTCCTCTATTTGATGCCCCTCTGCACGCCTCTCTGCCTTTGATCCAGCCAATTATGGGCTGAAACTTCTGCAAGCTGTGACCTGAGATAAACTTTCCTTTAAATTTAGGTGTCTGGGTATTTTATCTCAGCAACAAGAAAAGTATCTAAGACAGACGAAAGAAAGAAAGAAGGAAAGAAAGAAAGAAAGAAAGAAAGAAAGAAAGAAAGAAAGAAAGAAAGAAAAAAGAAAGAAAGAAAGAAAGAAAGAAAGAAAGAAAGAAAGAAAAATTGGCCAATGTCCCTGATGATATG
>NW_004524590.1:3122346-3127290 GCF_000260255.1 Octodon degus | reverse complement strand
AAAGAAAGAAAGAAAGAAAGAAAGAAAGAAAGAAAGAAAGAAAGAAAGAAAGAAAGGAAGAAAGGAAGGAAGGAAGGAAGGAAGGAAGAAAGACCAACAAAGAGAAATTATAAAAAATAATCAATTCAAAGATTGAGAAAATATGATTATGAAATTAAAAATTTCATTAGAGGGTTTGAATTAATCTTGAAACATGAGAACAAAATCAGAAAAATTATTACTGTCTGTTTTACTTTTTCTTAATGTATTTAGTACAGGGGCTACAGGGTCTCACTTCCCAGATTGGACTTGTAGTGATTCTCCTGTTTTCAGCCTCCCAAGTGCTGGGATTACAGGCACGCCACCATGTCCAGTCTCAGTGGGTCCCAGCTGTGGGGCCAGCACGGCACACAGAAGATCAAACCCTGGCCACTTCAACTATCCGTTTTTCTAAAGCTAGAGTAGTCAAGACAATATTCAAATATATAATACTGAATTAGGAAACAAAATAAAAATAAAAACCTGACATGCATAAAAACATCACTTTACTTGTGACAGAGAATTTACAATTAAATGAGGGAGGTACTTGAACAATTTAAAACCCATTAGGGAAAAAAATTAACCTGTTCTCTACCTCAAACTGTACTATACTATATTCCTTCATTATTGCTCTGTCCTAGAACCCCCAGAATATGCTTGAGTAGGTACCAGAGATACCACTAAACTATATATGTATGCATGTAGACATACAAAAGTTGTTACTCTTATTGTAGGCCTTCATAATTCAACACATTATTTTTTGTTTCTGTACTTAAGAATAATGGGCCAGCCAAACAGCTCAGCAGATTAAAGTGCCTTTAAGCAGGGGCAGGGCCCAGGGATTCAATCCCCTGGCCTGCCACGCCGGCCCCACCCCCAGGGTGCACTGGGGTGACAGTTGAGACTGAGCGCCGTGGGACACACCTGTAATCCCAGCTCTTAGGAGGCTGTAAACAAGTGGATCACTGTGAGTCTGATCTAGTAGTGAGACCCTGAACACCCTGTAGACCTTTTCCTAAAATACAAAAAGAAGAAGAAGAAGGAGAAGGAGAAGGGGAAGGAGAAGGAGAAGGAGAAGAAGCAGAAGAAGAAGCAGAAGCAGAAGAAGAAGAAGAAGCAGAAGCAGAAGCAGAAGCAGAAGCAGAAGCAGAAGCAGAAGCAGAAGCAGAAGCAGAAGCAGAAGCAGAAGCAGAAGCAGAAGCAGAAGCAGAAGAAGAAGAAGAAGAAGAAGAAGAAGAAGAAGAAGAAGAAGAAGAAGAAGAAGAAGAAGAATTTCCACTTAAAGCATTATATGGCTTCTCTATGTCATATTTGAGTTCCCAGAATGACTACTCCTGAGGTTAGGTTCATCATTAAGTAAAATAAAAGTTACCTGAATACAAGCACTGTGCCACTATGACAGTCAATCTTATATCCTAAATAGTCATTAGTGGCTAATGTGAAGGTATATAATTTCTTTACTTCAGTTGCTATCATCTCAGAAATTTCAGGTATATGACTTCCAAGTTCTTCTATAATCTTATCTCCTGGACTTGTTTTGGGCTGGCTAGAGATGTGAGATTGCCTTTAAGCAGAGGCAGAGTCCAGGGGTTCAATCTCCAGGCCTGCCATGCCAGACCCACCCCCAGGGAATGCTAAGGTGACGACTGAGACTGACTGGTGGCACACACCTCTAATCAGTCAGCTGCGCCTTCTTGCCCTGAAGACCACCACGGACAATTGCCCTGACAATCACAGTGACCTACAGGAGCCTTGGGGAGCACTACACTGCACCAATAAACCATCAAGAGAGCCTTGCACGTCTTCAGTCTGCACTCATCATCATTGGATCCTTCTTGAACTGTGGCTTGCCTCCCTAGTCTTAACGAGGTAGAAAGTACATTGAAGCCCACACAGCAGGAGCATTGGTGAGCCTACCCTGCCCTCCCACACTTGGGAGAGCCTTGCCGACCTGCACCACACCCATCCATAGTCACCGCAAAAAGCGACAAAAGGAAGAACAAAAGGCAATCTCAGACCTCTAGCCAACCCAAAACAAGTCCAAGAAACAAGATTATAGAAGAACGTGGAAGTCATATACCTGAAATTTCTTAGATGATAGCAACTGAGGTAAAGAAACAACTCCATCAGTCTATGGAAGTAAAATATCAGAAATAAGCTCTCAGGTAAAAAAGGAAATGACAACAATTATGAAAGAATTACTCAATGCGTCTAAGGAAGACACAGATTTAAAAAAACAGAAGGGAACAGGAAAATGATGGAAACATTGAATGAACAATACAGGAAAGATCTAGAATGCATGAAACAGATTCAAACTGATATCCAGAACATTAAGAATTCCATTGAAAGCTGGCAAAACTGGGGTCCAACCCAGGCCCGCCGCATGAGTGAGACCTTTCTCTGTGCTCTTGGGACCCCTCCACCCTTCCGGATCCAGCCCAAGCCCCCGCAAGAGTAAGAATTTCCACCATGCTCTCTGGACCCCTCAACCCCCTCCGGATCCAGCCCAGGCCTGCCACATGATTGAGACCTTCCTCCATGTTCTCAGGACCCCTCTACCCCTCCGGATCCAGTAGAGGCTCCCTAATGAGTGAGACTTTCTGAATCGCTCTCAGGACACTGTAACTCTCTAGAGCCAGCCCAAACCCAGGACCTGCAAGTGTGTGGGAGAGCTTCCCAGCTCCCCGGCCCCCCGCTCCTACCCTGCAGACCCAGCCCAACCTGGCATACAGGCCTGGGGTGAAACTCTGCATTTCAAGTCCCTGAAGAGAAAGGAGGGGCCAGAACCACCCAGCTAATCCAGGAGCAGAACACCTGGCCAGAAGGGCACAAGTTCATGCCGAAGGGCTGCAGCAGGAAGGAGTTTAGCACAGCAGCCAGACCCAAGCCAGGCATAACAGGATGAATTCAGACTTTGTAGATCTGAATGTCAGGAGGTGCCCAGATGATAACTGCTCCAAAGCTCTGCACCAGAGATCACGGGACAGCGCTGTGCGACATGACACAGAGAAGGAGCAACATGCAAGCTCAGGCCGAGCCCACCCAGAGCAAGTGCAGAGGACACCAGCGCAGAAGACATTGGGAATCACACAGCTGAAATGTCTGAATCAATAGTGTCTGAAGTAAAGAAACAATAGCAGAAAGGTACAGAGGAACTCAGATCAGAAATAACCTCTGAAATAAAAAAGCAAATCTCTGAATTAAGAGCATCTGAAGAAAAGAATCAAATGCAGAAACATATTGAGGAAATAAGATCAGAAATAATCTCTGTATTAATAATTAATAATCTCTGTATTAAGAATTAATAACTGCTTCTCAAGAAGACACTAATGAAAAATAGAGATTAGAAAAATGATGGAATCCTTCAATGAGCAATATAGAAAAAAATAAATCGCATGCAGCAGAGTCAAAGAGATATAGAGGAACTTAAAAACTGTATCACAAGCTTGCAAAACCATTTGAGTGAAAGGGAAGACAGAGTTTCAGACCTTGAAGTCAAGGTCAAATCTAGTGAAAAAGTAAGAAAAAATCTCTTAAAAACAATAAGAATTAAGGAAAAAGTAATTCACAACCTTCAGGATGATGCAAACATGAACAATGTGAGACTAATAGGCATCGATGAGAAGGAAGGAGTCAACACAAATGATATGAAAAGAATGTGAGCAGAAGTAATAGCAGAAAACTTCCCAAATATGAGAAAACAATCTGACACTAAGCTAACTCAAAGCATAAAGAACTCGAAATTACCTCGACCCAATAAAAGACACAATGAGACATACAATAGTCAAGATCCCAGATATCTAGCACAAGAACAATATAAGGAAAGCCGCTAGAGAAAAGAAGCAGATCACATTTAAAGGAAAACCCATCAGAATTACAGCCAACTTCTCTTCACAAACGATGAAGGCAAAAAGAACATGGAGCAGAGTACTTCAAGTCCTCTATGAAAACAAATTCCAGCCCAGACCACTATACCCTGCAAAACTTTCTTTCTGGTTTGATGGAGAAGTGAAATACTTCCATGACAAAGAACAACTAAAGAATTTCATGATGACAAAGCCAACCCTACACAGACTACTAAAAGATGTTCCAGAGAGAGAAACCAAAATGATCAGAACCCCATGAATGACAATAGAAGGAACCCACTAAACATGGCAAACAATTACAAACAGGAGAAAAAGGAATAAACAACAGCATGTAAATAACATGTCCACCATAAGTCAATACATCACAATTATAACCACCAATATAAACGAACTCAATTCACCAATTAAAATAAATAGACTGGCACAGTGCATTAGGAAACAAAATCCAACAATATGCTGTATACAAGAAACACATGTAACTCAAAAAGAAATTCATAGGCTGAAAGTCAAAGGATGGAAAGCAATACAACATGTCCCTACACCTCAGAAAAAAGCAGGGGTAGCAATCCTGTTCTCAGACAGTCTCAGCTTCAAACCAAGAATGATCAAACAAAATAAAGAAGGCCACTATATACTGGTTAGGGGAAAAATTCAAGAGGAAGAGGTAACACTTATAAATATGTATGCACCAAACACAGGAGCACCCTACTATATAAGACAAATCTTAAAAGACATGAAAAATCTAATATCCAATATCACAATCTTAACAGGAGAAATTAACACCCCTATATTGCAAAAAGGTCAAGCAGATGAAAATTAGCAAATAAATAACAACTGAACCAGAGCTTGCAACAAATGGACTTAGTGGACATACACAGACTGTTACACCCAACCACAGCTGAATACACATTCTTTTTTTTTCAAAGTTTTATTGATAAACAGATAGCAATGAGACAGTTTCAAATCCAATCAGAAGTACAGTTTCAACAAATAATACACTGCATATATTCTTCTTAGTGGTTAATTGCTGTACAAGAAGTGGACTTGTGATCCTATTTAC
>NW_004524590.1:3114385-3120736 GCF_000260255.1 Octodon degus | reverse complement strand
TATTTCACTTATGAGTATATGTTCAAGTGGCATCCACTTCAATATAAAGGCTTGCAGTTTATCATTCTTAATAGCTGAATAATACTCCATTGTTGAATACACATTCTTTTCAGCTTCACATGGATCATTTTCTAAAATAGACCACATGTGCCTAAAAAGTCAGGCACAAATTATCTGAATTTATGGAACGTGATGAAATCAGTTCTCAGAGGGAAATTCATAGCTGTGAACTCATACATGAGGAAAACAGACGGGAACAAATGTACACCCTAAGGCTGCACCTCCAACATCTAGAACAGGAAGAGCAAACCAAATCCAAAGTCCAAAGACAGAAAGAAATCATAAAGATTAGAGCAGAAATTAATTCAACTGAGACAAAGAAAACAGGTAAAAGAATTAACAAATAAAAAGGTGGTTGTCTAAAAGATTAAATAAAATTGATAAATCCCTAGCTAACTTCATCAAAAAGAGGAAAGAAAAAATTCAAATACAAGAAATAAGGAATGAAAAGGGTGTAATTACCCCAGCCCCAGTGGAAATTCAGAAGATTATCAATAGCTACTTTGAGAATCTTTACTCTCACAAAACAGAAGACACAGCTAAAACAGATTCCTAAAAAGGTGTAAATCACCAAAACTGAATCAAGAGATATAACAACTCTCAAGAACCCATTAACCGCCAATGAAATATAAAATGTAATTAAAAAAAAACTATTGACAATCAAAGTCCAGATACTGATGGATTCACATCTGAATTCTACAAGAATTTACAGAAGATATAATCCCTATACTCCTCAAACTCTTCCATGAAATTGAAAAGGAAGCAATCCTCCCAAATTAATTCCTGGAAGCAAGTATTATACTGATACCAAAACCAGGGAAAGACACAACTAAGAAAGAGAACTACAGCCTGATCTCCCTCATGAACATAGATGCAAAAGTACTCAATAAAATCCTAGCAAATAGAATACAGCAAATCACCAGGAAGATCATACATCATGACCAGGTAGGATTCATCCCAGGGATGCAAGGATGGTTCAATATTCGCAAATCCATAAATATAATCCACTATATCAATCGAGCCAAATCTAAAAACCACATTCTCATCTCAATTGATGTGGAAAAGGCTTTTAACAAAATTCAACACTCATTCATGCTCAAAATCCTACAGAAAATTGGAATACATGGCCTCTACTTCAATCTAATAAAAGTCCACTATGCCAACCCAATGGCTAACACAATTCTAAATGGGGAAAAACTGAAATGTTTTACTCTCAGGTCTGGTACAACACAAGGATATCCTCTATCACCCCTCCTATTCAATATAGTTTTGGAATCATTAGCTAAAGCCATTAGACAAGAGAATAAAAGGAAAAAGACTAGGTAAAGAGTTGAATTATCACTCTTTGCAGATGACACCATACTTTACTTGGAAAACCCAAAAAACTCCACCAAGAAAGGATTCAAAGTCAATATCCACAAGCCAATTATCATTCATCTACACAGATAACAAACACACTGAGAGAGACATTAGAGAAACAAGACCTTTTACAATATTACTGAGGAAAATGGAATACCTTGGATTTAATCTAACTAAAGAAGTCTAAGATCTTTTCAATGAAAATTACAGTACTCTTAAAAAAGAGATCCTAGAGGATTTCAGAAAATGGAAAGATATTCCCCGCTCCTGGATAGGAAGAACCAACATTGTGATGATGGCCACATTCCCAAAATTGTTGTACAGATTTAATGCAATCCCTATCAAACTACCACCAACATACCTCCCAGACCTAAAGAAATCATTCCTAAAATTTATTTGGAGCCCCAGAAGACCTAGAATAGCAAAGGCAATCTTGGACAACAAAGACAAGGCAGGAAGCATTACAATTTCTGACTTGAAACTATACTACAAGGCTACTGTGATCAAATCAGCATGGTACTAGCAACAAAATAGACCTGAGGATCAATAGAATGGATTAGAAAATGGAGAAGCCTCCACAAATACTGTCACCTACCTTATCTTTGATGAAGTGACCAAACATGCTCACAGGAAGAAGGATAACCTCTCTGACAAATGGTGCTGGAAAAACTGGCTCCATACATGCCAAAAACTGAAACTTGACCAAGGTCTATCACCATGCACTAAGCTAAAGTTAAAATGCATTAAAGATCTAAACATTAAAATAGAAACAATATATCCCCTGGAAGAGAAAGTCGGAAGAAATCTTGAAGACATATGGGGTACATAAGGAATTCATGAACAAAAATCAAATCACACGGGTAATACTCCAAAGAATTTAAAAACTGGAACCTCCTGTTATTGAGAAGTTTTCAGTCATCAAAAGAAATTACCAATAAAGTGAAAAGAAAACCCATAAATTTGGGAAAAAATCTTGACTAATAAGCACTGAGATAAGGGTCTGCTCTGTAAAGACCCAGTCCAGAAATGGGCATCCAAGATGAATGCACACTTCTCAGAGGACAAAGTTAAAGAAGCAAACAAATATATGAAAAAATGCTCCACATCGCTAGCCATCCATGAAATGCAAATTAAAACAACACTGAGATACCATCTCACCCCAGAAAGAATGGCTATCATAAAGAAATCACCCAATAACAAATGTTGGAGAGTCTGTGGGGAAAAAGGAACCCTTCTCCACTGCTGGTGGGAGTGTAGACTGGTGCACTCGTTATGGAAATCAGTGTGGAGACTCCTTAGAAAAGTTGGACTGGAAATCCCCTTTAAACCAGCTATCCCTCTACTGGGAATTTTCCCAGAGGAACTGAAAACATCATATCATAGGGATATAGCTGCACCTATATTTATAGCAGCACAATTTGTGGTAGCCAAATCTTGGAAAAAACCAAGATGCCCATCACCTGAGGAATGGTTGAAAAAGATGTGGTATTTTTATACATGAAGTATTACTCAGTTATAAAGAATGATAAACTCAAAGACTTCATATTTAAATGGATGCCACTTGAGGATATACTCATAAGTGAAATAAATGAGATCCACATGTGTAAATATCATATAGTCTCCCTAGTATAAGAACTCAAAAGAAAAAATACAAATTGAAAGTTGTAACACAATTAAAAGGAAAGTGAGAACTTGAGAATAAGACAATGAAGAGAGGACAATGAGAAAAGCTAGGAAACATGACAGGGGCAAAGCCATCCATTTATATGTACAAGATAGGTAGAACAATAATCCAGAGAATCTTTAGCAGGTTTTCAAAGCTAGCAGTTAATTGGCATTATTCTCATCCCGACTAACTATATGTGCTGACACATGTGAACTAAGCAACTGCACTGATGATAGCACTGTGTAATGGTAGGGTCACGCTTGGAATGCCTGCCATTCAGGTCTTCTAAATACGTACTGCTTGTCATGACATGCTAATTACTGCCATCCTGTCTCTCAAGTAAATGTTTCTTCAAAAAAATTGTAATAAATGAAAACAAGAGACAAGAAAAGAAAGGTCCAGGGACTGTCCTGCTACAATGCTGTATATGGTTAATTTCTAAACTTCTGTGTAAAAATATGTAGTTTATTCCTATTTTTTAAAATATCTTTATATTTTTTCAATTTTTTTCTTCATATTCTGTAGGGACTTAAATGTTAACGTAGTGATACTTCGTGGAAAATACCTATTCCATGTTAGGTTTAAGATGTTTGATATTCAGACAGATAGTGAGGTTAAGCTCAACTGCATATGTTGTAGGGTAATAACAATAAGCTTCTCTTCTGAAGGGTTAACAACCTAAGTTTGTAGAAAAAAAATTAGTGAAAAAGAAGGGCTGCAAGGATAGCAGACATTTTGGCCCTACCCTTCAAGGTCAGTGAAGACTCAAGACATAGGAGAACCTGTACTGTAACATCCCATAACTCAGTTGCATCCCTAATTTTCTGATCAAGGAGATTATGTGGCCACAGAGCAACGTGATTGATGATGTAGAGTGTGCCTAAGGAGAGTCACAAGGAGAGAAAATATTCTCTCCGGCTTTAAAAGAGAGTTAATTTGTCAAGCAATGGCTATGTCTCATCCACATGCCTGACATTGACAAAGGATCTACATACTGCAATACAGGGTTTCAGGATAAATCCTGAGGGGATTTGACTGACCTTGTCAGATATAAAAGCTACATTTCTTGTTATATAGGTCTTGTTTATCTTGGTCTTAACCATCCAGCAGAAAAGTATAAAAACAAAGTATAAGAAGTAAAGCCATATTAATATGCTGAGCTGTAAAAGGCTCAAGTCAACAACTTCTGACATTGCCAGTCTTACAGAAAACCGACTACTATTTTGGACTACTGGACTATATTGGGTTACTTTGCTGAATTCATGAACCTGTAATATTTAAATGACAATGGAATACCCTTCTCTGACAAACCTAAACAAAGAAAGGGGATACAAATTAACAACCATATTGTATCTGTATATTCAAAATAGGATAGATATACAGCTACATTCTCTTAATTCAATGAATAGAGAGATTTATTCTAATAGTGTTTGTAAAGAGGATATCATGTTTGCATCTTGTACAATGAATAACCACTAATACAACAATATGCAATGTATGAATTATTGAAACTGTCATATTAATCAGTTTTGAAACTGTCTCATTGCTATTTCTTTCACAAGAAAATTATTAAAAATAAAGAAAGAATCAATAGCATTTCTATACATAAACAACAAATCCAGCAAGAAATTATGGAAACTACACCTTTCACTATAACCCCAAAAAAAAAAAAAAAAAGAAATACTTAGGAATCTATCTCACAAAGGACATAAAAGACATCTACAGTGAAAATTATAGTAATCTGAAAAAACGAGTTTGAAGAAGATTTCAGAAAATGGAAAGATATTCCTTGCTCCTGGACAGGAAGAACCAACCCTGTGAAAATAGCCATACTCCCAAAATTGTTATACAGATTCAATCCAATCCCAACTAAATAACATTAGTATACTTCACACATATAGAAAAACACTCCTAAAATTTATGTGGATCCGGAAGAGGTCTAGAATAATCCAGAGCAACAGAGGAAAGGCAGGAGGCATCACAATCCCTGACTTGAAATTGTACAAAATCTCCTGTGATAAAATCAGCATGGTACTGGCATAAAAAAAACACATAAACTTATCATTAATGGAACCAATTAGAAGATACAGACAGAACTACAAGCATACTCAGCCACCTTATCTTTGACAAAGGGGCCAGACATGTTCATTGGAAGAAAGACAGCCTCTTGAATAAATGGTGCTGGAAATACTGACTCTCCACATGTCAGAGGTATAAAATAGACCCATGCCTATCACTATGCACAAAACTACAGTAAAAATGGATCAAAGATTCAAACATTAAAACTGAAGCACTAAATTTTCTGGAAAATAAAGCCAGTAGAAACCTTAATGACATAGGGATAGGTAAAGAGTTCTTGAACAAAAATGAAACTTCCCAGGAAATACTTCAAAGAACCAACAATTGAGATCTCATCTTTTTGAAAAATTTCTGCACGTCAAAAGAAATCACCAATACAGTAAAAAGAAAACCCACAAAGTAAGAGACAATTAGAGCAGACTCTTTCAGAAAAAGGATTCCAATCTAGAACAAAAAAGAATTTTAAAATAATTAGGCCTCCAAAATTCAAAGACCCAATCAAAAACTGAGCACCTGAGATGAATACACACCTCATAAATTAAGAGATACAATTGCCCAATAAATATATGAAAAAATATGTTCAATATCATTGGTCATTCAACAGATGCAAATTAGAACAATGCAGAGATTCCATTTCACCCCAGAAAGAATAGCTATCATCAAGATGTCAACAAGTAACAAATACTGGAGAGGCTGTGGGGAAAAAGAAACACTTCTCCACTGTTGGTGGGAGTGCGGGCTAGTGCAACCAGTATGGAAATCAGCATGGAGATTCATCCAAAAGCTAGGATTGAAGGTCCCATTCAAGCCAGCTCTTCCCCTCCTATATATTTTTCCGAAAGAACTGAAATCATCATGCCACAGTGATATATGTGCACCCATGTTTAGAGCAGCACATGTTGTCATAGCTAAATCTTAGAAACAACCCAAATCCCCATCAACTGAGGAATGAATAAAAAAAGAAATGGTATTTTTACACAATGGAATATCATTCAGCTATTAAAAAAGATAAGTTTGGTAGGAATTTCTGCCGACTTCCGGGAACCCCCAGACCCAGTCCTAGCCCAGGTCCGGTGAGTGTGTGGAGAGCTGCCTGCTACCCTGCGCTGGCGGGACCAGTCCCAGCCCAGGCGCAGCATTGGCCGGACCTTCTCCCATCCCCTCGGGCCGCCCCACACCACTCTGCC
>NW_004524590.1:3098136-3111370 GCF_000260255.1 Octodon degus | reverse complement strand
CCCGCATCTTGTACAGCAATTAACCACTAAGAAGAATATATGCAGTGTATTATTTGTTGAAACTGTACTTCCGATTTGATTTGAAACTGTCTCATATATAAAACTGTCGGAAAAAAAAAGAAAACAAAAAAAGATAAGTTTGAGTATTTATAGATAAATGGATTCAGCTAGAGACTCTATTAGTAAGAGAAATAAAATAGATCCACATGTGCAAACATTGGATTATCTTGCAAGTGTGAGAAACAGAAAAAAACAATGAAAATCTACAAGGTACAACAGATATTGTGAAAGGGAAAAAAATTTCAATGGGAAGGAAAAACTGGTTTGAGGAAAAGGACAAACGAAAGAAGGGAAAATATATTTAGGTATATATGCAGAATAGTTTGGATAATGGTCGATTTCTGCTGGTCTTTTACAAGGAGCAATTAATGTTTCAACTTTTTTTTACTTTGATTTTTTTTCCTCTTTTGAATTTTTTATAACTTTTTTGTTATTGTTTTGTTTTGTTTTTTCTTTAAATGAATCTTGCATGTTTATATCTGCTAATCTGAACAACTAATTTAGAGATATTCAACCACTGTTGAGTTCCTACTTTGTTTAGTAAAATCTTGTCTCATTTCTAGTATTTTTTCTATCACTATTTTGTATTCTTTCAAAATGAAAAAAAATAAAGATTAGATTAAGAAAGTAAAGCCACAAGGTAGAAAATAATCGCAGTGTATGTATTCAACCAAGGATTAGCATGCAAACATATCTTCACCCTTTCTGTAGTGATAGTCTCTGTACCATCTCTTTTTTCTTTACTCTAAGTTAGCCTTGTGATTTTCTTTGGTAGATGGGACAAGAATAGAGTGATACAAACACAGACACAGTAGAAATCTCTTACTCCTTTTACTCAAAGGTTTACTACAAAGCTTAAAAGATCAACTTAACACAGTATCTGCCTAGTTATTTTCAGTCAGGGCTTGAGAAGAACAAACTGTCTTCTTCTTTGCGGGGAAAGGCAGAGTGCTCTCTTGGCCCTAGAGGATGTACAGCAGCTTATCTTAATAGAGTAGCTTTATGCAAGTACGTGTGCTTTTCTATTTAAAGTAAAAATATAGAATACAGAGAGAGCGAGATACCACAATCTAAAAACAAGCGGGACGCGATACCGCCCACCGGCAATCAATCCCAGAACTCTGAGAGGCTGAAGCAGCAGTACCACAAGCTCCATGCCATCCTGAGCGATTTCATGAGTTAGCAGACCCTGCCTTAAAATAAAAGGTCAAACCTGGCTAGGAATGTAGCTTAGTAGGGAGGTCCTGGGTTCAATACCCAGTACCACAAAAAAGAAAGAAAGAAAAGAAGAAAGAAATGAAGAAAAGGAAGGAAGGAAGGAAGGAAGGAAGGAAGGAAGGAAGGAAGGAAGGAAGGAAGGAAGGAAGGAGAAAATAAACAAGATATATTTTAGTTTCATTAATCTTCTGAGGCTCTGGGGAAAAAAATAAAGACACCTTCCGCAAGGACGCGTCCTCTCATTCCACAGATAAATAAGCAAACGCGGGTGCGGTGTACCACTTCCGGGACTGCCTAAGCCTGTCAGCACACAGAAGAAAGAGGGTGGCTACTGCAAGCAGCTAATTACAAACCTCTTAATGTTCACACCGCAATTAAAGACATTTATTCTTGGTGAAGGATGTCTCATAAGCTCGCAGGAGCCCGGCAAGGAAGCTTTTCCCGTGCTTTCAAATAACCCGTCCATAAATTAGGAGAGTCTAGCAATAAAAAGGGCCAATTAAAGTGATTAGTTCTGCATGTAATTTAGTTTATTTTCACTCAAGCTCTTCAGCCTCCTTCCCTCCTTTCCAAGGACAACGTTCTGCAAACCAAACAGCCATATTTCAGCGTATGCCCACACAGCTCCAAGAAAAATTGCTTTTGAAGAACGGAGGAAAGGGCCATTATTTACCCATTTGGGACACTCCTTCCATATTAAAATCAGAGATTCGCAAATAAGAGAAAGCGTGACAGTTCGTCCAAAGCCCAGTCTGGTCCGCAGAGCCCTTGGAAGGAAGGGCAAGTGTCACATGGGAAGGGGATGAGCTTGGGGCCAGAGGGACGGCCGGAAGCTGCGCACTCAGACCCACTTATCCCTGCGCTGGGGCCTCATGTGCACAGCGAGGGCGATGGCGACAGCACCAGGGCTGGACCCAGACCCAGGGCACTGCACGGTCCTTGAGGATCTGCAGCGCCCTCCCTCTGCCTCTGAGAAGCCCTGTAGTTCCGCGAAGGCTGTGGCCCCTATCACACAGGATCTCCCATTCTTCTTCATTGGGCCAAAGGACCCAGCTCTGTGAAAGTTTAATTTCAAATTGTTCACAGGAAGTTTGCAAAAGTGAAAAGCAGGCTCTGCCCCCACCCTCCCTGCTCAAACAGGCCCTTTAAATTGTCCTACTGATAGAGGGAGAAAACCTGATCTAGGGAGGGTGACCTCCAAATGATACAGGGAACCTCCAAATGACAGGGAAAAAGTGATCCTCCTGACCTGACCTGCACGAGTTTGTGTTCTCTACAACGGAAGAATGAATTTTAGGAATAAACAGAGGTTATGAGCAGAATATATTGATTGAGGGAAAGAAAGCTCTTGTCTGAGAGAGGGACAGGAGGGGGGTCCCGAACGGGTTGTTCCCCCAGGAGCTATCTCTTCCAGGGACTTTTATAGTGTAAAACCATGTAGGGCTAAGGTGGAGAAAGTGGGAACTCTCTTAGGTGGATGTGGGGTGGGACAGAACTATAGTCAACCAATGGGATTACAAGCACCATTGCTCAGGGAAAATTAATTAAGCCTGGAACTAAATGGGAAAGGGAGTCATGTAGCAAGCAGGCATGAATGTAAAACAGAACTTTATCTGGTAGCCATCAGATAAGGACTCTTTCTGGCTTTCTCAGGGTAGTGCTCAATCTCAGATGCCAATCTTTATGGAGGTTAGCATTTGTTTGCTCTTTAGGTCTGGCTCACAGCGGGAGCATCCACCACTCCCACAGTTGTAAGGTAACTTGTCTTTTGTGCTGTCTCCTTGGAGGGCCTGGCCCTGTCTGACTGCCTATAATATTTCTATCTAACTCGGCTGCTGCAACACCAGCACGGTCCACAGCCAGGCGCTCCTGATGGCTCACCCCTTCTGTCCAAGGGGATCATCTGCAGCTTTCAGAACTCCCAGGATGGGGCCAGGGAGATGGCTCAGTAGAATAAGCGCTTCCCTGGCAAGTGCAAGCGCCTGAGTTCAATCCCTGGTTTTGGCAAGAAAAAAAAACAGAACTCTCAGGATCTCCCACACCACCCACTCGCCCACACCACCCACTCACCAGATATCCTGAGAAACAGTGGTGTGAGGCAGGGAGCAGTCCTGGAAGTCTCCCTTCTCTAGCCTGGACACCTAGACATGCGCACTCACTGTGATGGGCCTGCAGCTGGAGACCCACCCGGGCACGGCTCCTCCCCGTGTGGTCATGGGCTGTTGTAGAAGACTATACTCTACGCCCATGGTAGCAAACTTATGCCATGTGTTTTATTGCGCTTTTTTAAGACAAAAGATATCAATGTATGAGCTGCTGTTTTCTGAAGTAAAACTCAGTATTCAGGTTTAATTGTCCAAAGCTGAGTCAGTTCTGCAGAAGCCTTGGGAGGGAGGCAAGGTGGGGGAGTGGAAAGGGGAGGCGCTTGTGCCCAGAGGGCTCCCCCCCTCGGGAGGCTGTGTTTAGCACTCTGGAAAATAAGCGGGTTTTCGATTGCAGGTTGACACCAGTCTCTCCCACTCTTCTTGAAACACTTTGCCTTCTCTGAATGCCTTTCATCTACACACTTTGAATACTGACACACAAGTGAAAAAAATCATATAATCCCAAATTTATTATAGGAACAAGAGCCCTGGAAGTGCATAAAAGCTACCACTTGCCGGATCATAAGGAAGGCCGAGCAGGGTGGCTGGAGGACTGCCCGACCCACGCAGGGGACACAGAGTGCTCTCCCCAGCCAGGCGCTGCCCACAGATATGCAAACCTTGGCCTAACCACTCAGGAGAAGACGAGATCTGGCTCTGAACACAATATCTGATGGCGGCCACTGTACAAGTAATCCCATGCTCTATTCAAATCTGCGACCAATCCTGAAAGGCCCCTGCTGAGTGACTCATCAGTGAGCCACCAGGGGGCGCTGTGGGCTCTGCCTCCCTGCCCTTCCCTTTTCCAATCCAAATCTTCTCACAAGCAGTGAGACCCAGGACTATTGATCTCACTCTGTCTCGTGCTCATGACTTGTGCAAAGGTGCTTGTTGTGGCATCTGCCACTAAATAAGCCACGAATTGACTGTCCCTTATTTGAAAGATTTAATGCAGTGTCTTCAATTGTGGCACTGCCCAAATAAGGAGTGGTGTGGTAGTTTTCTCTTACTAACAAAATACCTGAGATAATCAATGAAAGGAGGTAAGTCTTGTTTTGGATCATAGTTTCAGAGCTTCTAGCTCAGGGTTGGTTACTTTACTTCTCAGGGCCTGTGGTGGGGCCGCATATCATGACGGTAGCATAAGGCAGCACTCAGCTCAGGCTGGGATTCAAGCGAGAGCTAGACACAGGAGGGCCAGTGGCTACAATAGTGTCTGCAAGAACAGTCCTCCAGCGACCTAACTCTTCCCATAATCCCAGCTCTTAAAGGTTCCACCTCCCAACAGTTTCACCCTGGGGAATAAACTTTCAACAACTAGGCCTTTTAGAGAACGTTCCAGTTCCAAACTCTCTCCTCTTCCCAGATCTCTGTCTTCTCGTCCTTCTGCCTACGTAGCTGCTTTGCATGCTCCAAGCTCATTTGCTTTGGGCTCTTCTCTGGGTGAAACAACTATGGTCCTTCTTCTCCTCTGGATCTACCCAGGTAGCCATAGTCACCTGTGTCCACTTCGGACATTGTCAGACTTGCAGACACTCTTCTGCAACTTCCTCTGAATTATCCATATTATTTATGAAGTGGACACTGACTGTGGTGGATTGACAACTGGTGGTCAATTTGTAATACCCAGCTGAACTGAACCAGTGTGGTGCTGGGTGTTGGGTGTCCACCTGAGGGTCGTTGCTGGCAGCAGAAGAGGCAGAACTGGAAAGGAAGAAGTTTAGAAGCTCTTAGGGAACTGTTGGTTCTCCTGAGGAGACTCTCGTGCTTCTTGTCAGAGGAGCTCAGGACCTTGTCATCACTAAGAATGACTACAGTTCAATCCGGGGAAGCTGTGGTCCTCACTTGGATCATCAGTTCCTGGCTCTGGAGGGAATGATGGCGCACTGACTAATCTCCTGAAAAAGCTTGTCTTGCTGACTTTCCTGACATGAGCTTGGCTGTTCTCATTGTCAAAGGAGCTTGGGACCTCATTATTGCTGAGAATGGCTACATTTCATTTTGGGGGAGCTCTGGTCCTTGCTCTGAGCATCTCTTCCTGGCTTCAGAGGGGAAGATGGGGCGCACTTTAGTGTCCTGGAGAAGCTTATTGTGCTGGCTTCACTGATATGGACTCAGCTATTCTTATCATGGGAGGAGCCCAGGCCTCTCTGTTGCTGAGGACAGTTGTGGTACTTTTCAGGGGAGCTCTGGTGGTTACTTTGAGCACTGTTTCCTGGCTCAGGTGCAGATCTGTCAGCCCACAGCGCAGACTTTCTATCCTCTGTTGTTGCCATTTGGATCTTCCCAGTGCGGATCCTTGAAGCAGACTTGCATGAAACATTGTCATCAACTCTTGACCTCCAGTTGGACTTGCCAAAAGCGGTGTTGGGCTGTAGGTCCTCAACTGGACTCATGCAGGACACTGCCTTGGCTCCAGGAACTCAGCTGGATTCCTTGGGTCTTCAGCAAGTGGATGGATTTCCTGCACTTTGTATTTTATTCTGGGTAACTATTATAAAATAGCCCTATAAATTATGTGTCCTGTATTGTTTCACTTGCAAATCTTGACTACAACATTAAGTTTTCTGAGGTTGGACACCAGCTATTCTTTGGATTCATTCATGGTTTTAACAATGCCTTCCATTCAGAAAGGTACAACTAAACCTGTTATAAGACTTGGTATCTCAGGTATCATAACAGAACAGAAGCACTGTCTACCTCTCCAAAAAGGGAATAGGATAAACACTAACAATGTTGGACAAAATGTGGAAAGCTTTATATATTTTTGGCTATGTTTTTATTTGCCACAAAAATAACAATACTTCAAATGCCAAAAATAAATAAAATCTAGAATCTAGAAGGATAAGCCAAACACAGAAACAATCTTTCTCTTTGGAACACTGAGCATCTATTTAGGACATTATGGATTCTAGTGATTAAGATGAAAAGCCTGAGGCTACCAATGTGAGAAGTTGCAAAGTGCAACCTCCTGGGCTAAATCAGTGAGAAAAATTCTGCATTCCACATGTGTTCACCCCAACACACATCCATACAGAAGGTGGGCAGACAAGGAGGTAGACTTGTGTGGGTTGTGGCCCTGAGTGAAGGATGGAATAACCACCCTAAGAAGCGTTAGGCATCCTTTGTCCTCATGCAAAGACAGCATGGATTCATACCACCTGGGAGGTCTAATCTGAAAGACATCAAGGTGTAAGCTCAATTTGAAATTTAAAGCTCAGACAGATAACCAATGAAAGTAAATTTATACTATAGTCCTTAAAGGATCACCACAGATGCACTTCCACAAAATCTCATTTCAAAGCCAAAATAATTTTTTAAAAATATTGGGCTGAGGGTAAAATTCAGCAGTAAATCACATGCTTAGCCTTCCTGAGGTCTTAGACTCAATGTCCAGTAACAGACACACACACACACATACACCTCTCAAGGAAAATAGGCATGACAAGCAAAAACTAGTAAAGATGTCATCACCAATTTTATATTCAAATATACCAGAAAGATTATAAGGTATTCATATTTAATGGAATTAAATAGAACACTGATAAAATGAACCAAAAAAACTACTAAAATGCCAAAACATTTGACATAAGGAAGTCTCAGTTTTTAGCATATAATTATTAAAATAAAGATTCCAATGGATGGTACCAATAGAAAAATTTTTAAAGCAGGAGGGCTGCTTGCTAAAAATGCAAGCTGCATGTGAATACACACTCTATAATGCAGCGTAGAATCATGATGAAGCAAGAAGAGCAAAAGAAGGCTGAAAGACATAGAAGACAGAGTGAACGTGTTTCATGTTTGTCTACTAAGGGCCAGGAAGAATGAAGGAAGAGACAGGGACGTATAACATTTGGAAAGATAGTAACTAAGTAAAAAAGCAGAATTGCACCTAAGGACACAAGAAGCATCCAACATCCCTGAGAGCCTGACAGCCTATATATTAAAATGATAAGAGAATTTTTTAAAAAGATAGTAACTGTGAAAACTTTACAGTGATAACTGACTTTAATACTTGTAATGCAAAAACAATTATAACTTAAGTACAATAAAAATAAAATCTGCTTAGAAATACCACTGTGAAGCTATTTAGAATTAGTGGTCAAAAAGTACTTTTAAAATCACTGAGAAAAGACAATCTAAAAAAGAATAGCAAGTGGCAAAGGGAAATCAGAAGACGGTGGAATCATGTCTTCAGTGTGCCAAGGGACACGCACATGTCCTTAATGTGCTATTTGTCCATAAATATGTCTTTCTAAAAGGAAATGAAAACATAGTTACCCATGAATGACTCCAGATGATTCAAGAAAGTGCAAAAATTCTAAATATCTAATATTAGTAAATGAAATTGGAAAAAAACTGTCAAGAAAAACCCAGGTCCTGACCTTGCTGAGTTCATTGCTGAATTCTACAAGAACTTTAGAGAAAAATATTGTAATATTCCTCAAGCTCCTTAATGAAATTGAAAGGGAAGTAGTACTGCCAAACTCATTCTTAGAAGCAAGCATCATTTGCTACCAAAACCAGAGACATATTCAATGAAAAAAGAGAACTCATTCAGTCTCCTTAATGAACATAGATGCAGAAATGCTCAATGAAATACTGGCAAAAAGAATGCAGGAAATCATGGCAGCATTAAACATCATGACCAAGTAGGACTCATCAACAGGGATGCAGAGATGGTTCAACACACGCAAATCAATAAGTGTAACACACCACATGAACAGAAACATGGACAAAAACCACATAATCATCTCAAGAAGCACATAATAAGCATTTGACAAAGTACAACGCCCATTCATAATAAAAACCCTAATGAAAATTGAAATAGAAGGTCTTCATCTAGATCTGATTAAAAAAAAAAAAAACATCTATGGCAGACCATCAGCCAACATTACGCTAAATGGTCAGAAATGGAAAGTCTGCTCTGTGACCCCAGGAACGAGACCAGGATGCCCACCGCCACTGCTGTTGTTCCGCACAGTTCTGGAAACATTAGCAGGAGCAACTGGACAAGAGAAAGAAGGAAAAGAGATAAAGACAGGAAATGAAGACATGAACTTGTCATTATTTGCAGATGACAGATGACACAGAACTCTCCCTAGAAGACCCCAAATACCCCTCCAAAATACTCCTCAACTAATAACCAAATTAGCATAGCAGAATACAAAGTCAGTTCTAAAAAATTAATATCAATCCTGTACACTAACAACAAAGTAACTGAAAGAGAAATTAGGGAAATAATGCCTTTCATAATAGCATCAAGAAAAAAAATGCAATTCTATGGAATACATCTAATGAAGGAAGTGAAAGATCTTTACATTAAAAACTATAATACTCTGAAAAAGGAGATTGAAGAGGATATATGAATATGAAAAGATATCTCCTGTTCTTGGATAAGTAAAACCAATATAGTGAAAATGGCCCTGTGTCCAAAATTATTATACAGATTTAATGCAATCCCAATGAAAATATCTGTAGCATATCCTACAGAACTAGAGAAAGAAATCTTAAAATTCATATGGAATCAACAGAGATCAAAAATAGCAAAAGCAATTCCCGGCAACAAAGGGAGGCCATAGCACCACAATCCCCAATTTGAAGTTACATTGCAAAGCTACAGTGACACAAACAGCATGGCACTGGCAAAAACACAAAGAAGCACACCCAAGAATCATTGGAAGAGAATAGAAGATGTATAATCAATTTGGACTTGATTGATTACTCACTGGAATAAAGCAAACCTCTTTAACAAATGGTGCAGGGAAGCCTGGCATTCCAGGGCCTGAATATTGAACCTAGACTTGTATATGTCACCGTGTGTTAAACTAAAATCAAAGTAGATCAAAATGAAAACAGTCTGCTGGAAGACAGAATAGGTGCAACTCTTGAAAACATCAGTTTAGGCAAAGACTTAATGAACAAACCCCAGCAGCATATGACTGTTATGAAGAATGAGAACTGAGATCAGAGCAAATTAAAAAGCTTTTTAAAAGCAAAAGAAACCACCAACAGAGTGAAGAGACAACCCACAATGAGGGGAAAAATTGCCAGTTGTTCCTCAGACAAATAAGTACTATCCAGAGTACATAAAGAACTCAAAAAATCAGACCCTCTCCAAATTTAAAGCTCAACCAAAACAATGGGGATCTGAGATGACTATGCATTTCTAAGATAAAGTATGAATTGCAAATAAATATATGAAAAAATATAAAAAATCATTGGTCATTAGAGAGATGCTAATTAAAACAATAGTGAGGGTCGGCCATATAGCTCAGCGGATTAAAGTATGAGCAACAGCACCGACCCGCCGGGCTCCTGTGCAGGACCCAGCAGTTCGGCTCCCCCCGGGCCGGACCAAGGCCGCCAGCAGCGCCGCTGGGTGTGGAGCGGACCCAGGAGATGAAATGACAACGTCAACCCTCCAGAAAGCCATTGATCTGGTGACTAAAGCCACGGAGGAGGACAAAGCCAAGAACTATGAGGAGGCACTGCGGCTGTACCAGCATGCTGTGGAATACTTCCTGCACACCATCAAGTATGAGGCTCACAGTGACAAGGCCAAGGAGAGCGTTCGAGCCAAGTGCGTGCAGTACCTAGACCGGGCAGAGAAGCTGAAGGATTACTTAAAAAACAAAGAGAAACACGGCAAAAAGCCAGTGAAGGAGAATCCAAGCGAGGGCAAGGGCAGCGACAGTGACAGCGAAGGGGATAATCCAGAGAAGAAGAAGCTGCAGGAGCAACTAATGGGTGCTGTTGTGATGGAGAAGCCCAACATACGGTGGAATGACGTGGCGGGGCTGGAGGGGGCCAACGAGGCCCTCAAAGAAGCTGTCATTTTGCCAATCAAATTCCCACACTTGTTCACAGGCAAGCGTACCCCTTGGCGAGGGATACTGCTCTTCGGACCCCCTGGCACAGGGAAATCCTATCTGGCCAAAGCTGTGGCAACAGAGGCCAACAACTCTACCTTCTTCTCTGTGTCCTCCTCTGATCTGATGTCTAAGTGGTTGGGGGAGAGTGAGAAGCTCGTGAAGAACCTCTTCGAGTTGGCCAGGCAGCACAAGCCCTCCATCATCTTCATTGATGAGGTAGACTCCCTCTGTGGGTCCCAGAATGAGAACGAGAGCGAGGCTACCCGGAGGATCAAAACAGAGTTCCTGGTGCAGAAGCAAGGAGTGGGGAACAACAACGATGGGACTCTCGTTCTTGGTACCACAAACATCCCCTGGGTGCTGGACTCTGCCATTAGGAGGAGGTTTGAAAAGCGCATTTATATCCCATTGCCTGAGGAAGCCGCCCGCGCCCAGATGTTCCGGTTGCATCTGGGGAGCACTCCACACAACCTCACAGATGCCAACATCCACGAGCCGGCCCGGAAGACAGAAGGCTACTCGGGTGCAGACATCAGCATCATTGTGCGGGACTCTCTCATGCAGCCCGTCAGAAAAGTCCAGTCAGCAACGCACTTTAAGAAGGTCTGTGGCCCTTCCCGCACCAACCCTAGCGTTATGATTGATGACCTCCTGACTCCATGCTCGCCAGGGGGCCCAGGGGCCATGGAGATGACCTGGATGGACGTCCCTGGTGATAAACTCTTAGAGCCTGTGGTTCGCAGTCTGACATGCTCCGGTCTTTGCCTACCACCCGGCCCACAGTGAATGCAGAGGACCTCCTGAAAGTGAAGAAATTCTCAGAGGACTTTGGACAGGAGAGTTAAAAGCTGCTGCACTTAGGCAATGGTGAAGGTGGCAAGTAGGCTGGGGCAAATCCACAATACTCCCTAAACCAGTGGCCAGACAGGGCCCCAGGGCGCGCTGTAGTCACTACGGCTCCTCTGCTGCCCATGGCCAGCCAGGGAGCAGGAAGAAGGCCCTCCATCACTGACCCACCGCCACAGATCCACGCTGGGTACACACTGGCTGCCCTACTTCTCTCTCCTGGATGCTTACTGACTCCTTCCTGCCCCTCTGTCTTTTTTTTTTTTTAACTGTTTTGATCCCCTAAATTAATGCTGCTTTGATTTCTGTCTTGTTTATAAATAAAATCACCTGGAAGTGTCATGGGCAGGAGCAGCCAGGCCCAGCCCCTGCTCCCTTTACTCCCAACTTCGGCCCCGTGAGAACAGACTGATGGAGGTAAGGAAGCCATTCCCACCCTCCGGGTGTGCGTCCAGGCCCACGTCCTCCCTGCCGGCAGAGACAGTTTCTGTGAGCACAAGGCTGCTTTGATCTAAGGCAGGCAGGTGGTCTTCACTGCTGCCTTTTCTTCCTGGGTGTGAGAACTCTGAGCCCAGCCACTGCCCCTGGGGCCTCGTCCTGGAGATGTCTAATAAATCCTTTCCCTTCCTGAAAAAATTAATTAATTAATTAATTAATTAATTAAAATAAAGTATGAGCAAGCAGGTGCAGTGGGCCAGGTGGTTGATTCCCAGGCCTGCAGTGCTGGCCTGCCCCTGGGGCGTGCTGAGACAGCAATTGAGACTGAGCGTGGTGATGCGACTGTAATCCCAGCTCTTGGGAGGCTATAAACAGGCAGATCACTGTGAGTCTGATCTAGTACTGAGACCCTGAACACCCTGTAGACCCTTCCCTAAAATACAAAGAAAAACAAAAACACTGAGATTCTATTTCATTCTGGAAATAATAGCTATCATCATAACTATATCAGACACCCAAATTTAAATGCCACATTGTTTCTCTTGTGGCAGAAAACCAGTGAGGAAGTAAGGATCATACTAGAGGATATCTATTGGGAAGTAGGAAGAACACGCAAAAAGAGAAAGGGAACAAGGGAGGAGAAAGAGAGAAGGGAAGGAAGGAAAAAGGGACTTCCAAATATAATGGAAGGAAAAAACGGAAACTATTAGGTGAGAACCCACACAATCAACCAGACCAGGCATTCTGACATGGGTAGAGATTTATTGGGGGCATCAAGCAGGCTGGCTGTTTAGCGGACCAACACAGCAGTGAATAAAGGGGAGGCAGGAGACTTTCTGGGATCTTTTAGGGAGAGCTGATCTTGGCAGGGCTACCTGGTCTGTGGGGGACCTTTAACATTAACAAAGGAGAGTTTCATGGTGGCTTGCTCTGCCGTGCTGCCTTTGGCTCTGCGTGGGGCCAAGGGGGAGAGAGTTTGGGGGCGGGGTGCCTGGGAAACCAAGAGGGAGAGTATTTGGGGCAAGGTGCCTGGGAAAGTTTGAATCCTGACCTATCAGAAACAAAGCTTTTAAAAATGGGGAGGGTAGGGGTTGAAGGCAGGGGAGGATAATGAGAAAAAAAGGGAATTAAGATATATTATGTATAGATATAGATAGATCCCTTAAGACAAATGTGATCCCTATGTATGGCAAATATGTCCTAATAAAAAATAAATGATCTTTTTTTTAAATTAGACTCACAAAAATGAATAACTGTGTCCAAAATATCTTTACTGCTTTCTGCCTGGGGCCCGGCAGAATGGCTCCCGCAAAGAAGGTAGCGAGAAGAAGAAGGGCCGCTCCGTCATCCACGAGGTGGTGCCCCGAGAACACACAGTCAGCATTCACAAGCGCATCCACAGTGAGCTTCAAGAAGCGCGCTCCTCAGGCATTAAGGAGATCCGGAAGTTTTCCATGAAGGAAATGGGGGCTCCAGACATGCGCATTGACACCAGGCTCAACAAAGCTGTCTGGGCCAAAGGAATAAGGGATGTTCCATATGGTATCCAGGTACGGTTGTCCAGGAAACAGAATGAGGATGAAGATTCACCAAACAAGCTGTGTACCTTGGCAACCTGTGTTCCAAGAACTAACTTGGAAATAAAGTTACAGA
>NW_004524590.1:3075424-3098036 GCF_000260255.1 Octodon degus | reverse complement strand
GTGACATAACAAAAGTCATCCTCTAGGCAAATGAAAGCAACCAGATCAAAGGCACCAGTTGAAGACACCTCTACCTTAAAAAATAAAAAAGACTATAATGAAAATACAAAAGTGTATGCTACTAAGTTCATTAATATTAAATAAGATTTAGTGTTTTATATAGAGTGAAAGTCAAGAACTTCTTTTCTATGCAGAAGGAATCAGAACTATGAATTACGGGTCATGTTGCCCATTTGTAGTCAGAAAGTGTGTCCCTTAATTCCTCTACTTGACACCCAGAGTTTAGAGAACTGTGTCACTTCATAAAATATTTAGGCAGCCCCATGAGCTTTTGCATGTGACTTCAACAACAAATATTATGATCCCGGGGGCTGCTTTTGACTAATACAGGACCCAAGGTATAAACATTGGGGTTCTGGGAAGGAAACACCATTAATACCATTATAGGATGTCAAGACCAGAAAGATCAGGATCCGCTGAAATAACGTCAGTGAAGAGGCATATGTTCATATATATCATTTTATTTTAGAAAGTGCATCTGGCAAGGCCAAAGGAAAGCAGCGGGTCCTGATCAGCAGCGTCTCTAAAGGATCCCATGAAGACGTCGCTACTGCTCAGCCTCGCGTGACTTGCTCTTGCTTTTCTTTACATCATAGGTGGAAGGAGGTGGGAAACCATGTTTAGGTATTTTATGTGTAAACGCCTCCGTTCATTGTTATGTTTCTTGGTCCATATTTTCTAAGCGTACAATTTAAAGCGTAGCAGTTCTCTAACAAGCACACATTATTGAACTCTCGCTGGATAATATCGGTCAGGTGCTGCTAGACATTCACCTACTATTGATCAGCCTCAGTAATGCATGTAAGAGACAATAACAATCTAACCTATCTCAAAAATCTATTAGTTAAGTGAATGGTATTACACCATTATGCTGGAAAACTATGGCAGAAACACCAATTGCATTCAGTAGAACATATTTTGTTCCTTTGACTGTGAATACAATTGGGCAAAATTATTTTATTCAAAGTTCCAGCTAGAGAAAGAAACTGGGAAAAGACTGACATTACCATTGCCAATACTGAAAAACCATCACTAAATTGGCTGAGTCTGTCTATAATTGATGTTTGAGAATTCTGTCACTAATTTAAATACTTAACACTGATGTATTACAGAAAAAAGACTACTAAATTGTATAATTGCTGTACAGCATGTGGAGATTTGTTTTGAGGTTTATTGTATTTTGAACACACTTTGTATTTAAAGGAAAGAAAAACAATGAAAAAATTTAAATAACTAGTGTCTTAACTTTCCACAAAATTTGAGGCTTCACAGTATTAACAAAGGATATTGAAAAATACATTGACTTTTTTTTGTTTTGTTTTGTTTTTTTGTGGAACTGGGGATTGAACTCAGGACCCTGCACTTGCCAGGCAAGTGCTTATTCTACTGAGCTATCTCCCTGGCTACAATGACTTTTAATTTGCTCAAATTACTATTTATGATTTTAATTTTCTGTATTTGAAATTGTATGAATTAGGAATATCTTTTTTTTTTTCAGAACTGGGGATTGAACTCAGGCCCTTGCGCTTGCCAGGGAAGCACTTATTCCACTGAGCCATCTCCCCAGCCCCAGGAATATCTTTATAAATATACAATTAAAAATGAATATTTCAGTGACATGATTAAACTGTTAAATTTTACTTTCCATATAACTTATTGTATCAAATTTATATGTTCTCTTATAATAATAAATGTTATAAAAGAATATTTAAACTATTTCAATTCTAATACTTCTGTTTCACACCTCAGAATATAACAGAATAATATAATTTTATATAAAATAAATTTCTGTGTGAATTTTGCCTCATTAAATAATGTGCTTATCTTGTTAAATTGTTTTGTTGGACTCTAGTTCTACATTTTGAATTTTCTTTATTAACAAGAATTTACTTTTTTAAAAAATCTAAAATCTTCATCAGGTTTGAATTAACCTGTCATGTGATATATCATTACTGTTTATTGAATTTATTCACTATATGAATCAGTAAGTAAAAAAAGAAAGGCACCAGTTATAAGTACAAATAAGAAGTAAAAAGAGAAGTAAAAATGAAAACTTCAAATATTGTTTATATAAGACAATGATATTGTTTATTAGGCTTTGAAGGAAAAAACAAAATGACCCGGGACAGCCATAGTAATAGACCAGGAAGGGGAAGGGGCGCAGTGGATTCACTACCATCCTCATTTTGTTCAAGAAAATGGATTGAGGGCCGGCGGTATAGCTCAGCGGACTAAGCACTTGCTCAGGTAAGCACCGTGCCCAGGGTTCGATCTCTGGCTCCGCATGCCCGGGTGCGCTGAGCCGGCGATGGAGTCCGGGCGTGGTGACGCGCCTGTAATCCCGGCACTTGGGAGGCAGAAATCAGGAGGATCACTACTAATGCGGGCTGTGTAGTGAGACCCTGCACAAAAAAAAAAAAAAAAAGAAAAGAAAAGAAAATGGTGTGGAGTGAAATTGTATTAAATTTTCAAAGGTAACTAACAACTGAACTAAAAATAGAATGAATCAGTTTCAAAGGAGTAGAGAGAAAAGCATATAATGAGAAAATATACTCAAATGGTAACACTAAAAGGTAAAAAGGTGCAGAGGGGCATAACACTACACAGAAAGTACAAAACAGGAGGATAGAAATGACGGTAACCACGATCATTAGAATAGGTGTAAAGGAGGAAGTTCAAGAATTAAGAGGCAAAGATTATCAAACGAGACAAACTAAACTTAGCTTTCTGTTACTTCTAACAAACACTCCTAACTTCACTAACATTAGAAAAATAAAAGATTAAAAATTTTCAGGAATTAAGCCAGGCAAATACTAAACAAATCCAACACACAGCTAATAATAAGGTAAAATGGATTTTTAGGCATAAAGTAATAACGGAAAATCACAATTAAATAAAGGTTTCATTCTCAAGGAAGAACATCACAATTATAAAATCTCATTCCCCTAAGAAACATGACAACATATTAAGCAGAAATTAAAATAACCAGAAAAAAACTTTCCAGCAACAGTACCATAGTGACAAAATTGAGATATTTTTCATAGTACCTGGAGGCAGTAGGATGACACACCGTGCGCTCTGTGTCCGAGTGTGGCTCCCCAAAGTGCATGCGCTGAACTCGGACCCGGGGCAGAGCCCTCCCAGGTGGGTTGATGCTCTGCGAAGGGCCGCGGAGGGCCTCGCTCCTGCCTCCTGCCTTCCGCCGCGTGAAGGTGAGGCAGGAAGCGCCCGGCAGAGGCTGCCGCCCTCAGCTGGGACTGTCCCACATGCCAGAGCTGTGAGAAAAGCGTTTCTGTTCTTCATAAATCTCTCAGCGCCAGGGATCCTCTTGCAGCAGCGCAGACCTGACTGAGACAGCAATTGATAGCAGAGGAAAGGGACACTAAATGGCCAGTGCCTCAGTGTGGGGAAGAGGCTTTCGAATCGGAAGCGCAAAACCGAAGCTGGACTAGTTTTAAGCTGAATGATGGAGAAGTCCTTCAGGGCCCTGGGCCAAGCTTTTCTTTTCACTCGGTCGTCTGCTGGTACAGTCCAGGTATACACAGTGCCCCCATTTGTCACAGGAACTCTGCCTGTGCGTGATATACCTTCACTTGCTTCCTGTCCCTCCCAGTCACCACTCGTTGCATTAACACCTCCTCTTTGTGTACAAAGCTTTGTCCCATTTTATCCTTCTTTTCTCATTTTTTCCCTTCTTCCCTCTACCCTCCCCTTTCCCTAGTTTTCTTTTCCTTTTGAATAATTTATTCCCATTTCACTATACCTCTTGTACAATTTGTTTCTTATTTATATTTTGATTTTCAAGCCAGGGAGACAATGCAATATTTAATATGTGTGTCTGATTTATTTCACTTAAGAGAATGGTCTCGAGGTCCACCCATTTATCAATAAATACCTCAAATTTATCCTTGTTTATGGCAAAATGGTACTCCATTATATTAAAAAGAACTGCATCACTTTTATCTGTTCATTGGTTGATGGGCATTTGGTTTGCTTTCAGGATTGAGCTTCTGCATCTCAGAGGCCATCTCGGAGTGACAGCAGGAAGACACTCTTCCTTAGTATCCCCATGGGCTGAGGACCTGAGGCAGGAGACTGTGAGAAGGCAGACGGGTGCCTCTGCATGACCGGTCTCATGTACACAGAAGGCTTCTCTTGTCCCACCCTTTGCGTCCTGTGTACACTGATTCCTCACCAGCACACCTATAATTGGTCATGTCCAGTATTTCTTGAACTACTTAGTCTAAGTATTCTTTCTGCAGGTTTTCAAGCCCTGCTTTGCAGTAAGAGAAGAAAATGTGGACGGCAGCACATACGGTGCGCCCAGCGTCACCATCATCCCTTACGCTGTGCAGAACAAATTTTGTTTTACTCTGCTGTGTGGATGGTATGCAGAAAGTAAGACCGGCGAGATAGCTCAGAGGACTAAGCACCTGCTTTGGCAAGTGCAGGGACCAGGGTTCAATCCCCAGTCCCACATGCTGTGCCAGCCCTGCCCACATGGTAAATTGAGTGGGCAACTGAGTCCACGCGTGGTGGGGCACACCTGCAATCCCAGCGCTGGGGAGGCTGGAAACAGGAGGATCACCATGAGTCTGAGCTGCATAGTGAGACCCTGTACCAGGTAGATAAAAACAAAAAAGAAAGAAAGAATAAAGGTGTCCTAATTTACTGTATCTAGTCTTCCTGAGGAGACACCAATGTATGACAAATGTAGAATAAACTAATAAATCTTGTGCATTTCTGTTAAAATTGTCTAGAAGAGATTGTCCTCTGAAAATTCATGAGTCCCAGCCCACTCTGCTGGAGGAGAAGCGTTCTAAGCCAGAATGCCCCTCACGTTTTGATGACACTTTCAAATGATAACCATAGCTACATATGTGCAATTCAGATGGCCTCTGAAGACTTTTGTGTATACAGTGGACAAATTGAGTCCTTCCTTGAAATTTCTAGTCTTTCCTGGCTGCTTAGAAATGCCAATGTATTTTCAGTTTAGAGCTAGTCAGATACACTTTGTAAATCTTTTTCTAAAATTCATACGACATGCTGCCATTGGGGAACTCAATTAGTGAGCCTCTTCCACAAGCAGTGTGGCACCTCTAGTGCTTGTTCAGTGGCTGGAAAAAGTGGGAAGAGCCCAGCTGCCAAGGAGAGGGCTAGTGCGTTTCTACTCAGACATCTTCAGAGATCATTTTTAGCACACTCTGTGCCTATATGACGTCTATGACAGACAAATAAACCCAAATTTCACTGCATCTAGTCCCTAGAGGTTGAAGAGGTTTCCTGGGAGATAAAGTAGTTGTAAAGTTAACACATTCTGGACACTGTATGTTGGAATCATCAGAAGCTTGTCCTCTGGGAATGAATTTGGATATGGATGTGTTCAACCAGATGTAAGCATTGCGTGTTCCCTGGATCGACGACAGAGAGAACAAATGAGGCTGGGGTGGCCCAAAGCCAAATGGCTACACTTAGAAGGTACCTCCGATATCACCGTGGCTACTTGTGCAGTTTTGCTCATCCATGTTGCTTCTTTCATAAGAGACGGTCTTACAAGACAAGTCTAGTTCAAGCTATTTAGAAGTGCTTGATATATTTGAAAGTAGGGCAGAGTACGAAGAACAGAATTGCCTTTTTATAAATACCTATTTGAAATTGATGGGAAATACTGTGCTTGGAAATGGAATTATTAAGCTGCCTCTGTGAACAATGTGCTGTCTGTCCTTATTCAGGAGGTTGAGAGAGGTGGGAGGGAAGAAACTGCGAAAGTCAGTGGATGCCTGAAAATTTCAGCTGAGCCATCGCCCTTGTGTGTCCTGCCTTGCGTTTGACTGCTGTGACACCCGGACCTGCCCCACATGTGGAACGGGAGGGAAAGAATTGGAAGAATTCTCAGCCAGAATCCTCCTACTTACAGAACACTTTCAAATGTAGCCATTGTTATATTGTGTAGTTTATTCAGCACCACTGTGCATACGTGAACAACCTGGACTTCCTATTTGAAGCAACTAGTCTTTCTAGATGTTTACACTTGAATAAAGTATGGTGAAGACAGAAGTAGTAAACGACACACTAGATACCATTTTATTAAAATTTGCAATGAAATGTGGTTCTTCAGAAGTACAGTGGGCAGAGTTCTCTCTGAGCAGAGCTTGAGCTGAGCTGAGGAGAAAGAGGCCACACAAAGAGGCTGACCTTTGGGTCAGCGCCATCTTGTGAAGCATGACTGGTCACTGTGTCCTATGTCAGTTCATTCTGCTCTACTTGCTGTGGGAAAAATTATATAGAAGAGATCAGAAGGCCCTAATGTACGGCCCTGGTCTTCCTAGATGCTAAAGAGATGGCCGATGTATAACGGAAGTCCAGCTAGCAAAACAACAAGCTGAGTGTTTTGTGTTGCAATTCATAGGAAAGGCTATTCTTAAAACCAAGCAGCAGGTGAAATTGCTGAAGTCCCTTCTAGGTGTTGCTTATGCTTCTGTCCCCTGGATTGCGAGGGCTGGGGCAGGTTTCAGGGCAGAGCAGTCCCACCTAAAAGACACTTTCAAATAACAGACTTTTTACATGTGTGCAATTTATTCGCTGCTACCACCTGCACTGAGACGTTTAAGTCCCTGTCGGAAATTCCTGCCTTTCTAGATGGCTAAAAGCACACACATGTCGAGGTCAAGGGATAACATAACGCCTTTTAAGTGTCTTCTGTTGAGTCACCTTTTGGGAACAAGGTTGTTACATTTGATGTCTTCAAGGGACCGCTGGCCTGTTCGCCGGCTGGGAGAGGGTGTGCAGAGGGAGGCAGCCCTCAGCCTGGCAAGACTCCGCACGTAATATTGCTGAGCATTAAAGGATAATGCCCACTCCCAGATGGTGTTGGAAATGCCAAAATAATTCCTACATAAACGTCCTTTTTCAGCTCTTATTTTTCTAGGCCATGTTTGCAGTCCATAGTATTTGCATTCCTTGTGTGGAGTTGATGGCGTGCAGCTAGAACACCTTTCTTCTGTTTGAGCCCACGTTGCCTTCTATTCCTACCATTCACAACATCTGCACTTTTTATTCACACAGGACCTATGTAGCCCAGGGCGGCCTCCTGCCTCAGCCTCCTGAGTTCTGGGATTAAAAGCATTCACCACCATGCCCAACTCTTCCATCCGTATCTTGAGGTAACAGTGTGTGTGGTAAATGTTAGAGCCAGAGAATTTACAAATTCTCAATTATCTTTTAAAATTTTTGATAGAAAAAATACATCTTGGGTGGGGAATTGCTACACTGTCAGGAACATTGTCCCAGAACTTGTCGTTGGGCTGGAGTGAAGGGGCCGGCAAGGGGAAGCATGCAGTGTGTTCAGAAGCTACATGCTGCTGACAGCTACAAACGTGTGCTCACCTCACTGTATTATAGAAATACATTAGCAGTTCAGTGGGAACAGACCTTCCTGCTAATATTTTAATGGCAGAGATGTGATAATTCTCAGGTGGGCCTGATACACTATGTTGTTTTATTTTCCATTTTTAAATAGAGCATTAGGGGAATGCAGTATTTTAATTGTCTTTCTTCTAGAACTTCCATCTAGAGGCCTGTTGCCATTTTTCTCTTCAATGAAACTTGTCCCCAAGAAAGGCAGGATTACAATTTTTTTCCTAACAGATTGAGTTCATGTGGTGTTTTCTTGATTAACAAAAACAGCCTTGCAGCCTTGGGATTTTGAACTGGTGACTATTCATGATGTGTGGGACAATGTGGCTCACAGTGCAACTTCAGGTGTACAAAATGGCACACAAGATGCATGTGGTGTGTGCACACAGAGGACCTAAAGCACTGCCGACTGAGCTGCTTATGGCAGTGAGTGACCAGGATTTCTCCTTATGTAGTGTATTTTTCTGTTCCCTGTAATGAACATGCTAATTTTAAAAAATAAATAAGTATTTTTAATCCCCTTGTGTCACCAAAGGGGAGCAGAAGATAAAAATTTGGAAAACATACAGCCTGGCCATGTAAAGAATCTTCAAAAAGTTCCTTAGGAGAGAAAGTTGCTTAGGAGAGTGAAACCAAAGGCGTGGTCAAGTGACTTTTTGATAAAACAATTAGTTTTGGTAGAAAGCACATAGGTGTGGCTTATGAAGACAAGAAAAAGGGTGACTCCAAAGGCACACAGAGGTCTCCAAAACAGCCATGCCCACCACAGGCCACGAGCACAATGACAGAGTGGACAGAATAGCTTAAGGAAGGGGCCTGACGGGCCCATGCGACCTTGGGACTTGCTGCTCGGGGGGCCTGAGCTCCCTGCTCTGGCACGGTGCCCCGCAGGCCACCACTGCTGTGGCTGCAGTGGACCCTCCACTTCTGGGAGCACAGCAGTGAGTGGTGGAGACACTCTCGGGTGCTGATCCTGCAGGATTCAGGGTGCATGGCGGCCTTCACACAGATGTCCAAGAATGTCATACACAGCCCTCCTGAGAGCAGCCACCAGCACAACTGTGGAGTCAGGGCCATGAGGAGAGCCACTTCCAGAGCCACACCAAGTGGACCCAGGGTGCCAGGGACACCTCCAATACCCCCAGCCATAACACCAGCCTGGAAAACACATACATTCTTGGTTCTGAAATGTGAGAGCTGAGTCATGGGATGGGCTAGGGTAGCAAAGATGAAGATGGGGAGAAAAGAGATGAGAAGGCCAACTTTTCAGAAACTAGCTTTAAGGAAGCTGCAGCCTTAAGCACGAGGTTATTCATGCCTCTCACTCCGCAGGCCTGGGCTCTTTCTGAGCACATTGCTCTTAAATTCCTCGGTGCATAAAGGATACTATCGCTCCATGAGTTCAGAACTCAGCTTGTGATTTTCTCCTGATGCTACACGCCCATAAATTCCCAAAACTGCATGAGAGACTTGCATTCTCAAAGAAACGGTGCTGCTAATTAGATACCATAGCTCTAAACTCCTACACATGTAGATGGTTTCTATTTTAATCTAGTTTTTTTAAGAGAATATAAAATAGTACAGAAAATCATTAGAAATGATACAGAATCTCACCAAACAAAATAGTAGGAATCCAACAATAGTTATGTTCCATACTGTTTTCTTCAAATCTGCTGTGATTCTGATGGGCCTACCTTGATAGGCGGTCTGCTTCTTTTCCCTACCAGCTTTCATATTGTCTTCTTTTGATGAAGTTCTGGGATCTTGAACATTTTGTGTGGGTGTAGATTTGTTTTGATTGTGTCTAGCTGGAGCTCTGTATGCCTCACTTACCCGAGGTCTTTTCCCAAGCATGTGAAACTTTCTGCTACTACTTCTGCAAACAGTCTTTTTATGTCATTATATTGACACCTGCTATTTCATTGACATCTATGAATCTTATATTATTTATCTTTGCATAATCTTGTAGCTGTGGAATTGTTATTTCCTGGTTCCTTGTTATTTTTTCAGAGGTCTTTCCTTTTGCAATTGCTACCTGCAATGCTGTCTTCAAGGTTTGAAAGTCTATCTTTGGTTTTGTTTGAGCAGTTTTGCCAACTTTCAATGGATACTTCATTTCCATTGGAATCTGTTTCATACATTCTAATTCTTTTCCATATTGTTCATTTGATGTTTCCATCATTTTTCTATGGTCCTCTATTTTTTAATCTATGTCTTCTTTATCTTTACTGAGTAATTTTTTCATTATTGCTCTCATTTCTTTTTTACCTATCAGATTATTTGTAATCTGATTTCTTCTATAGCCTGATGGAATTATTTCTTTACTTCTGTTGCTGTAGTTTTACAACCTTCAGGTATGTATGTCCATGTCTCCTAGACTTGTTCTTGGTGGACTGAAGGTCTGAGATTGTCATTTGCTCCTTTGCTGTGACATTTTCAAAGCTCCCAAAGTCCAGCGGCAAGGCTCAGCACTGCTTCTGTGATGGTGAGAAATATGGGGCACATGTCGCTGGGGCTCCCATCAAGGTAGAGAAGTGGGACAAGGCTCCTGCAATGGCAGGGAGATGGGGCAGTGCTCGCTGAGGCTCTTGAGGCTGCCTGGGGCCCCACCTGGTTCCCTAGTTTGTTTTTTATTTCACCCACCAATGGTCAGCCTGACCTTAACAAAACAGACACCAGGTAAACAGCAAATAAATCCAACAATAAGCACCCCACATCAACCATCTCAAGGATACAAGCCCGTATAAAGCTCAAATTCCTTCCTTCATTCGCAGGCTACTCTGGTCTTCTCTGACAAAAACCCTCTACTTCTCTAGTTGAACTCCCTTTCCACTGTCTCCTCCTTTCTAACTGTGTCTAATGAATCAGGCTATTGTGCTCACTGACACATCTGAAATACTTTCTCTGCTGACATTAGTCACATTTCCTCTGATGCTGCCCAGCGACATAAGCAGGAGTTGAGGACATGAGGACACAGCCCAAAGGCTGCAGCAGGTGGTGGCACTACACAGAAATGGCCCTCCAAGCCAGTATATTTCAGTTTCTTAGTTACTCAGATAGCAGTTTCTATGCGGTTGCTTCTATTTCCTAGAAATGGCTGTCACTGTGGACTATTGTAAGAACTAGTCAGAGACAGCCAAGTATGGTCTGGGGAGATAGCTCTGTGTCTAAGCATCTGCCTGCCAAGTGCAAGGTCCTGAGTTTGATCCCCAGTGCTGCATTTCATGTCAGCCCTGGAACCCCAGGTGCACTGTGCCAGGCCTGAAGCAGAGCACGGTGGTGCACACCTGTAATTGCTGCACTGAGGAGGCTGCAACAGGAGGGTCACTACAAATGCAAGCTGTGCTACTAGCCCAAGCTGCATAGCAAGACCCTATATCAATAAAAGCAGTATTAAAGACTGCCAACTATTCTGCCTCTGTATTTTCTCTGGTCAAACTCATAAAAACTTCCCTTCACTGAGCCTCGGGGGGTTGATATTTTGGGAATGATCACAATCAGCGCCTGCTGACATAAATAAATCTGCCTCCAAATCCTAGGTGTCATTTCGATGTCTCTCTTTGTTACTGCACCATCTTGGTCAAACAACCATGCTGACCACTTTGGTTTTTGGTTGTGATCTTCACAGATGGAGTAAGGACCCCCTCTGGGTCCCAACCAGAAGGATGCCCTCAAGATTTCTCAATCCCTCTCAAAGATCTGCGGAGGAACCCTGGCCCTCCAGTTCAGCAGCTCACATTGGATCCCAAAGGGAGGAGGATGCAGTCTTTCTATCTGCCTGTGTGTCTGCCCACCAGCCTGCTTACCTGATTCCATAAAGTCTCCCAGGGGGACCCCAGTTATTCTGTGTGTGTGTGTGTGTGTGTGTGTGTGTGTGTGTGTGTGTGTCAGTCCTGCTCATTTTGAACAGGAGTCTCATCAACACTTGTTAGGCAGGACCATCTTTGAGGAAAAGAGTTTGGAATGGTTAGCCTGGGTGCCTGTTTAATGAATATATGGGTGAATGGAGTGGACATCATAGCAGTGGCAGCTTATCTGTGCACTAAGACTTGCAAGCACTGGGCACTGGCTGACTGGGCCCTCGCCTGCAGTTCCTTGGTGGTTGACATATGGCATAGCAGAGTCCTTGCACCCTACTTTGCTAGGTCACACGTAAGTCCCCAAGAGAGGCATGGCCAGGAGGGCATCTGAGTGCTCTCTCTGAGGAGCACCCACGCCCTGTGTGCTGTGGCACTGCTATGGTCTGTGTCTAGTTGTACCCCCAAAGCCTCATGCAGTCATGGTGCAGGTTTCTGGAGTTTGTGATTAATTCATGATCCAGCGCTGGGATTCTGGGTGTGAGAGCTGCACCTGCCCTGGGGTGGGCAGCCTGCATACAACATGAGGAAGGAATAGAGACTTGTTAGCTACTATATCCACTGCTCCTCTCTTTTACGCTTTGCATTTTCTGCCACCATGAACTGCTGCCCTCTTCCATGTGTGTCTCTGCCCTACAGTCACCTGAGTATGGACTGAAAGATCCACTAACTGTGAGCTAAATAAACTTTTCCTTCCTTAATTCTGGGTGTTGGATATTTTGTCCTAGCAATGTGAGAAAAGTGAATGAGACAGAATTTGGTACCAAAAAGTGGGGTCATTGCAAATGCTGGACCTCTCCAGACCAAGCCTAGGACTGGCGTACAGGCCTGGTGTGAAACTCTCCAGCTGACATCCCTGCAGGGAAGCTAGGGGCCAGAACCACCCAGCTAATCCAGCAGCAGAATATCTTGCCAAAGGGTCACAGTGAGTTCACTTCCATGGGCTGCAGCAGGAAGAAGCTGAGCACAGCAGCCAGACCCAAGCCAGGCACATTCGGATGCGTTTAAACTTTGTACATCTGGACCCAGTAAGCTGAGACGTTTTGCTAGACCCAGATATATGAGGGTATCTTCCCTCTTTCTCTCTTGACTGACGGGGGAACAAAGTTGACCAGGATGAACTAGTCTGACTATAAGAACCCAGGTAGATCAAGGGGTGGTGATCAGATAGAACTGAGCAGAACTAACTTAAACACAAATTCCTAATTTAACATCTACTTAGCTATATAAACATAATGCTTGCTCTTACTAGCTAAGATACAAACCCATTAGTTACAAAAGTTTGGCAATTGCTAAATATCACTACCCATTATTAGTGTTCCTAATGGCAGTTCTCTCAATACAAACTATAATTGTTTTAACCATATAATGCCTCTTGGGTAAGAACTTCGAAAGGTGATAAGATTATAACTGCACCAAAGCTCTGCACCAAAGGTCAGAGGACACCACTATACAAAATGACAAAGAGACAGGGCAAATGCATTATGGGCCCCAATCCCACCAGAACAAATGCAGCAGACACTAGCACAGAAGAAATTGGGAGTCACACAGCTGAAATGTGTGAATTAATAGCTTCTGAAGTAAAGACATAACTGCAGAAAGATAGAGAGGAAATCAGACCAGAAATAACCTCTTAAATAAAAAAGAGATCTCTGAATTAATAGCTGCTGATGTAAAGAAACATCTGCAGAAAGTTATAGAAGAAATCAGATTGGACATAATCTCTGAGATAAAAAGAAAAGATTACTATATGAAAGAATTAATAACTGTTTCTAAATAAGACACTGATAAAAAAATCAGAGGAGAACAGAAAAATGATGGAAGCTTTGAATGAGCAATACAGGAAAGAAATAGATCACGTGAAGCAGAGTTAAAGAGATAGAGAGGAACTTAAAATCTCATCACAGGCTGGAAAACCATTTGAATGAAAGTGAAGATACAGTTTCAGAGCTAGAAGACACTGTTGCAGCTAGTGAAAAGGTAAAATATCTCTTAAAAAACTAGAGTACAGGAAAAGCTAATTCAACATCTGCAAGATGATGCAAAGATGAACAATGAGAGAATAATAGGCATAGATGAGAAAGAAGAAGTCAGTACAAATGGTATCAAAAGAATATGGGCAGAAATAATAGCAGAAAACTTCCCAAATATGGGGCAACAAAATGACATTCAGGTAATCAAAGAATACAGAACTCCAAATAACATCAAACCAATTTTAAAAAATCCACACATATAATAGTCAATATCCCACAAATCTAGCACAAGAACAACATACTGAAATCACCTAGAGAAAAGCAGCAGATCACATTTAAAGGAAAACCCATCAGAATTACGGCCGACTTCTCTTCACAAACCATCAAGTCCGGAAGAGTATGGAGCAGGGGACTTCAGGTCCTCTATGAAAACAAATTCCAGCCCAGGCTACTATACCATGCAAAACTTTGAAGTTTGAGGGGAAAATGAAATACTTTCATGACAAAGAACAACTAAAGAATTTCATGGTAAAAAAGCCGACTCTACACAGACTACTAAAAGATATTCTAGAGAGGGATGAAAGTGAAGAAAACTCCATAAATGAGAATGGAAATAACCCACCAAATAGGGCAAACAATTAGACACAGGAGAAAAAGTAGTAAACAAAAGCAGGCAATAACATCTCAATCATAAGTACTACGTCTCAATTATAACCATCAATATAAATGGACTCAGTTCACCAATTAAAATAAATGGACATGCCAGTGGATTAGGAAAGAAAAATCCAACAATATACTGTATACAAGAAACACACTTAACTCATAAAGAATTTCATAGGCTGAAAGTCAAATGATGGAAAACAATACTACATGGCCCACCACCTCACAGAAAAAGCAGTGGTAGGAATCCTGTTCGCAGTCTCAATTTCAAACCAAGAATGATCAAACAAAATAAAGAAGGCCACTATCTAATGGTTAGGGGAAAAATTCAAGAGGAAGAGGTAACACTCATAAATATGTACGCACCAAACACATGAGCACCCAGCTACATAAGACAACTCTTAATGGACATGAAAAATCTAATAACCAATATGGCAATATTAACAGTAGAATTTAACACCCCGTTATCCCAAAAAGATACACCAAGTAGACAAATAATTAGCAAAGAAGTAGCACAACTGAACCAGGATGTGGAACAAATGAACTTAGTGGACATATACAGAGTGTTATACCCAACCACAGCTGAATACACATTGTTTTCAGCTGCACATGGGTCATTTTCTAAAATAGATCACATAGTAGTCCATAGGTCATGTTTAAGTATATGCAAGAAAACAGAAATGATCCCATGTGTATTATCTGACCAAAGTGCAATGAAACTGGAAACAAATGACAAAAGAGACCAGGAAAACCCCATACATAGATGGAAATTAAACAATACGCTCCAGAGCAACCAATGGGTCCCAGAAGAAACTAAACAAGAAATCAAACAACATCTGCAAATCAATGAAAAGTCAAGCACAACTTAGCGGAATTTATGGGATGTGATGAAAGCAGTTCTCAAAGGGAAGTTTATAGCTGTGAACTCACACATTAGGAAAACAGAAAGGGAACAAATAAACACCCTATTGTTGCACCTCCAACATCTAGAAAAGGAAGAGCAAACTAAACCAAAGGCCCAAAGATGGGAAGAAATCATAAAGAATAGAGCAGAAATTAATTCAATCAAGACAAAGAAAACAATGCAAATAATTAATGAGTCAAAAACTTTTGGAAAGATTAAATAAAGTGGATAAGCTCCTAGCTAACCTCATCAAAAAGAGGAAAGAAAAAACTCAAATACAAGCAATAAGGAATGAAAAAGATGATATTACCACAGACCCAGTATAAATTCAGAAGACCATAAATAGCTACTTTGAGAATCTTTACTCTCTCACAGAATAGAAGACACAGAAGAAATGCAGATTCCTAGAAAAGCAGAAATTACTAAAACTGAATCAAGAAGATATAACAACTCTCAATAAGCCAATAACAGCAAATGAAATCTGAAATGTAATTTAAAAAACCTACCAACAAAGAAAAGTCCATGTCCTGATAGATTCACAGCTGAATTTATAAGAAATTTACAGAAGATATAATCCCAATACTCCTCAAACTCTTCAATGAGATTGAAAAGGAAATATTGATACCAAAAATATCAGGGAAAGACACAACTAAAAAGAAAACTGTAGGTCAATCTTTCTCATGAACAAAGATGCCAAAATCCTCAATATAATCCTTGCAAATACAGCAAATCCTCAAGAAGATTATACACCATGAGCAGGTAAGATTAATCCAAGGGATGTAAGGATGGTTCAATATATGCAAATCTATAAATGTAACACACTATATCAATAGAACCAAATCCAAAAATCACATGATCATCTCAGTTGATACAAAAAAGGCTTTTGACCAAGTGCAACACTCATTCATGTTCAAAGTCCTACAGAAAATTGGAATAGATGGCCTCTAACTCAATCTGATAAACGCCAACTATGACAACCCAGTGGCTAACATAATTCTAAATGGGGAAAAACTAAAATCTTTTACTCTCATATCTGGTACAATACAAGGATGTCCTCTATCACTCCTATTCAATATTGTTTTGGAATCATTAGCCAGAGCCATTAGACGAGAGAGAGAGATAAAAAGAATAAGAATAGGTAAAGAAGAAGTTAAACTATTATTTGCAGATGACAATGTACTCTACTTGGAAGACCCAAAAGCCCTACCAAGAAGCTAGTAGAATTAATACAGAAATTCAGTAGCATGGCAGGATACAATGTCAATACCCACAGCTTAATAGCATTCCTCTACTCAGATAAAAAACATACTGAGAGGGAAATTAGAGAAACAATACCTTTTACATTAGCACCATAGAAAATGAAATAGTTAGTAGTTAATCTCTCTGAAAGATCTCTTCAATAAAACATACAGGACACTGAAAAAAGAGATCGTAGATGATTTCAAAAAGCAGAAAGATAGTCCCTGCTCCTGGATAGGAAGAATCAACATTGTGAAGATGACCATACTCCCAAAATTGTTATACAGATTTATTGCAATCCCTATCAAACTACCACCAACATACCTCACAGACCTAGAGAAACCATTCCTAAAATTTATTTGAAACCAGAAAAGAATTAGAATAGCAAAGGTAATCCTGGGAAACAAAGACAACACAGGAGGCATACAATTCCTGACTTGAAATTATACTACAAAGCTACTGTGATAAAATCAGCATAGTATTGGCAACAAAATAGACCTGAGGATCAATGGAATAGATTAGAAAATACAGAAGCAACTACAAACACACTCAGCCACCTTTTCTTTTTTTTTCTTTTTTAAAAAATAATTTTATTGATAAAAAATTGCAATGAGACAGTTTCAAAACTGATTAGTAGGACAGTTTCAATAATTAATACATTGCATATTGTTGTCTTCTTAGCAGTTATTCATTGTACAGTACGCAGACATGATATCCTGTCCAAAAACACTATTAGTACAATCTTTCTATACATTTAATTAAGAGAAAATAGCTGCATATCTGTCCTATTTTGAATATACAGATGCAAAATGGTCCTTCATTTGTTTGTTTTGTTGTGTTGTTTTGTTAAGACAGTTTTAATAATTACCACATTGCATACATTCTTCCTAGTGGTTATTTGCTGTACAAGATGCAGACATGATATCTTATTTACAAACACTATTAGAACAAATCCCTCTATTCGTTAAGAGAATGTAACTATATATCTATCCTAACCATTTTGAATACACAGATACGAAATTAACATTCATTTACATATCCCCTTTCTTATTTAGTTCCGTCATTTGAATATTATAGGTGTGTTAACTCAGCAAAATATACTAAAAGAGTCCAGTAGTCCATAATAGTATTGGGTCTTCCATTTCACTGGCAATGTCAGAAACTGTTGACCTGAGACCCCTACAGCTCAACATAACAGCATGGCTTTACTTCTTAAACTTTGTTTTTATACTTTTCTGCTGGATGGTTAAGACCAAGATAAAGCATGACCTATGCAACAAGAGTTGTAGTTTTTGGGTCCGATAAGGTCAGTGAAATCCCCTCAGGATTTTTCCTGAGATACTGTACCACAGATTGTAGATCTTTTGTCAGTGTCAGCCTTGTGAATGAGTCACGGCCATTGCTTGGCCAATGTGCTCTCTGTGAAAGCCTGAGAGAATGTTTTCTCTCCATGTGATTCTCAATAGGCACACTCTACATTATGGATCACTTTCCTCTTTGGCCCCATAATCTCCTTGATCAGAAAATTTGGGACACTACCGAGTTACATGACGTTGCAGTACAAGTTCTCATATGTCCTGAGTCTTAATTGACCTTGGAAGGCTAGGGCCAAAATGTTGACTTTCCTTGCAGCCCTCCTTTTTCTCTAATTTTGGTCTGCAAACTTAAGTATTTCTTCCAGAAAAGAAGCTTATTATTATTACCATACAACCTAGACTGTTAAACTTAAGCTCACTATTTGTCTGAATATCAAACATCTTCTCTATGCCTATTTTTAAAATATATTTCAATTTTTAAATGTTTTTGCATCATATTCTGTAGGGACTCAAAGTTCAATATTTTAATACTTGATGAAAAATGCCCGTTCCATGTTATGCCTTATTTTTGACAAAGGGGACAAACATGCTCACTGGAAGAAAGATGATCTCTTTAACAGATGGTGCTGGAAAAATTGGCTCTCTATATGCCAAAAATTAAAACTGGACTTGGGTCTATCACCATGCACTAAACTAAAGTCAAAATGGATCAAATATCTAAACATTCAGACAGAAATACTAAATCTCCTGAAAGAGAAAATAGGAGGAAATCTTTAAAACATAGGGGTATGCAAACAATTCATGTACAAAAACCAAACTGCATAGATAATACTTGAAAGAATTAACAACTGGGACCTCTTCTTATTGAGAAGTTTTTGTATGTCAAAAGAAATTACCAACAGTATAAAAAGACAATCCACGAATTTGGAAAAAAAATTCTTAACTAATAAGCACTCAGACAAAGGTCTGCTCTCTTGAATTTATAAAGAAATAAAAAACACCAGGGCCCCGATATTTAAAGACTCAATCCAGAAATGGGCATCTGAGATGAACACATGCTTCTGAGAGGAAGAAATTCTAGAAACTAATGTCTACATTAAAAGCGCTCCACGTCGTCACTAGCCATCTGTCACTAGCCATCTGTGAAGTGCATATTAAAGCAACACTGTGATACAGTCCCACCCCAAAGAATGGCTATCACAAAGAAATATATAAAACTACTATATATATAAAAATATTTGAGAGGTTGTGGGGAAAAAAGAACCCTTCTCCACTGCTGGTGGGAATGTGGACTGGTGCAACAATTATAGAAATCAGTGTGGAGACACCTTAAAAAACTAGGGTTGGAAATCCCATTCAACACAGCTATTTTCCTACTTGGAATTTTCCCAAAAGAACTGAAAATATCATATCATAGTGATATATGTGCACCTATGTTTATAGCAGAACAATTTGTGATAGCCAAATCTTGGAAACAATCAAAATGCCCATCACCTGAGGAATGGATGAAAAAGATATGCTGTTTTGTGCAGTGGAGCATTACTCAGCTCTAAAGAATGATAATCTCGAAGCCTTCATATACAAATGGATGGAACTTGAAGATATACTCATAAGTGAAATAAACCAGACCCACATGTGTAAATATCATATACTCTCCCTAGTATAAGAACTCAAAAGAAGAAATAAAAATGAAAGGTATAACACAACTAAATGGAACATGAGAACCTAAGGATTAAACAGTGAAGAGCGGGCAAGGAGAAAAGCTAGGAAATATGGCAGAGGAAAACTATACATTGATGCATACAAGATGGTTAAGGCAATGGTCCTTAGAATCTCCATCAGGTTTTTGAAACTAGCAGTTAATTGGTAGGATTCTCACCCTGACTAACTATATATGCTGATACCTGTGGACTAAGCAACTGCACTGAGGATAGCAATGTGTGACATTAGGTCCATACTTGGAATGCTTGTCATTCTGGTCTTCTAAATGCGTACTGCTTCTAATGTCATATCAATTACTGCTGTTCTCTCTCTCTCTCTCTCTCTCTCTCTCTCTCTCTCTCTAGCAAATGATTGTTTTAAAAGAATGTAATAAATGAAAAAAGAGACAAGAAAAAATGCCACAGGACTATCCTGCTACAACGTTGTATATGGTTAGATTTCTAAATTTCTGTACAAAAATGTGTAATTGTTTACATTTTTTTCACATTCTATAGGGATTTAAAGTTTAGCATATTAATGATTGTTGGAAAATACCCGTTCTATGATATGACTAAGGCATTTGATATTCAGACAGATATTGAGGTTAAGCTCACCTGCCTATGTTGTAGGGTAATAATAACATTAAGCTTCTCTTCTGGAGGGTTAACAACTTAAATTTTCAGACCAAATAATTAGGGAAAAAGAAGGTCTACAAGGACAGCCAACATTTTGGCCCTAACCTTTCAAGGTCAATGAGGACTCAGGACACAAGAGAACCTGAACTGTAATATCCTGTAACTCAGTGGTGTCACAAGTTTTCTGTCCAAGGAGATTATGGGACCACAGAGGAAAGTGATTGACGATGGAGAGTGTGCCTAAGGAGAGTCACCTAGAAGGAAAACATTCTCTCAGGCTAATTGGTCAAGCAATGGCCGTGACTCATCCATATGGCTGACACTGACAAAAGATCTACACACTGCAGTATGTGGTTTCAAAATAAATCCCGAGGGGATTTTGTCATATACAAAAGTTACATTTCTTGTTATATAAGTCTTGCTTTATCTTGGTTAACCATCCAGCAGAAAAGTATAAACATGAGGCAAAAAGTCATATTAATATGCTGAGCTGTAAAAGGCTCAAGTCAACAACTTCTGACATTGCCTATTCTGAGGATAACCCACTACTATTATGAACTACTGGATTTATATTGGATTATTTTGCTGAATTCACACACCTAAAATATTTGAATGGGAATGAACTATCCATCTCTTACAAAACTAAACATAAAAAGGGGATATAAATGAAGGACCATTCTGTATCTGTATATATAAAATAGGATAGATATACAGCTACTTTCTCTTAGTTCAAAGAGAAGAATGATTTGTACTATTAGTGTTTAGGCAAGATATCATGTCTGCATCTTGTACTCTGAATAGCTACTGCCAAGACAAAAAATTAATATTATTAGACACATGTATCAAAACCCATGATAAATGTAACCATTAGGTATGTCAAGTGAATCTGATTGTGGCAAAATAAAACAGGGGTTGAGGGAAGAGGGATTATATCTGGTAATCTGAGTAACTATGTGGATTGAAGCAATATGTAATGGCTGTAATATAACAACCATTGTTAATTTCTTATCATTTTGTTTTGAATTTCTGTATCATTTTATTGTTTCTGTCTTTCCTGTTATTTTCATTTTCTGTTTTAACAGAATGAAAAAAAAAGATTGGAGAAAAAGCATTGAGATGTGTTATAAATATGCACCGATTCCCTACAATGGATGTAATTATTATATTTCAAAATGAACTAATAAATATTTAAAAGCTAGAAAAAACTGCTACGAAGACAACAATATGCAATGTATTAATTATTGTAACTGTCCTACTAACCTATTTTGAAACTGTCTCATTGCTATTTCTTTCTCAGTAAAATTATTCAAAAAAAAGGATAAAAATTTCATTAAGCAGGGCTGGGGAGACAGCTTGGTATTTTAAGTACCTGCTTGGCAAACACAAAGACCTAGTTTCGATCCCCAGCACTGCAGGCCATGCCAGCCCTGGAAGCCTGGTGACGCACATCTGTAATCCCACACCTGCTGGGGAGGCTGAGACAGGAAGATCATTATGAGTCTAAGCTGTGTAGTGAGACCCTGTACCAAATAATCAATTAATTTCTATGTTTCATTAAATAAAGTAATAGGAATTCAACTTTGGTTGCTGTGTTGCATGATGTTATCTTCAAATTAATTGTTACCAGATATAAAGGTGGAAAGCTGGTTACAAGCAAAATAAAACCACAAAGTTATAAGCAATTGAAAAGAAAGAAAATAAGAAAAAGAAAAACATTTAAACCTTAACTGCTCCTTTCAAAAGACAACCAGAAATCAGCAGTGCAATTATCCAAATTATCCTACATATATACATAAATATATATTTTTCCTTCTTTCTTTGGCCTTTTCCTCCTCCCAGGTTTCCCTTCCATTGAACAAAGTCTTTCTTTTTCACAGTATCTAGTCTACCTTTCAGATTTTATTTACTCTTTCAGGCGCTCACACTAGTGAGGCAATTTTTCATTAATTAAGCCAGCAATTAAAGAAGTATTCCTGTAAAGAAACTGTGAGTCTCAAGTAGTTTTTTCTACTGCTTCTTTCTTTTAAGTGGTAAATAATCCCAACGATACACAGCCAGATGAATAAAACTAGGGAAATACTCTAAAAATCATTTTATGACAAAACATAATTTTATAGACTAAGCTCATCTATGAACTTAAATGAGAAAAAATTAAATTAGCCAACTGAATCCAAAATATACAGAAAAATAGTAATTCATGTCAATAGAGATGCAGGGTTAACAACATTAGAAACATTTCCCACATCTATGGCTTATATAAGTTCTATACTAAACTCAAATAACATTCATGAATATTTCACAGAATGAAAAATCTTTGCCCATGTTTAGAAAATAAACTATTAGCAAAGTAAGACTAGTTGTGAATTTCCTTATACTAGTAAAAATTTATATGAAAATGACTCAAGCATTATTATACTAAGTATAAAAACACTGAAGCATTTTTCTATATCTTTGAGGTTCTGTTTTGGGGTTTGGGGCACTGGGGACTGAACTCGGGACCCTTGTGCCTGCCAGGCAGGTGCTTATGTCACTGAGCTGTCTCCCTTGCCCACATTGTCCTATATCAGGGGTGGTGAACCTGTGCTTGGCATTTCAGAATGAGTTCTTTTTTATTATTGAAAGCTCTGGAGCCCCCAGACCCACTCCTAGCCCAGGTCCGGTGAGTGTGCGGAGAGTTTCCTGCTACCCTGCGCCGGCGGGACCAGTCCCAGCCCAGGCAGCAGTGTGGGCCGGACCCTCTCCCAGCCCCTCGGGCTGCCCCCCACCACTCTGCAGTGCCTCCCCCACCCCGCCCGCAGAGTAGGATTTTCTGCCGAGTTCCGGGAGCCCCCAGACCCAGTCCTAGCCCAGG
>NW_004524590.1:3042412-3065680 GCF_000260255.1 Octodon degus | reverse complement strand
ATTCTCTTAATGAATAGAATGATTTTTGCTAATGGTATTTGTAAGTAGGATCACAAGTCTGCATCTTGTACAGCAATTAACCACTGAGAAGAATGTATGCAGTGTATTATTTGTTGAAACTGTACTTTTGATTTGATTTGAAACTGTCTCATTGCTATATGTTTATCAATAAAACTTTGAAAAGAAAAAAAAAGAAAGCTCTGGAAGGTTTGCCATGGGGCTGAGGAGGCAGCTCAGCAATCTAAGTGCCTGCCTGGAAAGCATAAGGTACCCGGGTTCGATCCCCAGTACTGCATGCTGCGCTGGCCCTGAGCTGTGCTGGTCACTGAAACCAAGCACGGTGGTACACACCTGTAATCCCAGTGCTGGGGAGGCTGAGACAGGAGGAGCTCTATGAGTCCAAGCTGCATAGCAAGACCTTGTACCAAATAAATAAATAAATCTTTTTTTAAAAAATGTTCTCCATGATTATCCTGTATGAAAAGGAAAAATCAAGGGTGGCCATTTCTAGTCAGTATTTGATATCATTAAGAAAGGGTAAGAAAAATGACAAATGTAAGGGTCAGAAAAAAGGAAAAAACGGGGGAGGAAGCAGTAAAGAAAGGAGGGAGGAAGAAAGGCTAAAGACAATGTGACTGTTAGGGTTCAAATTAATGAATATATTTAACAAAGCTGTGTGGCTTAGAAATCATTTCTATACAGTAGTAGCAAATATTTTAAAAGTATACTAGAGCAAAAGATAACCATATATAAATTGCCTGATATTATAGAACATTGAGCTTTTTACTTTTAAAAAAATATAGAACTATACTTAAGGACTGTAAGAGGAGCCAAAGAAATTAAGGATCATACAATTTTCATAGACCAGAAGACTAAACAGCTTGAAGGCTTTGATAATGTACAAATATGTACTCAGCTCACAGCAAATCCACTTCAAATTGAGTGGACTGACCATTTCTGAGATTCGATACCAGCACTCAGAAAGTGTTTATAAAGAGAGAAGAGGTGGAGTGGTGATAAAAGATTCTTATTGCATTAGATTTTTTTTTTGGTGTGGCCAGCTCAGCCCACCCTGAGGGCAGGACTGGATGGCAAGTAGTGCCAGGGATCGAACCACAGTCCCTGCACTTGCCTGAGCAGGTACTTTAGACCACTAAGCTATCTCACCATCCCCCCATTAGATTATTTTAAAGGTGCAAGAATTAAAATTTGATGTTTGTGAAGGGCTACGTTAGTAGATTGACTAAGTATTGCTATATCACCACAATATTGAAAACATGCGCTTTCCCATAATCTATCTTAATAAAATCAGCTTCCTACATGAAGAAGAGATAAAGAGACTAAACTACTATCTTATAAATAATAGTAATACATGAAAATTAATTTTGGATGCTTTAAAGATTCAAATGTGTAGCTTAAAACTACATCTTAGAAAGTTATACTGAGTCCCAGCCGAGGTCCAGTGAGTGTGTGGAGAGCTTCCTGCCACCCTGCACCGGTGGGACCAGTCCCAGCCCAGGTGCAGCGTGGGCTGGACCCTCTCCCACCCCCTTGGGCCGCCCCCCATCACTCCCCAGTACTTCCCCCACCCCGCCCGCCGAGTAGGAATTTCTGCCGCATTCCGGGAACCCCCAAACCCAGTCCTAGCCCAGGCCCGATGAGTGGGTGGGAAAGCTTCCTCTTCCCCCTACTTCACTTTGCCCCCTCCAGGCACAGCTCAGGCCTGGCATACACGCCTGGGGTGTAACCCTGCAGAGAGTGTAGAGGATAGATCCAACCATCTAGTACAGGAGCAGAACATCTTGCCAAAGGGGCACAACAGGTTCACCCTCAAGGGCAGCAGCGGAAAGGAGCTGAGCACAGCAGCCAGACCCAGGCCAGACGCAGCTGGATAAGTCCAAACTTTGTAGAGCTGCACCTGAACTTCAGGAAGTGTGAAGGTTATAACTACAGTAAAGATCTACAACAAAGGTCAGAAGAAAGTGCTACACAAAATGACGAGAAGGAAGAAAATGCAACCTCAGAACCCAAGCCCACCCATAACAAGTGCAGAGGACTTGCACGGAAAAAATTGGAAATCACGCAGCTGAAAGCAATGAATCAACGGCTTCTGAAATAAAGAAACAGATGCAGAAAGAGATAGAGGACCTCAGATTGGAAATGAAAAAAGAAATCCCTGAATTAATAACATCTGCACTAAAGAATCAAATGCAGAAACATATGGAAGAAACCCAGTGCCCACCCAGAACAAGTGCGGAGGACACTACCTCGGCTCAAATGCATGAATTAATAGCGTCAATAGTAAATAAGCAACAGCAGAAATATATAGAGGAAATCAGAGTGCAATTCTTTTCTGAAATAAAAAAAGAACTCTCAGAACTCATAGCAGATAAAGTAAAGAAGCAACTACAGAAACATAGGCAGGAAATCCAATCTGAAAAAATACTGCAGTAAAAGAATTTCTAACTGCTTCTAAAGAAGATATTGATTAAAAAAAATAGAGGAGATTAGAAAAATGACAGATTCCCTGAATGAGCAATACAGGAAAGAAATAGATTGCATGAAGCAGAGTCAAAGAGATATAGAGGAAATTAAACTCTCAATCACAAGCTTGCAAAACTGTTTAAGTGAATGTGAAGACAGAGTTTCATATCTTGAAGATGCTGGTGTAGCTAGCAAAAAGGTAAGAAAGGATCTCTTAAAAACAACGAGGATGCAGGAAAGAATAATCCATCACCTGCAAGATGATGCAAAGATGAACAATGTGAGACTAATAGGCATCAATGAGAAAGAAGGAGTCAACACAAATGACATTAAAAATATATGGGCAGAAGTAATAGCAGAAAACTTCCCAAATATGAGGAAACAATCTGACATTCAGGTAACTGAATCATACAGAATGCCAAGGAACCTCAACCCAATGAAAAACACACCGAGACATATAATAGTCAAGATCCCAGAAATTCAGGACAAGAATAATCTACTGAAAGCAGCTAGAGAAAAGAAGCAGATCACATTCAAAGGAAAACCCATCAGAATTACGGCCGAGTTCTCTTCACAAACCATGCAGGCAAGAAGAGCATGGAGCAGAGTACTTCAGGTCCTCTATGAAAACAAATTCCAGCCCAGACTCCTATACCCGGCAAAACTCTCTTTCAAGTTTGATGGAGAAGTGAAATACTTCCACGACAAAGAACAGCTAAAGAATTTCACGATGACAAAGCCAACCTTACACAGGCTACTGAAAGATGTTCTAGAGAGGGACCAAATCGATCAGAACTCCAAGAATGAGTTCAGAAGCAACCAACTAAGTGGGGTAAGCAATTAAACACAGGAGAAAAAGGAGTAAACAATAACAGGTAAATAACATGGCAACCATAAGTCAATACATCTCAATTCTAGCCATCAATGTAAATGGACTCAATTCCCCAATTAAGAGAAATAGACTGGCACAGTGGATTAGAAAGTTATACTGAATAATATTTGTAACCAGATAAAAATGCATTTCTTAAGGTTTAAAAAAGGCAAATCATAAAAATGAATGTAAACATTAAGCTGAGAACTTCTGTCTATTAGAAGTTACCTTTAAAAGATCATAAATTAAAAACATTTGCACTGTACTTACCTCACAAGGAATGAAAATACTAAATACTTCATAAACTAAAAAATTAACAAGGCAAAAATAATCTATAAACCCCGGGCCTGCAGTGCCGGCCCCACCCCCAGGGCGCATTGAGATGGCAATTGAGACTGGGCGCGGTGGTGCATGCCTGTAATCCCAGTTCTTGGGAGGCTGTAAACAGGCAGATCACTACAAATCTGATCTAGTAGTGAGACCCTGAACATCCTGTAGACCCTTCCCCAAAAAAAAATCTATAAGAGAAATGCACAGAAGATTTGATGGAAAAATTCACCAAAAAAAAACCCCAATAGATCATAAAATTGTGTCAAGTTGCTATTAGTCAGGAAAAAGTGAATTAAAGGCACAGCTAGATACCGCTTGGTACCCAGCAGGCGGGCAACATTTCCCGAGTAGGGTAACATGCAATTTTGACAAGAATACCAGGAAAAGCTCATCTCCTGCTGCAGGGTAACAAGCTGGCGGTCTCCAGTAAAAGTGCAGACGTGTTTTCCGAGAGACAGCAATGCCTTTCTAGTAATGCCTGGAGCACTTGTAACAGGTGACCCAACGTGCTCCAGCGAGGATCTGCACAATGTCCGTAGCCGCACTCTCTAGAACAGCAAAGCCTCGCAAGAAGCCAGACGCCCAGGGACAGCAGATTTTGAGGATTTTGACTCGTTTGTAGCATGTGACACTGTACAGCAGTGAAAACAGCAACGCGAGCCCTGAGCATACGGTGACTGGCTCTCAGGAGTGTGCGCTCTGGGATACACACCAGTTGTAGAGGAGTTCGTGAGGAGGAGCCACTGAAAGAAAGTGTCAGATTTGCAACTCTACACGCTGTACTCCACTTGGAGCTCCAAGTCAGAGCCATGCTGGTGCCATATTGCCGCACCTAGGTAAAGGACTCCTGGAGCTGTACAAGGGACGTTCCTGAAACACTGTACAGAGATTCAGTCATAGTGATCAAAGCTATGGAAAATGCAAGAAAATTATAAACAAAAATTCAGTGTAGCCGGGGATAGATCTCAGTAGCACAGCGCCTGCCTGGCAAGCGCAAGGTCATGAGTTTGATCCCCAGTACCAAAAATAAATACACAAATAAATAGATAAATACATAAATAAATAAATAAATAATTCAGTATAGTGGTTAAGTCTTGGGAAGGAGAAAAATGAAAACAAGGACAAATATTTGTGGGAGGTGCAAAGATTATGTGTTTATGATAATGTGTTTATTAAATGATGCTGGGTGGTATTTTTATTTATTGTGTTGTTGTTTTATACCACCCATATTCTGCAATATCATTTGTTATGGAGCCAACATGTGATTCAAGCAATTTATATATATGATAACTAAGCAAGTTATATATATGATAACTAAGACATTGTACTACTAATTTTTGTTGGTTTATTGAAAGCAACAGGTAATGCTTTTTTGACCAATTTTGCATGCTGATATCTGGTAGTATGAACAACTACTTTGAAGACAGCAATATGCAATTCAACAATCATTGTTGAATTCCTATTATCTTGTTTTCTTGAAATTTTTTTATTCTCTGTAGTTTTTTATTATTTTTTATTCCCTTTTTTCTGCAGGATCTCTGCCCACCTCTCTCCAGCCTCCATGACTGAAGCCTAACTTCCTGGACCACAAAATTCTGTCTTTTTTTTTTTTTTTCATTTATGTATTTGGAACAGTCTCACTACGCAGCTCAGATTCCTAGTGGCCCTCCAGTTGTCAGCCTCCCCAGTGCTGAGATTACTGGCATGAACTACCATACCTGGCCTCAGTCTCTGGCTCAGCACGCCCCGGGGTGCAGCTGGTGTGGCATGTGGTGCCAGAGATCAAACCTTGTCCATGCACTTGCCTAAGCAGGAGCTTAGTCTGCTCAGCTATCTCGCCAGCCCTGAACCACAAAATTGATGGATGCTAAGAGAAGCTGTCTGACATAGAGTGAGTGAAAGCAAGCTTGCCTTAGGCAAATCTGCCTTGGTTTACCTGTGCGACATTGAGAAAGTTACTTAACATGTCTCCAGGTCCTTGTCTTCCAAATAGATAAGATAATATATAACTCGCAATGCTATGAGGAATTGAACTACATAGGTAGACGGAGTGTAAATCAGGTACGCACTTTGGGGAGACAATTTGCAGAAACTATGAAAATATAAATGCTCTTGTCACTTAATCAGTAGTTCAATTACTTCAAATCTATTCCATAAAAATGCTTCTCAAGCTTTTCATGAATTTATGGACAAGGTACTTCTCAGCAGCACCGTTTTGGACAGAAAAAAATGAGAAGCAACCTTCAATGTGAGAACTGTTAAATAAATTATGATACATCAATACTTGGGAATATATTACATGGCCATTAAAATGAATAAGGTAGATAACATATTGACAAAGGAAAATCCCTCAGATATATGGATAAGGGAGAAGTACCCTCATTCACATTTGTGGAGGCTGAAGCTCCGAGGAGTTCTGAGGCAGTGCCTCCCACAGGTGGGAGGCGGAACGGGTGCAGCTCTCCCGCACGGCTCAGTGTTCCTACTACAACGCGAGGTCATTTTGAAGAACGCCGGCCCCAGCTGTGGCGCCCCTAGATGCACAGAAGTTTCCAGAGTCATGACTGCATGGTGGAGACATGATAATCTTACAGGCTTTCTGAAATATTTCAACTTTTCTTTTTGGATTTTGTTCGTAGTTCCTTATTTTCTGAAAAGCTGAACACTTTTCAGAACTAACTGACGGTTGTCCAAGTTTTCCGCTTCACTGACCTCCTCTTCCACAGAAACTCTCTTTGCTTATGCCAAGGTCACCAAGGCCAGGAGCAGAGAGCAGGTAGTGCCCCCTTGCCTGTGAGGAGACGCCGGGCCACCAGATGCCTAGCCAGTGTTCTCACCCACAGGCAGAGGCAGGAGCAACTCCGCCGCCCGCGACAGGCCTGACTCCAGGCCCAGCCCCAGCGGACCCTCGTCAGCCACCCCGTGCACGGGCTGATTGCTGGCGATTGTCAGTTGTGCAAAGCACCAGCAAGGTGTGTGGAAGGGCAGCAGCTTGCCCTGAGGGTGTTCGTGGAGGACACAGGGGTGACACCCTCAGAATTTAGAAGCCAGGCACTCAGCCAGCAGTACCTACAGGTTTTGCATTCTGGATTCAAACAGCACGGACTACAAGCGTATTTTTTTAAATGGAGTCTATACATGTTCAGTACAGACATTTTCCTTGTTTTATTCCCTAAACAATAGTGTATAACAGTGATTTGCATATAATTTACATTGTATTACATATTATAATGTAGTTTGCATAGAATTTGCATTGTATTACATATTATAATGATGATTTGCATGGAATTTACATTGTATTACGTATTATAACCTGTCTGGAGATGACTTGAGGAATACGGAAGAAGTAACTAGATTATATGTAAATACTATGCTGTTTTGCAACAGGACCTTGAGCATCCTCAGATTTTGGTATCCTAGAAACTTGATTTTGGGGTCCTGGAACCAAACTCCTGTGGATACTTAGACAACTTTGTACACACAGTCTTCCTGTGGCGCTCACAAGGATCGTATAGAGCCAGCTTTTATGCCTTGACTCTGTAGATGTAGTCTCTAAGGTTAAAGCACTGCCCAGAACTACAGCAGCAAACAGGAACCTGAAATGTCACCCAGGATTTGGAGGCAGATGTACGTAATGTCGATGGGCTCCATAGGGATTGATTCACCAAGCATCAGGCCCTGGGCTCTGGGGCTCCAAGACACAGGCTTTGTTACAGAAGGAGAGTGTTTAGTGGTCACGGATTGGTTATACCTTGCCCTACCTTATCATTACTGATTGCCTAAAGTAAAGCTATATCATGTGTGTTGTGTAGTAAGACAAATTCAAACTCTGAACAAGCTCAAAGCTATGGGAAGCACACAGATTCAGGATGAGCAGAGAAAAAGAAGCTGTGAAAAAGAAGCCGTAGCAGATGAGGCATGGTCCCTTTCCTAAGGCCCAGAAAGCGCTGCTGCCCAGGCCCTGGCTCCACCTGGACGTTCCCTCTGTTGCCCCAGGTACTGACATCTCTGTCTGCTTGACATTTCTGGGCCCCTTCCCAGGATTCAATGCGCTCCTCTGCTCTGGAGACAACGTTCCTACGTGCCATTTCCTGAGGAGACTCTGAACGCGCTGAGGTAGATATTTTCACAGGCTTGTTGCATGTCCCTGAGATCCAGCCAAAAACTGAGGCCAGCAGAAAATGTGTTTACTGCTTTAGAATGTGACTATGCAGAGTAGAACATCTGGACCCGACCGAGCTGGGAGTCGTGCGCAGGATGGCTACCTTATCTGGGAGGAGGCGCAGGGAGAATTATGAAAACTTCTTCACTAGCGGCTCGTTCCATCACCCGCTTTTGCCCATTAAAATGACAATTTGAAATGATGTGGAAATCCATTTTCATATCTTGGAAATTGTCCCAAAATGATAGTATAAGGAGCAGGTCAAATAGCTCAGCGGATTAAAGGACCTGCTCAGGCAGACGCCGAAGCTGGGGTTTGATCCACACACCCCTGGGCTTGCTGAGAGGGCACCTGAAACTGGTGTGGTGGCGCGTGCCTGCAATCCCAGCAGTTGGGAGGCCGAAAACAGGAAGATTGCTACTAGCCCGATCTACGTTGTGAGACCCTGTAGGCCCTGTAGACCCTTACTAAACAATACTAAATAAATAAATAAATAAAATGATAACATATGAAGGGGGCCACTAGACCCAGCCAAGGGACCTAAGTTGTAGTATTGGTTTGGCAGTAACAAGCTCTAACTGTGAGGAGCCCAACACCTCTCTGGGCATTAGGCCATCGGTAAGCTGAAGGGGTGGAGCTGGCAGGATGTAAGACTTTTTCCAACATATCAATTCTTATAAGCCGCAAAGAACTGTGTGAAGGGCCAGGGAGATAGCTCAGTGACATAAGCGCCTGCCTGGCAAACTCAAGGTACTGAGTTCAATCCCCAGTACTGCAAAAATAACAGTGAGAAGAGGATGCCAGTGCTGCTAAGGCCAGCAAAGGATGATATTCATCCCAGACACCAGGGAAAATAGGAGGCTTTTGACTAATGACTTCGTAGCTAGGCATTGGGCACCATAAACCTCCCTTGTCATTCTCTGGGTCATAATTCCAGCTCATTGTCACTACCACCCTAGTTCCTGCAGTAATTTCATTTAATTTTATGACCGGCCTCCTCCAACCCTCGTAGTCAGATAAGCAGGTTTGACAGCACCAAGGACGATGCTGGGCAATGATTTGTAAGGTTGCATGCTGTGTATAAACCAGCCAGATCAACAGCAAGGAGCAAGGGATCGATTTCAGCTCTGGCGACAAGGGCCAGACTTCCTTAGAAGCAAAGTCACCAGGACAGTGTGGCTGGCATGGGGGCCAACGGTGTGCTCAGCAAAGGCATGGCAGGAACAAATGGGATCTGGCCCCAAGTGCAAGCAAGCAGGCATGGCTTAGTTGCTCCTTGGACGGGCTGCACAGGGCCTAAACACAAGAGCTTGAAAGCATGGAGTGGTGGGAGAGGGCCCCTTGTTACTTAGCTACTTCAGGCTTACCTACTCTGGGTGAGCTAACTTCTACCTGAGCCTTCTTTTGTCCAAGAAGCCCTTCAGCCCCTGGAAGTGAGGCCAGACAAATTCCGATGCTTACTTGGCTTGTTTACCTTTGCTGTGAACTTCTTTTTTTTTTAATGTATTTAGTACAGGGTCTACAGGGTCTCACTCCACAGATCAGACTCATAGTGATCCTCCTGCTTTTAGCCACCCAAGTGCTGGGATTACAGGTGCGCACCACCATGCTCATTCTCAGCACGACACACTGGGGATCGAGTCCCAGCTGCTGTGCTCTGCCTAAGCGGGCTCTTTAGTCCGCTGAGCTATCTGGCTGGCCCTTCTGCAAGTGAACCTTAGGAATATCTTTTTGCCTTATATCTCTAGGTTATAGCAGACACTTGACCATGAAGATTCCGGGCATATTTGAAGGGGCTGGAGAATCCTAGGGCATCTGTGATGAAAGCCTGCCTCCAAATGGGCCTGGGCTTGGGAAGGGAAGGTCTGGAGGGGAAGGGGAAGGTTCCACTTCTCTCTGGCCATTAAGTGTCCCTGCCTAACTAAAATGCAGAGTGCAGGACCACCTGCCTTGCTTCAATCAGACAGGTTTTGTAGAGACGAGTTACCGGTGCATCAAGGTTATACTCAAGGAAGGGCAATTGGGACTCGTTAGGGAGGTTAAATGTGAAATATAAGCTGGAGGTGCTCTGAGAGGAAAAATGTGAAAAACGCTGAGTGCATGGACAAGGTGCAGTCCCACCTGTTACCCATGGAGCCGTTGCTCCTTGGGTGAAATCCTGTAGCTGGGCTTCCTCACTTAAGGAGACATTGGCATGGCCTTTGCTTAGACTTGGGGAAAAAACAGAGGATGCAAAAGAAAACATGGATCTTGAAGTCACACTGACCGGAGCTTGGGTTCACCACGTACAGAGAGCATCACCACTGGCCCTTTGGAGACTCGGTTTTCTTACTTTCAGTACTGAGCAGAGGCATGTGGACTCTAGAGTGTGGTGGACCTCGTAGCCAAGAATGCCCCATGAGATTATTATAGAGATGAAAAGCTACTACCCCTAGTGATGCGATAGCCACTGCAAGATCAAAACACGGAGCACTGCTCACGTGCTTGTGTGACACTGGTGTAAACGAGCCTACTACACAGACTGTCAGATAAACACGCATACAATACTGTGTAACACACGAAAATAGCAACAATTACTGTGTTGGTTCTTCATGTATTTACTGTACATTTTTACCATTATTTTAGAGTATAGTCCTACTTATTTAAAAACGTTGATTATAAAAGACCAAACACCCTGGGTGACGCTGGCAGTAGCTTCATCCATCTTGAGTCCACCAACCCTTGACTGGCCAAGAGACCAAGGGTGGAGGGATGAACTGTGCCACCTTGGGGCACACGCTGGAATGTTCACACAGTGACAGAATCACCTAGCAGTGCGCTTAGCTATGTGTTTTAGGGCCAAACCATGTACTGACAGCATGATGTCATTTTTATTAAAAGTTTCTGCTAGCTGAATCCAGCACCCAGTGGCCACTAAAATACACAAAGACCTTCCAAGTTATTAATGTGTCTCACTCTGAGACTCACGTGGAGCTTATCAGCAAGAGTACCCATGGGCGTCCCCAAGAGAGCTTATGAAAAACAGTCCCTGGTTAGAACCAAGTCTCCACTGCACAGGGCTTTTGCTGCAAAATAACTTCTATTTTAACATCACAGCAGTCATATTTTCTAAATCAAAGCCCAGGTCTGCTCATGTGAGGGAAAATATGACAGACGAACCCCAAGCAACACCTCCACTTGATGACCAAGTGGCCAGTGCAGGCCCGGAGCCCACTTGGAGGCAGTCCGGTCCAGCTTCCCCAGGCCCAGAACCCAGCCTCAGAACCACAGTGGCACTGCACACGCCTCTGTTTTGCAGGGCACCTTCCATTCAGTCACTCTCCAGTGGCTCCCTAGGCCTCTTTCTTCCACCGCCTAGACTGGAAGGCAGGACCAGTGCTCATCAGTGGACGCTGTCATTCACATTCCTCACTTCCTGGGGACTGCATTCCGACCAGGAGCTCTGAAATCTTTCTAAGCTGGACTACTTTCTGTGGTCCTGTGTGGGCCACAGTTAGTAATCTGTGGTCTTGTGTGGGTTTGGTTTTCCCCACAGTCTATCCCAAATCCGCTGGCTGTTTTCAACACCTCAATTTTAAACATGTGTCTGTTTCCCAGTTTAAAAAAAAATCAGAACCTTCTCTCACAAATAAAATCACAGATATCAAATATATGTCATTTCTTCCTCAGCTTGCAAATTTGCAAATGAGTCCTTGGAAACTACAGGATTCAAAGCAACCTTAAAATATCAGCAGGATTGCTTCTAGCTTCAGCCCATTTGGACAACTACGAACAGCTGAGGAGCTGATCCATTGCTTGTTCCCAACCGGGAAATCCCTTCTCCCGAAGTCCTGATCGCAAAGGTTCTCCTCAAGAAGAAGCAATGCCTGTGTGGAAAGAAGTCCAGCGTCACTATTAACAAAAGCAAGTGGCCTCACCGTGCCCGACACTGAGTGAAGAGGTGCACAGGTGACTGTGTGTGTCTGCCAGCATCCTCCACCTGCATGGCTTTGCCTCTTGAGGGCAATGGCAGTGCCCAGAAATACTTTCGGTGGTCACAACTAAGAGAGGAGAGTTCCTTCCGGTATTCAGAGGATAGAGACGGAGAATGCTGCTGAACACCTAAGCTTCCCACCACAGTGAAGAATTATCTAGTCCACAAGGTCATTACCATCAAGCCTGAGGAGCTCTGGCACTCAAATGAGCTATTACTACCTGTATTTTCCAGATGGAGAAACGAAGGCCTAGAAAGGCTAAATTACTTCCAAAAGATCAATATTGAAAAGGCAAGATTCAGGAGGAGGTCTGTCTAACTTAAGAGCTCTCTGGTAAGTTACCATTTGCAGCCCTTAATCAGGATAGAAGTGCCTTGAATCCAACATAAAGAAGCAGGAATGCTCTGTTTTTGGGATTTCCTAAGCTGGGTAACTAACCACACACCCTTAGAAAAGCAGATTGAAAAATATACGCACGCAAATAATACTTAAAGTTAAGGGCCGGCGAGATAGCTCAGTGCACTAAGGAGCCTACTTAGCCAAGCGCAGGGACTGTAGTTCGATCCCTGGTACCACAGGCCACACCATCTGATCTAGCCAGAGTCCAGGCGTAGTGGCACACACCTGTAATCCCAGTGCTGGAGAGGCTGAAAGTAGGAGGATCACCATGAGTCCAAGCTGCACAGTGAGACCCTGGAACAAACAAATACATTTAAATATAGCAATTAAAAATAATAAAGTTAAGAAGCTGATGTTATAGGTATAATTAAATTGTTGTATTGATATTAAATCACTGAACTCTAAATCCATCTTGTGATCTAAAGAAAAGAATTCACCTGGAGGTGATAACCACTGACAAAGCCAGTTGTCACTATCCCTGTCCAAAACTTCCAGCTAATTAATCAATACAAGGATTTATTACTCCAATCTAATTTTGGCGTGCATGTTAGGAAGGGACAGTACCTTAGCCCAAAGGAAGGAAAGGCAGAAGGAGCATTTCAGAAACCAGACAGACGCCAAGCGACACCTTCTGAGGGACTATTCTAGCCACTCATCTCAGAAGTGCTGAGTCCGTCACAGCGTCATGTGGAGGCAGTCCGAGAACAAAGGAGACCAGGAAAGCCGCGTCTGTGCGGACTCCCAGCCTCTGCGGCCTTCAGGGCCTGCTCTGCGGTCAGGAGCCAGGCTCACCGTGGCCTGGGCGTGCCGGCCCTCGCCCTGGGACGAGGCGACCTCGAGGACGCCGGGCCTTGGAGATGCCTCTCCTACACACGTACGGTCTTGGCCAGCAGGTCAGAGAGTTTGGGACAACACACAGGAGCAGAGGGCTCCTGAAACCTTCCCACTGGTGGACTGAGGCCTTTTCTCCTTTTATAATGAGACGGTTGAGATACCATCCTCAATGTGAATAGGGCTGCGCACACTCACAGACAGTGACGGGTTAGCTCAAGAGCCCTCACGAAACGCTGCTGTAACAAGCTGACAAATTCAAACGTCCGACGCAGCAAGGCTGCAGGGCACAGAGTTAGCCACAAGAATATTTTGATTTTCTGTGATTACAATAAAAACTAGGAAACAAAATTTTAAAAATTCAATCAAAAATCATGAACTCTTTATGGAATCTCTTTATTTTAAAGAAGGAGAAACAGAAAGAAATAACAAGAACAAAGACACAGAGCAACATAAAATAATAAAAATAGTACAGAATTTCAAAACAAGAAGAGAAAATTAACAATGGTTGTATTGCATACTGTTTTTCTTTTTTAATTTTTCTTTTTATTATTTTTTATTATAATTTTCTTGTAGCTGCATATTGTGATGATCAAAATTGTTACTTGGATTGCCAGATAGAGGCATGTAAGATTGATCAGACAACCAAACATTAACTCTTCCCTTCAGTCAACCTTAATTTTTCCTAGTCCTTCTTATTTTTAAAATTTATTTTAAAGAGAGTTTAAAAGTAATAGATAAGATATTAGAAACGATGCACATAAACAATAAGATGAAAGTCCTCAACAATGGTTGCTGTGTTGCACGTGGCTGTCTTCAACGCAGTTGCTCAGATTGCAAATATTAGTAAAGCCAATGAAAGACGTTGAAGTTCTCCTCACAGAAAACTGCAAAGTAGACCTAAGAGATACAACACCTCTGAAAAAAAGAACTGGAGACATTCTTTTCAGAATTTGCAAAATTATTGACAAACACGATCACGGGTCCAAGGAAATCAGAGATCACAAGGCATATCATACACACAAATACACTACTACAGTAGTTTTGCAAGGAAATAAACAACACAGGACACATGACATATAGGATTATTTTATAATGTTCCACCAGCAAGTCAAATGCAGAAGAGCACAAGAGATCTGCCCTCATGCCAGAGACCCAGAGAGTCCAGCAAAGAGCCTGGACCCAGGGGCCAGGATTCAATCCCTGGCACCATGTGCCACGCCGGCCCCACCCCCGAGCACACTGAGCTGGCAATGGAGTCCGGGCGTGGTGGCGCATGCCTGTAATCCCAGCACTAGGAAGGCAGAAAACAAGAGGATCAGTACAAGTCCAAGCTGTATAGTGACACCCTGCACGGAAAAAAAAAAACAAAAAACAAAAAACAAAAACAGAAGCCATGCAGGCAAGGAGGGAATATAATATAACATTTAAGATATTGAAACAAAAATAACAACCTGGAATTCTGAATTCAGTTAAATGACCTTACAAACATGAAGGAGAAGTAATTATTTCTTGGGTAAACAAAAACTGAAGGATTATATTTCCAGAAGATCTGCCTCTCAAGAAATGTTTTCTATAGGGCCAGCAAGATAGCTAGTGGACTAAGCACCTGCTTCAGCCAGTGCAGGGACCAGGGTTCGATCCTGATTCATTCACTCAGGCCCTGCCCACCAGGGGTGCCGAGGCCAAGCCTGATGGCACACAGCAATAATCCCAGCCCTGGGGAGGCTGAAAACAGGAGGATCACAGACCTAAGAAGGTCAGTGAAGTGCCCTCAGGATTTATCCTGAGATCCTGTACCTGAGATTGTAGAACCTTTGTCAGTGCAGCCATGTGGATGAGTCACGGCCATTGCTTGGCCAATGTGCTCTCTGTGAAAGCCTGAGAGAATGTTTTCTCCCCATGTGACTCTCCTTAGGCACACTCTACATCATCAATCACTTTCCTACAAGTCTGAGCTGCATAGTGAGACCCTGTATCAAATACATTTTTTTAAAAATGCTTTTTTAAAAGTCCTTCAGAATGAAAGAAAATTATCAGGTTAGAAACCTGACCGAGTGTTAGAGAGCGAATAGAAGCAGATTATACTGGGAATAAACAAACTTTATCCTTTGGTCACCGTCACCCTGCAGGCTTTCTCTGACCAAATGCATGGAAGTTTATTCCCCATCAAGGAATTCTATACTGCATGCCGCGCGCAACACACTGTCCTATCATTCAATTCAGTTCTGGTGCTGCTCAGAGATCTTGGTTCCATAAGACCACACCCACTTTAGACACCAATAACAAACAGTAAATCCCCTTGCTGTCCATAACTTCTACCCAACTTGGCTACAAATCAAAATTTTGCAACCTGTTCTCAGGCTCATTTACTCGAATGGCTCACAGAACTCTGGGAAGCACTTGCTTACATTACACAGCCAAATGGAAGGCCGAAGGCAAGGTGTGGGAGACAGGGCCCGGAGCTTCTATGCTCTCTGTCCCCATGTCATTTTTCTAATACATCCCTGTGTTCAGCAAACCCAAAGCTCCCAGAAGCCATTCTTTTAGGGCTTCATGAAGACGTCAGCATGTTGGCATGATTGATTACATCATCCATCCCTGGTAATCAACTCAAACTCAGCTGCTCTTCTCTCCCCAGAGCTTTGGCGAGGGGTAGGTAGGGAACTGAATGTTCTGACTTTTTCACCACATGACTGCAGCTAACTCACAGTCAGCTTATGGGTGGACCTTAGCCACCAATCATCTCATTAGCATACAAAATACGTCACTTCAGAGACACCAGGGATTTTAAGAATCACCACTATTTGTCTTAGATATAGGAGAACTCTTGTTTTTCCTTAAGGGACTCCAATGTTTTACCTAAAGCCCTAAAATTATAACACATTGTCCTAGCTATTTTCTCATCCCAGGGGCACAATGCTTCACCCACAACATAAAGGAAGGAAGGTTTATTTAGTGCACAGTGTGTAGATTTTTCAGTCCACAGCCAGGTGGCTCCAAGTGAGGAGGCACGGCGTACGACAAAAAGGCCACAGCACGGAAGGCGGGAGGCATGAGACCTCCTTCTTTCCCTTTTTATTTCATCTAGGCTGCATGCCTATTGGTTAGTGCTGCCCATGGCCAGAGTGGGTCTTCCCCCTTCTGGAGCCCCGTTATCCACATCCAGCACTGCGCTAAGCCAATCGAAGGACTAACCCAGTATCACACATCCGTGATCCAGAGCTACACACCCAAGAGCCAGTCATTCTGAAAGCACTACCCATCAGTACGTGAGCCTTTGGGGACATCTAGACAAAAACCTTAACAGACACACAATATGGATATTAAAAGTATACATTTTATATTGCAAAAGTGGGTAGAATTCAATGGTTAAATCTCAGCTATACTAAAATATTTTTTTAACACAGCCACTGGGGTTTATTCCCCAGCATGTCGTGCTGGTCCTGCCCCTGGGGTATGCTGAGACAGAGATTGAGGAGTGGCGGCATGTGCCTGTAATCCCACTGCTTGAGAGGCTGAAAACAGCAGGATCATTACGAGTCTGACCTGTGTAGTGAGACCCTATAGAGCCTGTACTAAATACATTTTTTTTAAAAAGAAAATATTGTTTTAAATGTGGATGGCAAACATAAATTACATTTTTCCATTAAAATATAATGTTGTATGTTAACTTCACCCATTACATTAAATACAAATAGAATTAGTTTAACAACTTATAAAGCAAAAGGTTGGGGGCCAAAGAGATGGCTCAGTAGAATAAGAGATTGCCTGGCAAGCACAAGGGCCTGAGTTCAATCTCTGGTCCCACCCAAAAAAAAAAAAAAAAATTGTGTGCCACAAATGGGAATGAAGACCTACACATGTATCACAAAAAAATTTTTAGTCTTTTATTATTTGGTGCAGGGTCTCCTACGCAGCTCAGACTCATAGTGATCCTCCTGTTTCAGCCTCCCCAGCGCTGGGATTACACACGTGCACCCCCACTCCCAGCTCCAGTGGCCATCTCGGCGCAGGGCCAGAACGGCATGCAGTATCAGGGATCGAACCCAGGTCCTTGTGCTTGCCAGGCAGGCGCTTAGACTGCCAAGCTATCTCCCCAACCCTTATATCACAAAAATTAAATAAAATCTTTTTCTCTATTCTCAATTGATATAACAGTTTGTTCAGCATTTAAGAACAATGATATATTGGAGGATCATAAACTAAGGGTAAAAGGGCCAGGAATCTAGCTCAGCAGCATAGGCCTGCCTGGCAAGAGGAAGGCCCTGAGTTTAATTCCAGGTATGAAAGCGCCGCGGTCAGAGAACGGGATGCCGGCTGCGCTGAGCATCCGCCGCGGTGCAGGCTGCCCGAGCCGAGGCCTGCCGGGACGGTGGAGGACTCGGCGGGGGGAACCGGCCACGGGACAGAAAACTCAGTCTTGTTTATGTGGCTACTGAAATAACCACGGATGGAGACCAAATGGTACTCGAGAGAAACACACTAAGTCACGAACTATCTTTGGGAAACAAAGAATGACTGGAAAGTAGGTACTTAGAATTTTGTAAGAAACAAGTAGGAAAGTATCTACCTGAGAACCAGGAAACAAAGAGCACATCTTGTGTAGCTGGGTCTGTCTGCGCCTCTGTTGGTCTCACTGGCACTTGACACGAAAAATAGACACAACAAATGAGTGAATGAATCGATGAATATGCCATCCCTACGTGACTAAACAGAAGAGGACACAGTCTTTGGGGAAAGCTAACGTCCTGTAGGAGCAAAAACACGAAATCAACTTTTTTTTGAAAGTTGTAGAGCCTGGCATGGTGATGCAGGCCCGTTACCTTCCACCTTCTGAGAGGCTGAAACAGGAGGACCATAAGCTCCAAGCTAGCCCGAAGAACTCACTAACTCAGGCCCCGCTTTAAGATTGGAAAATAAAGGGCTGGCAAGATAGCTCAGCACACTGAGCACCTGCTAAAGCAAGAGCAGGGACCAGGGTTCGATCCCTGATACCATATGCCACACCAGCCCCATCCCAGGGCGTGCTGAGCTGGCCACCGAGACAGGGAGTGGTGATGCATGTCTGTAATTCCAGCACTAGGGAGGCTAAAAACAGGAGGATCACTACAAGGCCAAGCTACATAGTGAGACCCTGTACCAAATACACTAGAAAAAAAAAAGATCAAAAAATAAAGGGGGGATGTGGCTCAGCTGAAGGCTCTGGTGTCAATCCCCAGTGCCGAAAAAAATAATTAATAAGTTAACTAATTAAATAAGCAGGAAAATTTGCTGGTAGGACTGTGCAATCCAGAACACCAGCAAAAGGGCTCAAAGACTCAAAATACTAGACAACAGCCTCGCATTATGGGGTATAAGACGAGACTGGAGGCTCGGTGCTTTGGGTAGAGTCAGGTTAACGGGATGCTCAATGGCACTACGAAATGCAGGGGGCCACCGGAGCTGGGAACTGATCACACATTCAGGAGTTAGCGAGGCTGGTCCAAGAACAGTGAGCACCTAAAGCAAGCCACATGAACAGGCTGCTTCAGTCTGAAGAACAGCAAGCCCAGAGACAATCCAAGCAACAGGTTGGGAGGCAAAAGGGTGTCCCATGAAACCAGCCTGCCCCATGTATAAATAAACGTGCTACAGTGATTGAGCAGATCCTCTTCTCACACCTGGGGAGATGGCTCCACCTCTCCACCTTTGTTCACACTTCACCTTATGCAAATAAGAGCTAACACATAGTATTGAAACCATGTTGTGGAGGCCGACCTGAGCAGCTCTCCTTGAAAGAAGAGTGACTGTCTCCATCTTGACTGAGCCTGACCCTATTTCCTCCTATTATTATGTACAGAGCTGGCCAGGACTTCTGTTTACCCTTCAGTTGGCCTTAAGCAATGTGTATTGGTCTAGCTGAGGTGCTGGTGATAGTCTTTGAAGGTGGCGTGCGTGTTTCCCTGGTAACCTACACCTGCTGCTCTTTAATGTGAGCCAGGTTGAGACAGGACGGTAGAGCTAATGCTCCACGGCACCATCTGGGATCAGCCTCGAGACAGAGGCCATGACTTCCTGGGGCTCGAAAGGCTACGCCAAAGCTGAAGCACCAGACTTACCAAAACATTAAATACTATATAATGCAGATCACTCTCTCTGCACATCCTCTCTGCATATCGCAGAGGTACATGCAGGCCACCCACCTAGCTCAGCTCACAATGGTCACCTTCTTCCCACAATTCTCAGTCAATCCTCCTCAAGCCACTCCCCCACTGAATAAAAACCGGGTGAGGCCCTGGGTCGCTGTCTTGGTTCCTGAAAGCCATCTTCATGGCTGGACTTAGAGCCCCTTGACTCCCCGATGATTGAAGATATAATTTAGTGTCTTTATTTTCGCCGTGGGTTGCATTGTAAGTGGCAGATTGGAATCAACTTGATGGGATTCCATTAACGTAACTTTGGGATTACAAGGATCTGGAAGTGTCTCCTACACCATGTGACTTATTTATTATTTACTTATTCAACATTTTATTTTCCAGTTGCACTCAACAGCAGGATGGCGTGACAGTGAGTACCCTCTTGTCCCCACTTGGGCTTAAGCAGGGGCTCTCTTTGGCCTCATCTGCCTGGACCCTCAGATGTGGGAACCCTGACAAATGATCTTTCCATCCTGGTCCAGAGTGGAAGAGGATGAATCTAGGCAGGGGTACAGAAGCATAACCAGCCAAGGATGTCACTAGACATTACAGCTGGCAAATGAAAAACTAGGAACACACACACACACACACACACACACACACACACACACACATGGTCTAGCAAAGTGAAGTAGCCACTGAACTCACAGTCAGAGATGGTGAAAGAGGCTTTCATGAAAGAGGCTATGGGTAGAAGTACAGATGGTAGGGGAGAATTTCTTTTAAAAAAACAAAGCTGTTCTGTAGTATTTTTAAATTATTTTGAAGAAACCTTATTAAATAAAGGGAAAGCATATAATGTCCCAAAGATCTCAGCTGGTTAACAAAACGGGCTTGATTGAGCAGGATGAACTTTAGCAGAAATTAAGTCCATGACCGTGTCTTAAAAAGCGCATGGGACAGTACCAATGAGACAACCTAATTCAGTGGGATAGTCACCTGCTCACAGCATAGAATGTGTGTGTGTGTGTGTGTGTGTACGTGTGTACGTGTGTGCATGTGTGTGTGTGTGTCTGAAGCTTTGTGTTCCCCTTGAAGCACTGCCCCTGACTCCCCATCCCACTCCACAACCAATTATTCACCTGCTGTCCACACACCAATCAACACTGCTGTTTAAGACAGAACTGACACAGAGATGAAAGGGAACAGCATTTGTTTGAGAAAGAAAGAATTGCAATTAGGACACACTGAATAATTCTTATAAGCAAATGCAGGGGCAGAAGTCTTTTTGAAGGCAATTTCAACAGGCCTTGTTTTCAGAGACAGTGCTTTGGTGGGGCAGAAACTTGAAACTGTAAACTTATTCTGATGGACGAGTCAAAGAGGTGCTTTTAGCCCAGAGAGGTGCAAAGCCAGCGGCTACTGACGTCAACTGTATGTCTAGTCCCATGGCACATCCTGTGGTTTGACCTTCAGTGGTTACAAGGACAATCCATTTGAAAGCTCCAGACTCCACCTAGAAAGCCTTGGCTTCAATGGCTTTGTTCCTCTTCACTGTCACAGCCCATGTGGCTCCTGAACTTTCAGTAGTGAGAACCATCAAGGGCGGTGAGAAGGTGTAGAAATGAAGGCAAGATACAGAAAGCTGGGGTCACCCACGAATTAAAGGAGCAAAGCTTTATTTAGCTCCCAGTTTGTAGAAGTTTCAGTCCCCAGTCGACTAGCTCCTGGGCACGGTGGCACGGCAGAGGGGCATCATGAGGAGACACAGTCTCTAACAGACCACACAGAAAGCAGCAAAGCAAGCTGCCCGTTCCTTTTCATTCCAAACAGGATGCAATCCTTTTGAGTGCTGCCAGAGTAGATCTTCCCCTTACCCATACCCAGAGCCCTGCTAAACCAATCAGAGGACTAATTTAACTCCACACCCCTGACTCCCTGTATCACACACCCAAATCCAGCCAGTTCTAAAAAGCCCCACCTACAAGTCCATGAGGACATCTAGACAGAAGCCATAACAAGGAAACAAGGTGATCTGCAAGTGGGAAGGGGTCCAGGAGCCTAAGGACAAGGGAGAGGTGGAGAAGTAAGGACAATTAGACATGCTAGGTACAGGGACCAAATACCCACATGGATGTAAACATCACACGTTGTAAACATGAGCCAAGAATAATAATAATAATAATAATAATAATAATAATAATAATAGCAAGAATGAAAATAAAGAAAGCTGATAGAGAGACAGCCCAAGGAAGGGAAGTAGGCAGGGAGGGGAGGACATTCGTATCCCCCAAGATGAGTGTAAGCCTCATGCACTGCAAGCATGTCCACACAAACTTCAGAAGAGCAAATTAATAAAAATCAAAAATAATTACAAGAGACAGTTCACCTAGGCACCCTGGACCCGCTCGAATAGCACGCGCCTCCCTCCACATGGCCCCGCAGACTCCGGATCATAAGGCCCTCTGCTGGGCCTCTGCCCGAGCCCCTCCAAACTCCCTTGCAGTGCATGCTTTCCCCACGGGTTTGCCACCCACCAGCGCTCACAAGACAACGGTGGCGGTTCAGCACTCTGAGGCCACCTCTGCATCCTTTGCCGTTCATTCTCCTAACGCTGCGTACCTCATTTGGCCTTTGCTTGGTGACTGATTGTGTTAGAGACCTGGCAGAGCACTCCTTGGCTGCTTTCCACCAGCTGTGTCTCAGTCCAGCTGTGGAGAGAGAGACTACCACTGTCACTTTTCACCTCCTTCTTCCCCTCTGTGGTCTGGACATTCACAGTGTCAATTGTAGCCAAAAATCACTTTCTGCTCAGTGGCCTCCACTGAACTCTGGTTGTTTCCCACCGGCTTCCTGCACCGAGGAACCAGTTGGCAGTGAAAGATTTGGGACTTCTGCCAGTGCAGGGCCATGCGGGGCCAGGGGTTTCTGCCTCCTGTTACTGGGGTCCACCTCCGCGTCCACAGCATTTGCCAGGGAAAACAAACAAGGTCCTTTTGGGCTGGCCAAATAGCTCAGCGGACTAAAGCACCTGCTTAGGCAGTGCACAGTGGCCCGGATTTGATCCATGGCCTGCTATGCTGGCCCCGCCCCCCAGGGCAAGCCAAAACAGGGATTGAGACTGGGCTTGGTGGCCAGCACCCATAATCCCAGTTCTTGGGAGGCTGAACACAAGAAGATCACTACCAGTCCGATCTACGTAGTGAGACCCTGTACACCCTGTCCTAAAAATACAAAACAAAACACAAATGAGGCCCTTTGGGTGATCTTTGCGGTCTCCGCAGTGGCCCCAAACACTTAGCTTTAGACTTGGACCATGACTTGTGTGTACACCTTTTTGCTTACTGAGCTTTTAGTTGCTTCTTTTTCCCTCTTAGAAAAGCTATGTGTGTGCTCCTATTACATTTTCAGGTGTACCCAGCCTGCTAACTATCCTTTCTTCTCTGGGTAGTCTCCTTTTAGATATTTTTCTACAACTTTTTTTGGATTCTTAAGATTTTGATTAGTACATGTATGCAGTACAAAGTGCTTGTGGTCCTCACGGGGCGCTGATACCATATCTTAACTCTTTCCACCTCTCCGTACCTTGCTGTCCATTTACAAAAGATTCATCTTCCTACTTCCTATTATCTATTTTCATCTTGTGATTTAAATTATTTCTCCTTGAGTTCCGTGAGTCCTCAAGTTTATAACCCACAGGAAAAGGGGAAAGCCCGGACGCGCCCTGGGCTCCTTCGCCTCTGCGGTCTCCCCTTCCTAGTGGATTTCTTTCCCCAGGAGCTTCCTCCTGTGTGAGGAGCGAGCGTTTTCTGTCTTTCGTCTGCAGCACCGTCTTTACTCTTCTCTCCCAGTCGACCGGTCGGCTAGCCAGGGGCAAGGCGCAGGCCCCCCAGCCGTCTGCACGCTCGCCGGGACTCACAGCGCTGCTCTGGAGTACTCTAGCCCTCCGTGTCACTGATGTGAAGCCTGATGCCGATCGGATCGCACTCTTCTGTAGAAAGTTCTGTCTCTCACCCTCTTCCCCATTTCTGTGTGAAAACTTTTTTTAAAGGCTTTTCTTTTGCATTGTTATGCTGTTTATTTTTTTTTAATTTTTTT
>NW_004524590.1:3026333-3040236 GCF_000260255.1 Octodon degus | reverse complement strand
TAGCACCTGGGTGGAACATATTCAGATTATTTTTGTTGTCATTGTTTCATAAATAATGCAAATGAGAAGGGCCTGCAAGATAGCTCAGCAGACTAAGCACCTGCTTAGGCAAGCGCAGGGACCAGGGTTCAATCCCTGGCACAGCATGCTATGCTGACCCTGCCCCGGCCACGCTGATGTGGCCAACGAAACCCAGCATGGTGGTGCATGCCTCTAATCCCAGCGCTGGGGAGGCTGAAGGCAGGAGGATCACTATGGGTCTAAGCTGCATAGTGAGAGCCTGTACCAAATACATAAAAAAAATTAAAACACAAATGAGAGCCACTTACTCAGTGTTCACACTCTGTAGGATATCATAGTTACATGCACATGAAAGGAAGGTGGAAGGTAACGTGGAGACGCTAGTGCTCCAGACCTGGGGGGAGAACAGTGTTATGTCTGTTTTCCTTTAGAGAAATTGCTGCTTCTTGGACCTCCTACATTATCTCTCACCTCTCCACGATTCTTTCTTGTTTTGCTCTCAGCCTATTAACATTTCTGTAGATTCGACTCTAACTCTGAGTTGCTTCAGTTCACGTTACGGCTTCCCAAACCCTCTTGCACTATTTGCCATGACTTCTCAAGATACAATCCTTTTTGTTCTAAGGTTCCCTCGTCTCTGAGTATGGTCAAGGTCTGCCTCGCTCCTTTATTTCCTTTACATCTTTTCTCTTCTGTGTCTTCTGAAGACAAACTGGCATTTTTCTTGCCGACTCTGAGCCAGTCTCCTACTCCTACCACCTTCTCCGAGCTCGCTCCTCCAACCGCAGGCCCAGAGCCATGGCTTCCGCGGTTGTGCTCCCGGTCACACCAGCACCCTCCCCCTGAGCCCCCTGGCTGCAGCGCCAGCTCTACACTTCCTCCCTTCAGAAGGCCCTCAGCACAGGCCAGGACTCATTGTGCAAGAGCATTCCTTTTTTATTTCCTTCCTATAATGGCAGTGGACCTGCAAAAGAGACAGAGTACAAAACCTGAGCTAGGCATTTCAACGAATGTATATGTGAGAAAAGTGAACAGTCCCCGCCGGGGTGCTGGCCCTGCCGCTCGCTCGTAAGTGGACATAGCCATAAGTGATCAGGACGCAACTAAGTCCTTGCGTGTATGTTTATGCTGCGTGATGTTCTTTCGCGTTTTCTGCAGTGCCATGAAGCCTTTACCTGGCCATCATTACAGATGTACAGACTTCCCAGGGGATCCCTACATCAGCCCTCCGGGCCTCCACCTCAGACCTAGGTGCCATCAGCCTCTTGGAGGCAGAGTCACTCCACAAAGTGGCAAGTGGTGGCCCAGAAATAGAAGCAATGTCTGCCATCATCTAAGCCTTGCCCTGTCTTTGTGAGAACTGTCATTGGATTAAATAAGATATAAAGTTTGGAAAATGTAATTACCATTTCTTTTCTTCATCCTCTGTCACAAAACTAGCTACACGCCCCTCCTTCCCCATCCTCTTGGCGGAAGAGAGTGAGAGCCAAAGCGAGAAGCCTTCTTCTGCTTCTTTCGGAGCTGCTTCTTCTCTTGACTGGGCTCAGATGGAGATGAGGTTTTTAGTTCAACTTCCCAACAACAGCTGAAAGCCACAGACTAAGGGTATGAAATAGACAAGGACTCCGGGAGGCAGAAATTCACTCTCTTGGGCCAGGGATATGGCTCAGTGGTACCACACCTGTCTAGCAAATGCAAAGTCCTGAGTTCAATTCCTGGTACCTCCACACACAAAAAAAAAGTCACTCTCTTGCTTCTGGGAAATTCCCACTTGTGTTCTGAAGGAAATGAAACTTATTCTGAAGCTCCCTTTTCTGTGTGTCTCAGGGGAAAGCACCCTGCACAAGACTACCAGGTATGCAGTGGCATCAAGAGATACCAGGGACTCTAGGGTATGTGGGGTAGGTGCAGCAGGGAGGGAGAGAGAGAGAGAGAGAGAGAGAGAGAGAGAGAGAGAGAGAGAGAGAGAGAGAGAGAGATCTGGTTGACGCTTCCTACTACAGAGCTTTAGGCATAGCCGTCTGGAGGGATTTTAGCTCAGTCAGTCCTATGCAGCTATGTGGGCAAGAGTGGGCAGGTCACATATGTAGTCCTGAGTTCCACGTTCTCCTCAGAGAAGAGATGGAAAACAGGTCCTTTGCCATCACAGCTGTCTAGGACATCCAGCGGTGGCCACATGTGGAAAAGCCTAACCCAAAACCTGGCCTACCACATTCTAGATGCTCCAGAATGGTCCCTCTTCATATAACCCTATGTGTTCTAGACACATTTTTATGAGAACCTGTGCACCTTCTGGCTGGTCTGAGCCTTCCAGACAGTTATGCTGGCTCCTGAGCACAGATCTTGCTAGAGAATCGGGTTCCCCGTGACATTTTTCAGGGGTTTCCCCACCTGGTACGAAGCTTCTCTAATTTTCTCAGGCTGGCTACAAAAAGGTTAGATTCAGAGCTGATACCAGTAAATGAGATTACGCCCTGCATCTCTTCCGCCCCGGCCGCCTGGCCTTCCCGCTGGGCTGCTGGGCTGTTCCCATTGCTCAGTGTCGCTGGGCTGTTCTGGTGGCCGCTTGATGCGCCATTGAGCACGTGGGCTGCGATCGCCCACAGCCTCTCCTGACGCTCGCTGGGGTTTCCTTCCGCGCCTCTGGCTCTGCCTCTCACGGGCACCCAGGACCTAGCAAAGACTGGAAGAAAGGGAGCGAAGGGCTGCGCCTGGTGCCCGCTCCTCGCTTCCCGAAGCTGCTTAGTGGGGTCGCTGCTCAGAAGAAAAGCTCTGCGTCGCGGGGAGCGCTCCCCAGCTAGGCCGCAGCCCCGCAGCCTCCGGCCCTCTGTGCCCTTCCGAGTGCTCTCCATGGCGCACGGGCCTCCTTTTGGTTCGCCCCCTGCCCGCTCCCCGCCTCGGGCTCTTCATTACCAGGAGTGCTCAGCAGCAGGGACGAGGGCACTCCTGGTCTGCCCCCTTCCCCCACCTTCTCTTAAATGCAGAGCCACGCTTGGGTGTTCATCAACGCCCGACATTTGCCAATCAGATAAGAAAACTATGCTTCTGGGAAAATTGGAGAGAACCCAAGAAGAGGCCAGAAGAGAAAATATTTTTAACACTCATGAAAAAACATTATCTTCTTTTGTGCAGAGTTCAGATAAATCAATAAGGAAAACATTTGCAGCCTCTCCAAATGAGGGACCAAAACAAACAAAACATTCACCTAAAGAATAGGTAACTTTTAAGTAAGCATATGATCCATATACAGCCTCACTGCCAATCAAAAGAAAATGCGGGCTCAAGTCACTGTGCATCTTACTGAACTAGAGAGGTACGAACAGTTTCAAACCTGGCGTCCAAGTCTGCCAGGAAGTCCTGAGCTAAGCGCTGGTCGTCCTGATTGGTCGGAAGCTGCTCCAGCTAGCACTCACGGGCACAGCAGAAGCCGCAAGCGCATGCCTAACCTTGGATCCAGGAGCTCCACCGGAGAATGCATGCTAAGAGGGAAAAATGAAATGAAATGCAGATTGATTAGTCATACAGTTTATCACAGCACTATTCAGAAAACAAAACATCCTCATAATTAAAATGAATTAAAAGGGCCAGCAAGATACCTCAGCAGACTAAGCACCTGCTTTGGCAAGTGCAGGGACCAGGCTTTGACCCCCAGTCCCACATGCCCTGCCAGGTGTACTCAGGTGGCGACAGAGTCAGGGCGTGGGGTCACATACCCGTAATCCGAGCACCGGGAAGGCTGAAAACAGGAGGATCACTATGAGTCCGAGCTGTGTAGTGAGACCCTGTACCAAATACATAAATAAAATAAAGATAAGAAATAAAATGAATTAAAGAGCTCATACTTTTAGATGGGAAAATGACTGTAACAAAGAGTAGTCAGTGAGAGTCACGCCCTCAAAATCACACATTCAGTAACATCTCAGCAGTATGAGGCCAATATCCGTAACTTCATAAGGAGGTTAAAATTAACATTAGTGTGCTCAAGATTATGAGAACATGTTGTTTTCTTTTTCTCACCTCCATTTAGATGTTTCTCACAAAGAACATCTATTACTTGAATTAAGGGAAAATGTTTCCATTAAAACTTTTGAAGGACTTAGGTAACATCTCCCCACTTCTGCCAATAAACTCTGACCCAGGAGTGGGGCCTCAGTGGCGGGACCCCAGCTCCATCGCCAGGGGCGGAGTGTATCAGCGTGAGTGTGGCTGGGGTAAGCAAGGACACCTTCCCAGGAGATTCCAAGGTATTGCGTCCAAAGGAAGAGACAATGTTCCTCCAGCCTCAGCCGCATCCTCTGGCCAAAAGAGGCTCAGCAGTGCTTACTGGTCACACTGACCACAGAGACCTCCAGCGCTGGGTCTCAGCGCCGGCCGCAGGACACTGGGCAAATTCTTGTCCCTGCTCCAAACCTCAGCATTCCCACCTTGGTAAGGCACACTGGGTATTGCTTCCAGTTAAACGCACTTCTGGGACTTGGTGTCAGGCTCTTACTGTGTCACTTAATTTTTCATATAGTTGTTTTTTCTTCTTTATGAAGTTACTCCTTTATTTCAAAGCAGATACTTCTGTGGTTAAGTTTTCTTAATGACATCCAATAGTTCCCTGTTAGCAAAACTACTCCTCACTGTTAATGCACTATGGACCTTTTCTTCTGAGTACTTTTGGGCCCTTACTATAAACAAAATGTGTCCGTGGAAGGGAAGAAACACGCACCTTTCAATAACTCCTATCTGCTGAGAGCATGGCTTCTCATTCATTACTAACTGCATTGGTCACAGTAATTTTTGCAGATTGCTCCAGTTTTATGAAGGAGAAAACTACGGCCCAGAGAGGCGGAATAAGTGCTGAATGTCTCCCGCAAGTGACTGCTAACCGTGGCCGAGCCGCAGGGCCGTGGCGCCTTGCCTGGGGCTGAGATGTTTCAAGCGGTGTAATTAATGGTATTTAGATCAGATCTCGGCAGGTTAGGATACTTGTTTGCTTTTGCTTTCCTTCTGTAAGAAGTTATTAATTTTTTTGGTTGTGCGTCTATCTGTCCATCCAGAAAATTAAAAAATTGAAGTGGGTTTGAGGTGAGAGTCCCAGTCAGCCCTACTAGTGTCCCTGCAGTCGCCTGGGGACAGTTCCCTGGCAGAATCTCTGCTTTTTTCCAGCTCTCAGCTGTAGTTCGGATAACTGAAGTCCTTTTTATGTACTGATGCAGAATACAGTGACCCTGTTGCTAACATGGGCGTACACATTAGTGACACTTACGTTATAAATTATTAACTTACATTAAGTGCCTTTTCTACCCTACTGTTGCTTGTTAAACATTTTCTGTTCATTTCTGGAAAATGTAAGTCTCCTCTCCACCACATACATGACGAAACCAAAACTCTTTTAAAGTATCCACACCTGGCAGAAGACCTCGTTTGACGAGCTCCCTTCAGGTCAGAGTATGCAGAACACGGAAGTTCCACTGAAGACCTAAGACAGTGCAGGTTGCATCAGCGATGTGGAGTTAATCATGGATGTTGTCATGCTGTGTAGAATGCGGTCCAAATAACAGTGTCTGGGTTCTTGCAGCTCCGGAAGTTGACACGACCTCTGCATCACGCACACCGAGGGGCAGCTTCATAGTGTGCTTACCCAAGGGGGATGCTTTACCCAAAGCACATGCAGCAGATGACGGGAGTGGGGTCCCCTCACCGACTTGCTCTTGAGCAACTTTAGCAGCACAGTGCGGGTGACAGTGCGGGTGAAGGGGCCCCAGTGGGGCTTTGGAGCACAGTTAAGATCCGCAATGCAAGGCTGCGGGCCAAGGTCAGACCTCACATACGTGAAGCACAAGTTGCTACACTAGGGCTGGGATTTAAGCTAAGGGTGGCCTAGGAGAGGGCCTGGGATACAGCTCAGTGGTATAGCATGTGCCTAGCACAAGCAAAGCCTGGCTTCTAGTTCCAACACCGAAATCAAAATCAGAAACAAAATTGGTAGAATTAAGCAGTGAAGCATTTGGTTGGGAGATCTTTTATTATTTATTAACTTGGTTGGAAGATTTTTAATATTTATTAATTTAGTACAGGGCCTTACTATATAGCTCGGACTCATAGTGATCCTCCTGTCTCAGCCTCCCCACTGCTGGGATTACAGGTGTGTGCCACCATGCCTGGTTTTGGAGGACTGCGCTACATGCCTGAGGTTCCAGGGCCTGCACTAGCAGGCGGTACAGGCGATTGAACCTAGGTCCTTGTGCTTGCCATGCGGGCACTTAAGCCACTGAGCTATCTCCCCAGCCCTGTTTGTTTTTATTATTGATTCAGTGCTGTTACTTGTTATTGGTCACTTCAAGTTTTCTATGCCTCCTTCAGTTTTGGTAGGTGATGTTTCCAGATGTATGCCCATTTGTTTCTAAATTTTCAAATTTGTTGATGTATGGTTGGTCACAATAGTCCCTGGAAGGCCTTTGTATTCCTGTATCATCACGTGTGCTGGATGTTCCTTTTCCATCTGCGACGTTGCTTTTTTGGGTCATCTCTCTTTTTTTGAGAAGTCTAAAGATTTGCAGTTTTGTTTCTTTTCAAAAGTCAAGACTTCAATTAATTGATCCTTTGCACTTTTTATTTGATTTCATTCAATATGCTCTGATCTACTATTTTACTTCTACTAAATTTAAAATTAGTTTGTTAGTGCCGTTCTAGTTCCTGGAGATATATCATTTAGGCATTTATTTGAAACTTTTTATGTGGCATTTATTGCAATAAGCCTCCCTTTTAGTACTGCTTCTGGTGTGTCCTGTGCCATTTGGTTTGGTATGTTCCTGTTTCCATTTGCTGCAAGACAATTTCTAACTTTACTTTTGATTTCTTTGATTACTCTGTTCATTGAACAGCACAATAATTGCTTTCCATGTACTTTTACAACTTGTAAAGTTTATTATGTGTTGATTTCTAGTTCTGTTCCTTTGTAGTCAGAGAGTATCCATCCTAAGATTTCAACTTTTTTGGTACCAAGGATCAAACTCAGGACCTTGCCCTAGCTAGGCAGACACATATCCCACTGAGCTATAGCCCCAGCCAAGATTCCATCTTCTTAACTTATTGAAATTTGTTTTAGGGCTAATATGTAGTCAGTCTATCCCAGAGCACATTCTACGTGCTGATAAAATGAAACTGAATTTTGCAGCTTTCGGAGGAAATGTCCTATAAATGTGAGTCCGTCTGATCTATAGAGTCAGTTACCTCTGATGCTGACTTGTTGACTTTTAGAGGATCTGGATGACCTGCTCATTAATGGGAGAGGGCTATGGAAGTTTTTAGCTATTGTATTATGGCTTTATCTCTTCTTTGAGCATTAAGTTCATACATGTTTATAGTTGTAAAATCTTCATTTGATTGGTTCCTTCATCATTATAAAGGTGTAATCAAAAAGTACGGTGACAAAAAAATTAAAAAACAACTTTTAAAAGGGGCTGGGGAGATGGCTCAGTGGAGTAAGCGCTTCCCTGGCAAACACAAGGGCCTGAGTTCAATCCCCGGTTCCCCCAAAAGAAAAAAAAAGTATGGTGAATGCTTAAATTTAAAATTTTATTACAATAAAAAAGCACATTACCACTAATCTTCCTTCAGATACTCTTCTTTGTTTGTATGCATCCCATCATTCTTGACATTTTCTGAAAAGTTCCTGGAAGCTCTTCCTCATGAGCATCTTCAGATGCACTGCTTTGGCTGCTTTAGTGTCCTCAATTGATTTAAACCATTTGCCTTTCATGGTCATTTTTACTTTGGGGAAGACCCGGAAGTTTTATGGCATCCAGTCTGATGAACTCTGTGGATGACAACACCCTGCGCTGCGTTTGCCAGCCCCCTGCACCACGCAGCAGGGGGCAACGGCGCTCACTGGGCTGTTTATCACACACTGTCCACTCACTCATGAAAGGTGGCTTCCAGTGCCGCTTCCGAAAGCAGAAAGAGCAATGGGGCAAGCGTTCAGAGAGAAGGGGGCATGTCCCCGAGGATTAAGGGCAATGTGTCCTTTATCGTAATAAATTTTCACAAATGTAAACGATCATGTATTTTGTTTATCCCTTTTACCTTGTTTGTCTCTTTTCGCAGATTTTGACTTAAAGTTTATTTTATCTGCTATAAGTACAGCTGTTCCTGCTCACTTTGGATTTCCCTTTGTGTGGAACATTTTCTACCAAATCTTCATTTTCCGTCTACGAGTACTGTCCTCACTGATGAAGTTAGTTTCTTGTAGGCAGCATATTCTTGGGCCTTGGGTTTTATCCACTCTGACAGTTTTTGTATTTTAATTGGAGGATTTAATCCATTTATATTCAAGATTATTATTGATATAGTAATAATGAAGTACTGAAGACTTACTTCAGTATTTTGTCATTTCATTCTGGTTTAGATATTCTTCATTTTTTTTTCTCTTACTGTTTATCATTTTGGTTTTCTTTTAGTTTTCTCTCTTGTGTATCTCTTCTTCCTGTGGGTTTTAACCTTTTGTGTGTTTCCACGATGGTAGTTATATTTCTTTTGCTTTCTTTCTTTCTTCCTTTCTTTCTTTCTTTCTTTATTGTGTGGCCAGTATCAGCCCACCTTTGGGGTTCACTGGTCCCTTCTTTTGCTTTCTTTTTTGGGGGGGGGGTGGAACCAGCGATTGAACTCAGTCCCTAGTGCTTGCCAGGGAAGTGCTTATCCACTTAGCCATCCCCGTGGCCCCTTCTTTTGCTTTTTGATGTAAGGCTCCATTAAGGATCTTTGTAAGGCTTATCTAGTAGTGATAAACTCCCAGTTTTTGTTTTTCTTTGAAACTTTTGTTTGCTCCTTCATTCCTGAAGGATAGCTTTTCTAGGTATGGTATTTTTACTTAATATTTTTCTTTCAAATTTTTGAATATATCTTTTCATTACCTTCTAGTCTTTGAGGAAAATATTTTCCCTAAAATGTAGAGCAAAAAAAAAAAAAAAGGTTTCCACTTTCACTCAACATAGTTCTGCAAGTCTTACTCCAAGCAATAATAATGAGAAAGAAACACAAATCACACAAATAAGAAGAAATCAAGTCAAATTACCCTTAATTGCTCATGATTTTGAATTTAGAAAAACCAAAATCTCATACAAAATACTGATAAACAAATTCAGTAAATTTGCAGAAAACTAAATCAACACAGAAAGTAGTATTTTTATGCTCCAACTATAAACTTGGTAAGAAATTATAAACAAACCCATTCACAACAGCTACACGAAAAAATAAAATATCTAGGGATAAAGTTAACGGAGGAAGTCAATAACTTCTGCAACGGGAATTATAAAACACTGATAAAAGAAATTAAAGAAGGCACACAAAAAATTAAAGACATTTGTTATGCCTTATGTTTAGATGTCCTTCCCACCCGCAAAAGCCTTATGCACTCATAGGTGTGGCTTTCAGGCAGTGCCTAGGCCACAGGTGTGTGACATTGCATTATAGGTGTATAATATCTGATTTGGTTCCCCAATTAGATTGCACAATTCTAGGTGTACTGCATGTATTCACTGAAGACAGAAGCCCACCCTGGGTATGGGCGGCACCAGGGCACTGGTCTCCAGCCTTGGGGGAGCACAAAGGCCCTGAGAAAGGCTGGCCTGCTGCTGCCCACCTGCCCTGCCATGGACTGCCTCCTCTGCCAGGCACCGCCGCCAGGCTGCCCCTTGGTGGAGCCAGCCAACTATGGACTGAAATCTCTACAAACCATAAGCTAAAATAAATCCTTCTTCTAATTTGTGGGAGTCAGGTATTATGTCCCAGCAATATGAAAAGTGACTAAGACAACATCTAGTGTGCATGAATTGGAAAAATTAGTATTGCTAAAATGTCGGTAATGCCCAAAGCAATTTACAGGTTCAGTACAAGCCTCACATAAATGCCAACGGTATTCTTAACAGAATCCTAAAATTAATACGAAGCACAAAAATCCTCAAAAGGGATCAAAGATATAAATATAATACCTGAGGCACTCGGGTATCAGTTGAACTGCAGGAGTGCCGGCCCAGACTGCAGACCTGTGACTGAGCATCTGAGGTGGTGAATAATAGCTCTTCAAATCTGCAGTAAAAAATGGCCTCCAATAAAACTACATTGCAAAAAATGGGAAAGAAACAAAATGGAAAAAGTAAAAATGTTGAGGAAGTAGAACCTGAAGAGTTTGTGGTAGAGAAAGTACTGGACCGACGTGTAGTGAATGGGAAGGTGGAGTATTTTCTGAAGTGGAAGGGATTTGCAGATGCTGACAATACATGGGAACCTGAAGAAAATTTAGATTGTCCAGAGTTAATTGAAGTATTAATTCACAAAAAGCTGGTAAAGAAAAAGATGGTACAAAAAGAAAACCTTTATCTGACAGTGAGTCTGATGACAGCAAGTTGAAGAAAAAAAAAGAGATGCTGCTGACAAACCTAGAGGTTTTGCTAGAGGTCTTGATCCTGCATGAATAATTAGTGCCACAGATAGGAGCGGAGAATTGATGTTTTTCATGAAATGGAAAGATTCAGCTGAGGCTGACTTGGTGCTAGCAAAAGAGGCAAGTAGGAAATGTGCTCACATCGTAATTGGTTTTTATGAAGAGAGACTAACTTGGCATTCTTGTCTGGAAGATGAAGCTCAATAACTTACATTATTGGTTATAATTTACTAGTGTGGAAAAACATTCTAATGAAAATCAAGTTTAATATGTCAGTTTTGAAAGTAGTATTTGGGGGAGTAGTTGGGTTTTGTTTCCTATCTATAGCACTGGTTACCTTGAAAAAATAAAGCTTTTGTAGTTGCTCCCTTTATCAAAAAAGATCATTTGGTAGACTGATACATTTCCTCTGCCTTTCTAAATGTTGGGGGGAGTTGTCCATAGTCCAAATCAGAACTCATGTTTTAGCTCATATGCTTAAGGACCATTCAGGTAAAATTCTTATTTAAGTGGTTTTTGATTTATTTTTGAAAAGGAATTTTTTTTTTGACGGGGCAGGTCTTAAGGGCAGGTCTGGTAAGGCAGGTGGAGCTGGGGACCGAACTGCAGCATCCTGAGCCTGAGTGAGTTTGCACGAGCAGGTGCTTAAACAACTGAGCTAACCTACTAGTAGGCCCCTGTATTGGTTTTAAACATTCACCAAAACAAAAACTATGGGTGATAACCTCATGTTTGAGATGCCATCATTCTGAGCAACCTAAGAAATCATTTCCAGTTAAATAGAAAGTTTCCCTGAAGCCATAACCTTTTAAGTTAAGTAGATGGTTTTGTGGTTAATTGGACAGTTTAAAGTAGATATTTTCAAAGCAGCCATATCAGAATCTGTGTCTGTCTTTAGTCACAAAAATGCAATTTACTTCCAAAACTTCCCCCCAAAAAAGTCTTATCTAGCTGGGCATGGTGGTGCACGCCCACAATCCCAGCACTTGGGAAGCTGAAGCAGGAGGATCTTGGGAGTTCAAGACCAGCCTGGGCTACAAAGTGAGCTCAACACCAGCCTGAACTGCATAGCTAGACCCTGTCTCAAAAAGAGAAGAAAAATATTGTTATATCTCTACCAACAACTTTCCCACCCCAATAAGGTAGCAAGTCAAAACTTGGTTTGTTTGAATTTGCTAAGCAAGACTTGACAAGGGAATATTAAAAATTTCTCAAGACTCATTACTTCACAGCCAGTTGAAATCTGCGCTCAAAAGTCACTATTCATAAATGTCTTCAGACTTGGCTCATGGAAACCTACTGAGTGGCTGGAGATATTCACAATTTAGGACCTAGAATAAATGAATGGACAAACTTGTAATCTAAACTGTTAGGGGCTGGGGAGATGGCTCAGTAGAATAAGCGCTTCTCTGGCAAGCGCAAGGACCTGAGTTCAATGCCCAGTTCCAAAAAAAAAAAAAAAAAAAAAAAAAAAAAACTAAATTAAACTAAACTACTGCTTGTGTTTTTCTTGAGCCCAATTTGTTTCTTACATGTAGGATCAATCTTTTCAGGATTTGGGTTACTGCTTTCAGCAGAAGCCAGGAAAACAACTTTATAGTAGTCAGAATGTTATCCTAATGTATATTGTTTACTTTATTGTAAATAATGGTGAGCAGTGGTCAATAAATAGTTTTATATTCAAAATAAATAAATAAAATACCTTAAATTGAATCTACTAGAAGAAAACAAAGGGAAAATTCAAGGCATTGATATAAGAGCCCAAAAGCACAGACAGCAAAAGCAAAAACGAACATATGGAATCATATCGAACTGACAGCCTCACATAGAAAGGGAACAGCATAAAAAGACAACACAGAGTGGGAAAATATTGCAAACTAGCCGTCTGGTAAAAAAGTAATATCCAAAACACTCAAGAAGCAAACAAACAGCCCTACAACAATGACAAAATCCAATTAAAATTAGATAAATGATCTGAATAGACGTTTTTCAAAAAAGTAAATACAAATGGCCAACAACTATACAAAAAAAAAAAATTTCTCAATGTCCCTCGCCAGCATGGACATGAAAATCAAAATCACAGTGAGGTACCACTTCATCTCAATCAGAATGACAATTATGGAAAAAGGAAGAGCAGCAGATGCTGGCAAGGATGCTGGGAAAAGGACTCTTACACATTGCTGGTGGGAATTAAATTAATACAGTCATTGCAACAAAAAGTAGAGAGGATCTTCAAAAAATTGGAAATAGAACTCCAGTGTAACACAGCTGTTTTCTTTCTGGATATACAACCAAAGTAAATCAGATCAACATATCAAAGAGGTACCCAAGCCCTGGAGTTTGTTGTAGGGCTGTTGACCTTGACCATAGCCAAGAAATAGAATCAACTTTAGCATCCACTACTGGGTAAGAGATTCAAAAGATGTGCTGTGTGCACAAAGGAACGTTATTCAGCCAAAAGAAGAATGAAATCCTGACATTCGCAGCAAACGGACAGGGTGAAGAAGACTAAGCAAACTAAGCCAGACACAGAAAAACAAACAGCACTTGTCTTAAGTGCAATCTGAAAAAATTGGGCTTGCAGTTGAACAGACTGGAGCTGTGCTTGCTAGCAGCTAGAAGGGGAGGGAGGAAGGAGACTGTAAAGGACACTAGAACACAGATGGGAGACGGAGTTTCTCCAATGAGGCAGTAACTCTAATTCACAAAAAACTGCTATGTATTTTCATGAAGACCTAGAAGAACTGAGCTCACAGAGGTGAGCCCCACTTCAATGAGGAAGTGGAACCCCATTTGCCTTGGTTTAATCATCAGCACCTACTGAGCTGTATTGAAATACCACAAGTACCCCATTAGTGTATCCAGTTATTGTGTGTGTGGTGTGTGTTCCCCGCCCCCCCCCTCACCTGGTATTGTACTCAAGACCTTGTGCTTACCAGACAAGCACTTATTCCATTGAGCTATCTCCCTGGGCCCAGTTATTGTGTTAATTAAAAAGAAATTTTAAGGCCAGGCTGATCGCTAGCAGCATAAGCCCCTGCCTGGCAAGGGCAAGGTCCCAAGTTCAATCCCCAGTACTGAAGGGGGGGGCGGGGATAAGAATTTCAAGGTTTCATTTCCAGGGACCAACTTGGAGAGGCTCCAGTACTGCAGAGCTGCAGAGTCCCCAGCCGAGGTTCAGATGTGAGTCAGCCCAGCCTCGATGCCTTCCCCACAGTACCCAGCGCGGCCTCCCCATCTCTTCTGGGAGTTTTTGAGTTTTCAGGGGGAATTCTCAACTTCAGCATCTCTATCTGATAGTCTTAGATGGAAACAAGAAAAAAAAAAAAAAGAAGAAAGAAGAAAGAAGAAAGAAGAAAGAAAAAGAAAGAAAGAAAGAAAGAAAGAAAGAAAGAAAGAAAGAAAGAAAGAAAGAAAGAAAGAAAGAAAGAAAGAAAGAAAGAAAGAAAGAAA
>NW_004524590.1:3020368-3026233 GCF_000260255.1 Octodon degus | reverse complement strand
AGAAAGAAAGAAAGAAAGAAAGAAAGAAAGAAAGAAAGAAAGAAAGAAAGAAAGAAAGAAAGAAAGAAAGAAAGAAAGAAAGAAAGAAGTCTCGCGCAGGAAGTTGAAGGGCACAAGAGTTCAGAACTGGGCGGCGTGTTTCTGAAGAGGGTGGAAACCCCACCGCGGGGTGCAGAGAAGGCGGCGCGCCCAGCCTCTCCGGGCCGAGCCCCTCCCCGGCCTGGGCGGTGCGGAGCGCGGAGCGACCGACCCGGCCATTGCGCGCGCCCAGCCCGCCCGACCCCGGCCGCGGCGCTGCGCAGACCTCGCGGTGAACATGAGCAGCCCGGCGGGCACGCCGCCGCCCCCTGGTGAGTACCGCCGGGACCCGGCCGGGTCCCTGCCCTGCACCCCGGCTGCCGCCACGCGTCCGCTCGCCGTTCTTTGTGTGGGGCTTGCCAAGTGTCGGGCCGGGACTCGCGACCCCCGCAGGGAGGGCGCGCCTGGTGCGGGCAGCGCGCGGAGCCCCGCGCAGCAACAGGTCGCCTCCCTGGCCCCTGCGGCCCTGGGTCTCCGGCGTCCCGGCTGCCTTCCTAGAGGCGGGCCCGCGTTCAGGGAGCCGCTGAGAGCCCTTTGGGGGTTTGTCAGAACTGCTGTTTATTTTTGTTTGTTTTCTGTTTTAAGCGGCCCAGGTTTTCTTGCTGCTGGGGAATCCGAGGTGGTGGGAGGCACTTCTGGGCCTCCCGCGCTGCCGTTGGGTTTTTGAGAGAGAAAGTAAAACTGTGTTTAAAGATACTGGCTGTTTATCCCCCGCCCTGGTTAGAACAAGTGGAGCTTGTCAAAGGGGAGAAGGTCTAACCTACACCATGATCGTGTTGAGGCAGTGCTGTGACAGTGAGGCGGCAGCGGAGACGTGACTTTTGCTAAGTCTACGATGCGGTGGTACACCTGCCCCAGCCCGGGCCGGAGGCGTCGCCTACAAACGCCGGTGTGCGCCCAGCGTGTGTGTGTGTGTGTGTGTGTGTGTGTGCGCGCGCGCGGCAGTGCTCGCAGCGAGCACGAGTGTGCCGGCGCAGATGTGCAGAGCCAGGCCTGTGTGGGGCCCGGGCCTCTCGGTCTGCACTGCAGTCACCTATGCCACTTGCTGGCAAGCAAGCCTGCCTTAGGCTGGGATTCACCAGCTGCGACATGGGAATCAGAAGAGGGCATGCCTCGCCTGGGCCGGTTCTAAGAGTTAAGCGCATATAAATAACTCAGCAGAGAGCCGCAGTCGTAGCCAGAGCTTGCTAAATGTCACGCACCTGAATAGCGACCCCGCCTACGCGGGGTCTCTGGCGCGGGTGCCAGGGCCTGGGCTAAGAAGACAGAGCCCCTGCAGCCCCTCCGCACAGGCTGCGGCCCTGCCAGCTTACTCCTCCCCCACCCTCCAACCCTCTGGGCTTCCAGTTTCAAACACCTCCCTTCTGGTGCTCAGGGGAAGGCGGCTGCGCTTGCATGCCATTCTAGATTACCCTGGGATCTGATTTACGGCAGGATCCCTGCTGGGGGGCCCTATTTCTCTCGGTTAATTCAGACAGGATGTGTCTACATCCTGTCTCAGTTTACAGAGCCACAAACTAGAAGCTGGAGTGCAGAAGAGCTGCTTCCCTGGCCTGGGCCTGCCCTGTTCAGCTGTGCTCGCCTGGGTCCCCCAGGCTGAGGGCCACAGTTCTTGTGAGGGAGTTGGGCACAGCGGTCCGTTTCCTTGTCCTTGCGAAGAGCGCAGAGAGGAGACAGCCAGGTTTGGCAGCTTTATATAGAATTTGCTGCTGCCTCTGGCAGACGCGGGGAGGGCTGCATTAAGGGCCAAATGAAATTCCATTGCAGCCATTGCACAATCCCTCCAGATAGTGTGGGGAGTTGGGAGTCACACGAGGCTGGCACAGTCAGCAGTCCAGCGGCGGGCTGGACCTTCCCAGGGTGTCTTTGGGTCGTTAAGGCTTTCTGGGGACAGGCAAAGCAAAGGAGTATAGGGTAAGAGGGATGTAGTGCTTACAGTGGGAGCCAGTAAAGCCTTGACCACGAGGGGGGAGGCCCCACTGCAGGGTTGAGTTGGCGTGCCTCTTGTGATGGCTGAAAAGAGTGTGCGTGCGTGCATACGTGTGTGTGTGTGTGTGTGTGACAGAGAGACAGAAACAGACAGAGAGACAGAGACATAGAGAAACAGAGACAGAAAGACAGAGGTAGAAACACAGAGAGAGAGAGAGACAGAAAGACAGGTAGAAACAGAGAGAGAGAGAGAGAGAGAGAGAGAGAGAGAGAGAGAGAGAGAGAGAGAGAGAGAGGGAAAGAGGGATAGGGAGTTTGAAAGAAAGATCCCTTCGTTCTGGGAGCTCAACCCAAACACCTTCAAGCATCTGAGCAAACAAATAGGTTCAGCAGCTCAAGCTAAAAACCTGAACTAAATACAGTTTTTAAACAATAAACAGAGTGAAGAGCCTGAGAGGGAAGGACGTCTCCTTTCTACCTCAAGGCCACTTGCTTTGCTGGTTCCCGAGACCCTGCTGCAAGTTGCCTACCCGTGTACAGTGCCTGGTGCCCCTTTACAGAGTCTCCTTTCTCTTGCAGTTCTCTGTAAGAATGTATCTTAACAGTTACCCCCTATTACCTTAGAGAACTCCTCCTCAGAACTGCAGAGTATGAATGGTATGAACATGTTTTTGGCTTAACCAAGTTCTGGGCTCAGAACATCATCATGGATCCAGACCATAATTTCTTTTTTACCTGGATGCAGTGCTTCCATGGTAATGCTTGTACAGTAGGTTTGACTTACATGTGAATATAAGGATAAATTCCCACACAGTTTAATTTTTTATTTAATTCTGTCCACAGTTTAATTTATGGGACAAAGGCTGCGTTTTAAATGTGAGTGGCTATTCAGAAACTGCCCTTCCAAGGGTCACAGCAGTTTCTCATGTGGAGGAGTAAGAGGTAACCTAAGAGAGCTCCTATTTCCCTGCCTCCGTACCCTGTTCAGCTTTCTCTTGGCCAAGCTGATGGGTGAAAGGGTCTTTACTTTGGAATGAGCATTCCTCTGTAATTACGAGTGAGGCCAAGTGTGTCTCCTTGCCTCTGAGAGGTGGCATGTCACTTTCTTGGAAAGTGCTTATCAGCACCCTGCCCATTCGTGGAGCGTGGCCTGGACGCCGCCAGATGCTGGCGGGAGGAGCGGTGCAGCGCGCCGCAGAGCCTCAGTTTTCTCTTCTGTCCAAGGAGAGAATAACAGCACCTGGAAGGAGCCGTGTGATGGACCCAAGTGGGACAGCCTGACCCTGTGAGGTGGGGTTGTGACAGAATATATCTGAGTGCATCTGGCCTGCAGGGGGTGGCTCCCCTGTGAGCTGCTGCTTTTGGCTTTGGGTAATATAACAAAACAGTATTTGAGCCCTATAGGACCTTGGCTGAGTCACCCCCAACACACACACACACACACACACTCACACACACACACACACCCCTGCAATGAGAGAGGGGTGTTTTCTTACAGTTTAGCTGAGGAAATGCTGCTGGCCCAGGGAGATCACCTGCCTCAGGCTCTCAGGTCCCCAGGGTGAAGCTGGGCTGCAGACAGAAGCTGTCAGACCCCAGCCCACCTAAGAGGGCATTAGCAGGTCAAGAGACCTGCTTCTGACTGCACTTGGTGGAATGTGTTGCTCCCCGCAGGGGCCGCCCTGGAAAATCACCCCAGGAGGACCCCAAGTACCTGACAGGTGATCCAGTCCCAGACCACAGCTGTCCCACTCTTACCTCCTGTCCTGTGCTGGGCAGCCCTACCCTAGTCCCCTAGCCTGCACCCTGCAGGGGCATTGTTCCTTGCCCCATGCATGCTACAAACCACCCCCAGAAGCCCAGGGGACGCTTTGTAGCCCTAAATGCCTGACCTGAGGGGCTGCATGACGCACCCCCCACCTCAGCCTGGTGCAGGAAGGACTTAGAAACCCTGAGGCCAATACTGAGGGTTAGCAGCATCCGGAAGCCAGCACCCCGTCTACCCCAAAGGCTGGAAGTGCTTTTTAAAATCATAAGCTCTGTTACTCCTAGGCCAGAACTTGGTATACACTGGGAAGCCAGGCAATAACAAAAGGACACAGATAGAAAGTTAAGCCAAGATGCATTCTATGAACCGAGCGAGGAGGCCCCAGAAGTCGCTTCCAACTGGCGTAGGATCCTATTCTGTCCTCTGCCTCTCTGCTGCCCCCTCTGTCCTTTCTGCCTCCCTCTCATCTTGTCTGGGAGCTTCTGTAGGTCATTTCCTAATCTGACCTTACGTGGAGTGTCGGCTCTGCACTTAGTATAAATTCAAGTTTTTGTACATTCTCACAGAATAGTGCTTCTGTACAGCCCTGAGCCCGCGGTAGCACGGGCCCTTTCCTGGAGTGGGCTAGAGCCCAGCCCCCAGCTCCGACTCCCTCCAGGGCCGAGGATTGGACAGGGCCCTCCTGTGACTCCTCCCTGTGCCTTCCCACCCTGAGCACCCGCACACTGCACAGGAACGGGGAGGACGCCCAGGTGCCACCTGGCCCTGTGGCCCCTGCCCTTCTCCTGCCCAGACACCTTCACGCCCCCAGCTTTGTCACCTCACTGGTAGTTCCTGAGGACACTGCTGTGGCCTCCTTGTTTCTGCTTAGCTGGGAGACTCACCCCCACTCTCTTCTTACCAAGCCCCTGCAGTCACTACCAAGGCAGAGCACCAGCCCCTTCCCAGCGCTGGGCCTATGTCAGGCTCTCGTGTGGGGCGAGCCCAGGCCAGGGCTGCCTCAGTTATCTCGTTGGACCCACCACACCCATGCTGCTGTTTATCTCTTCTCTGCAAGGGACAGAGAGCGCCCCAGACCGCTCATCCCTCCTTTCCTGCAAGCACTGTGCACTAGGTTTGGAGGGTGCGCTTCGCTGAGCCCAGGCCCCAGCTCTGCCTCGTCCTTCCGTGGACTCTGGAGCATCTTCCCACTCTTCCCACTCTTCCCACTCTTCCCACTCTTCCCACTCTTCCCACTCTGATAGGCAGCCACACTCTTACCAGAGTCTCAAAGGCAGGAAACCAGGGTCTCCAAAGGTAGGTCTGGTAGAACAGTCAGAGGCTGCATCAACAAGTCTTTCATTCACAGAGCAGTAGTCGGTGCCCTGTGAACTCCTCCTCAACAGAAGTGCTTGCCATGACCTTCAGGTGACCGTAGGCTACAGACTCCAAGTTTAGGTTGCCCTTTGGAATTCTTTAAACATCTGTTTAGCTCGCATGCACTTTGTCAATGTGCCTGTCACAAAAGGCTGAATAATACCAGCTGGTACGTGATTTCAGGATCCCAGTTAGAGACCCACGACAGGCCGGCCGTGACTGTGGAGGAGTCGCGGCCTCTGTGTGCACGTTGCCGGCCCACGGCCGCCTCAAGCGTGCGACCCCTGCAATCCCGCAGAACCCCGCACCTAGAGATCCCTGTACCCCCTTTGCTTCAGGATGGACTGCCACTACCTTGAAATTCCTTTTCCAACAAGGAGCCCATTTCACCTTGCACTTGGCCCCCATATTCTACAGGTAGTCTTGAGCCTGTAATACTTTATCCAAGGTGTGTGTTTCAACGATGTCGTGGCTTCTTGTAGATAAAATCTCCAGCTCTGTGTGTGGAGCACATGTGTAATTACACTTAATGACAGCCTGTCCCTCTTAAGCGGTTCTGGGTGAGTGCTGGGTCACTTTTCAAAGCGCCACACCACCCAGCCTTTCCTCTGTTTGCTTCTTTGCCACTAAAAATCATACCCAGAAACAAGGCCCGTTGTCCCAGGTCCCAATAAGCACAGGGCAACGATCTGCACTGGAACGCTCCCTCCTCCTCCTCCTCCTCCCCCTCCTCC
>NW_004524590.1:3006496-3019859 GCF_000260255.1 Octodon degus | reverse complement strand
ACCTCCTCCTCCTCCTCCTTCTCCTCCTTCTCCTCTTCCTCCTCCTCCTCCTCTTCCTCCTCTTCCTGCTGCTCCACAGGGGGCTCCACCCCCTCAGGTTTTATGGGTGAAGGCAGCTGGAGCAACAGCACAGCCAGCTGCGCCCTGACACACGCAGGTCGAGAGGGGGCTCAGCCCCACCCCATCTGACAGCAGGCATCTCCCCTGCGCTGCTTTCCATGGAGAAGAAGTCAGCTCTTTACAGCTCCCCAGAGATGAATGAGCAAACGTGGGAATGGATGGGTGTGCATGTCCATAGTGTAGCCAAGTGTAGTGTGCAGACTCCCACAGCTCTGCTGCTCCTGAGCCTTCTCCAAGCCCTGCACAAGACCGCGCCCTGGGCAGTGCAAGCCTGGGTTGGCTGAACGCCCCTGGGCCCAGCTTCCAGCACCGTCCCCCTCACAACCCCCCGCGGTATTCCCTGCACCCCTGCTTGTGTGCAGGGAGACCCTGATGCCCTCTCCTTCAGCCTCTCCCACCAGCACTGTTCTTTATGATCCCCTTGAGCATCTCATGGCTGGGGCTCTAGGGTCCCCCCTTGAAGCCCTGGCTTCTCCTCGCCCCTGTAGCCTACCCCACCCCCATCAGTCCCACGAGGCCCCAGGCCTCTGAGCTGTGACCCCGCCCCACTCCTTCAGATCCTGCCCTGGAATTGAGTGCTTCTTGATTTACCTTGCCTCAACTTCTGCACAGTTTCTCTTAGTTAAAACTAAACTCAGGGATGGCTGAAGGTCGTGAGTATTCTGTCATTTAAAAATTCACAATCTCTTTCCCTTTTTCACCAACTCTGCAAACTCTCCAAACCCGCCCTCTTCTCCTCACTGCATTCCCACTCAGAGCAGAGCTGTAGGTTGCCCTTAGCGAACTATCTCCTTTCCCTCCCCAGCAGCCCCGGGAGAGGTACTTTTATCTCCCTTTTGCATGTGATGATACTGAAACCAGAGAGTGGTGTGAGCCCCACGGTGGTGAGAGCCCAGCCCTCCGGCCCGCCCTGGAGTTCCCCCTCTAGTCAGCACACCCCTGGGGAGGGGCTCAGTGAGCCCCCTCCTTGGCCTCAGGCACAGGTGCAGGGTCTGAGTTGCTTTTACAGGTTCACAAATATATTTTGGTTTCTTTTAAAATCAGAAATAAGAAAATGACAGGAAAAGAAATATTGTGGGACTGTCCTGCTTCAAGGTTGTATATGGTGAGATTTTTGGACTTATGTGCAAACATGAGAAGCATAGAATTCTTTATCCTATTTTTACAATATAATCTAATTTTTAAATGTTTTTTTATCATATTATGTAGGCACTTAAAGTTCAACATATCAATACTTGATGAACAATACCTGTTCCTTATTATGCCTAGGATGTTTGAGATGCAGTGAGATAGTGAGGTTAAGCTTGATAGCCTAAATCGTTTGATAATAACAGTAAGCTTGTCTTCTGGATGGTTAACAACCTAAGTTTGCAGACCAAAATTAGAGAAAAAGGAGGGCTACAAGGAAAGCCAACATTTTGGCCCTAGCCTTCTAAGGTCAATTAAGACTCAAGACATATGAGAACTTGTACTGTGACGTCATGTACCTCGGTAGTGTCCCAAATTTTCTGATCAAGAAGATTATGGGGCCAAAGAGGAAAGTGATCGATGACGTAGAGTGGGCCTAGGGAGAGTCACATGGGGAGAAGACACTCTCTCAGGCTTTCACAGAGAGCACATTGGCCAAGCAATGGCCGTGACTCATCCACATGGCTGACACTGACAAAGGTTCTACAATCTGAGATACAGGATCTCAGAATAAATCCTGAGGGCATTTCACTGACCTTCTCAGACCAAAAAGCTACAACTCTTGTTGCACAGGTCCTGCTTTTCCTTGGTCTTAACCATCCAGTAGAAAAGTATGAAGACGAAATACAGAAAGTAAAGCCATGTTGTTAGGTTGAGCTGTGGGGGACTCAGGTCAATAATTTCTGACATTGCCAGTTAAACAGAGGACCCAATGCTATTATGGGCTAGACTCTTTTGGAATATTTTGCTGAGTTTACACACCTATAATATTCAACAACGGAACTTAAAAAAATTGGGATATAACTATGAATGTCCATTTTGTATCTGTGTATTCAAAGTGGTTAGGATAGATATATAGTTGCATTCTCTTAATGAATAGAATGATTTGTTCTAATGGTGTTTGTAAGTATGATCACAGGTCTGCATCTTGTACAGCAATTAACCACTGGGAAGAATGTATGCAGTGTATTATTTGTTGAAAAAAAATAACATTTTTGGTCTACAAGCTTTGAAATACTACATGAATATAACATATGTATGTGATAGTACAAATCTGATGATGTCCGCCTATACTTGTACAGAAATTGTGTACCTAAACCCATGCAAATTTTCCTATGAAGAATTTTATTGTTATCATATGTATTTGTTTTCTTCTTTGGAATGTGAAAATAAATAGAAAATGTGTTTTACCAAAAAAAAAAAAAAAAAAAATTGAGGGTGCATGAATTCAACAAAATAATACAATATAGCCAAATAAAAAAAATAAAAAAAAGAAAGAAAGAAGAAAATGATCCTTAAAGTCAAAAAATACATGTCTTAATACCAATACAACCATAAATATAATTTGTAATATTTGTGAGGGCGAGAAGGGACTCATAAGGGCAAAGCACCTACCGCCTGGGTAGTGACACTGTGGCCTTGGGCCTGAAGTCACCAGAGGAATAAGACTGGGTGGCTGGGGTGTGTCATCCCTTTCTCTTTCTCCAGCTGTCTCTCTCATCTGTCTCTATCTCTCTGTCCGTCTCATCTCTTCGCTTCCTTTCTCTTCCCTCCCCGCCCACTGAGAGGGCCCAGTGGCAGCTGTGGAGAACCCATGGGGGTTGCACTGTCGGGGCAGAGGGCAGACGTGGAGCCAGGTCTCTAGCCAGGGTCCCAGCGGAGTGTGTAAGGGCAAGCAGTGGATGGCCCTGGGGAAGGGCCCACTCCCCCACTGGGGAGGACACTTGCTTGCATGTGGTGCCTTGCTTAACCCCTGAGATGCCCGTTCCAGGATGGCGATACGGCAGCTGAGGTGCACGAGGTCACTTCCCCAGGGCCCCCCTGTGCATTATCGCCAGTCTCCAGCCTTGAAGCCAGGTTCACGGCCTCCACCGCTGGGACTCTGTCGCCTGCCCTGCTGCGATTGTGCTTGCCCTCCCCGGCTCTTCTGCTTGACTCCACTCATTTCCCTGACCTCAAGACAAGGGCCTTCCTTTGTCCACCCCTTCGCTGCCTGGCCGGCTCACACCTGCCAATAAGTCCAGCTCGTGGCTGAGCGAGCCCTGCAGCCAGGCCAACCACTGTCTCAGGGAAGCAGTGGGCAGCTGCGTCTTAGGGTTACTACAAGGGCACAAGACAGAATCATGCCCCCGCCGATTCCTGGAATGCCATCCCGAGGCTGGCAGTGCTGTGGGTGGTAAAATAGAGCAGTTATAGGTCCTCCAGATCCCTGAGTGGGAGAAGCTCACGAGGGGACTGAAGGGTCAAGAGAAGGAAGAAATGGTGCTTCTGATTTATAATCTTCCTTTCATTCTTCCTCTTCAGCAGAATACGTTAACATGCACATTTGCATGCACATGCATACATCAGATGTGTGCACACATGCACAAGCAAGCACATACCATCTCCTTGTTCCTCAGAAACAGACAGGTCTCAGCCTCAGGTTTGAACAGAAGGGAGCTGTCTTCGGGGACTTCTGCTTTGGGCTGGGACAAGGCAGACAAGCTGGATAGATAGAAAACAATGTTAATGCCCCCAGAGCCTCCAGCATCCTCCAGCCTTGCGCACCAGCTGCCTGTTGCTTTTGAGGCTTCCCTTGTACACCACTGCTGCTAGCACGTGATTCTGCTTTTGCCTCCATACAGTTGTGCAGTATCACTGGCTACCTGCATTGTGTTGTGCTCCTCACAACCTCTGTGAGCCCTTCATTTCAAGGTAGCATCCAGGTCCTCCAGGCAGACAGACATACAGATTGAGAGATCTCAACAGGGTATTTTGGTTACATTGGGATTGGTTCAGTGTCACTCACTCATACCCTCTGGCACTGAACACATCTGAGTGTATTAGTAAGATAGGTCATCAGCCTTCCCCTGCCACACCCTGCCCCAGCCACTAATTCCTGGGTCGAAGATTGGATATTACTCCTACACACATGGCTGTTTGTTCCCAGCCCACCACATGATCTAGGTTTTTCTAACAAGTCCCAAGACTTCAGGGACCCTTGACATGAGCCAGAGTCTTTGGCTTTCTGTCTGTGTGTGGCACACCCAGGCCAGAGCTCTGCAGTCCAATCCCATGATGCATTGAGTTCAATCCCATGAGTCCCTGCTATGACCAAGGTGTTACACGGAAGATGTAGGGGTACATGGTGCTGATGACTAAGGGTCTTCAGCACAGTTTGAAAGGCAAGACCCATGAAAGCCAGAGAGCACAGCCAGTGTAGACTTCACACAGGCCAAAGGCCGCCCCTGGCTCAGGCCCTGTAGCAGGGCTGGTGGCCTCTGGAATGTGGTCTATGCCCGTGGACCTTCAAAAGGTCCTGCAGCTCACCTGTGGTTCCCACTCAGGAGACACAGGAAATGAGGTCACAGCTAAAACTCTGTGGCAGTTGTTTTTATTTTTGATTATTGCTCAGCTGCTTTGTCAAATCCACTAATTAATCCATAGATTCTAGAAATTCAAGAGACCAAGCTCTTCCAATCCAGTTTAATAGGGAAAGAGAGCACTGGTGAACTCAACCCTCATGGCTCCATCCTGAGAAAGGTTTGAAAATTGGGCCGGTCCCTCCCAGGGCCAGAGCAGGGAGCCAGACCACACCCGCCGCGTGCTGCCCACGGGTTCCCTTGGTTCCCCACAGCCATGTCTACCACACCAAGTTGTAACGGGGTTCAAAGTTTACTTTCAGGCAGCCTGCAGTGTACACCAGTTGTTTTATTAGAGAAGTTCCTATCGGGCCTCAGGAAGCCGAGACTCCGACTCCAGGAAGAAGCTCAGGAAAACTACAGGAAAGAGAATGGAAAATTCTGTTCAGAAAGCAGCTCACCCAAGATGCTTACCAAGCACTTTATCCAGCCCGGGTCCTGTCATTGGACACTCATAGGGTCATGGCAGACCCACCCAGTTGTGGTCCTCAGGACAAGGAGATGAAGGTGATGTCGTATGTGATCCCTACCCAGAGGCACAGCTGGATCTGAGGGCAGCAAAGGTGTACATCATGATGGAAGCAAGAGGCATCCATCCCACTGACAAGAAATATCACAGAAGTTCAGCTTCTGGATAAAGTTGCCTGTAGCTGAACACACATCTAAAGAATGATTCCCAAGTTATAAGCTCCCTTCATATAAGCTGATATTTTTCTAGCAAATAGTAAATTATAAGTTCCTACTTTATGAGACATAGTTTTAACTTGTTGAGGGGAAATCTCGTGCTTAAAGAAACAAATTGCCCAGGAGTGATTGTGAGGACCATTCTAACTGGGAAGAGTCTTCAGAAAGGCCAGCTTCCTAGGACGTCGAGTTGGCAACAGCGCCGACTCACACAACCCTTGCTCTGCTACAGGCTGGGGTGGTCTGCATGCTACACACAGAGCTCGTGTCCAGTACATCTGTTGTCACCCGTGATCACGCGCTGTGCTGCAGACTGGGTGCTGTGGGTGGTACCCCCTTCTTCAGGGCACAAGGCACCTCTGAGATAGGCAAGGCTGTGTTGGGAAACCAGTTAGCCTGGCCCCTAGGGCATCTCTGAAACCCTGTGTGACACCAGCCTCCTATGTTCAGATAAGGAATTTCCAAGAACAAAGTGTTCATTCACAGGAGAGTGACAGATAATGGGCTGGGATGGGCCGAGTGTGTTTATTTACCTCAGGCTCTGGTAATTACCCTCAGTCATTTCCTATTTAAGAACCCTGGAGCCTCTGAAACCCCTTTTGGAACATGCTATTTTTAAGCAGTTCATTTGAAATGCTGCTTGTCACTCACTGAGAAAACGATGCTACAGGAAGTCAGATGCGTCTTTGAGGACACTGCGGTCAGAGGCAGTGGGATCCGCGCTGTCCCCTCGATTCCGGGAGCCTGTGCTCCCCACCCGTCGGCTCTTCTGACTGCTCTTGTTGTTGTTATTATATCCTTGAAGCTTTTGGTCTCTGTTTAACTCTGTTTCTGAGCTAGTGCTTTTTGATAAAAGCCATCTCTGGGGTTTTCCCACCTTGGAGGCATAGTTATCCAAGTCCTGGCCACTTGGCGCTTGTCCTGAGGTAGTAGTGACAGAGGAGGGACTCTAAGGATGGAAAGCTGCCCTCTCACTGCCCTGCCTGCTGCCCCAGGGACCCCCGTGGTTCTCGGAGACGGTTTGCCTTTGAGTTCCGCACCCGTGGCGCCCTTCCCGAGGCTAGGTCGGCTCCCTCAGGACAGCCAAGGCCCCTTCTGAGCAACAGCTCCCCGTCTCCTTAAGCTGAGCAGGATGCCGCCCAGATCCCCTCCAGCCACCCTGGGACAAGCCCTCAGTTCAGCCGCTGAGACAATCAGGCCTCTTCTGGGTCGTGATCGCCCAGTGGTCAGGATTTCCTGACAGTCCTTGAGTGCCAGAAGCTCGCAGCCCGTACGCCAGCCAGAGCCCATTCGAAGCCCCGTGTCCATCCGGTGAACATGGGTCGGGCCTCATCTCTGCTCAGTGAGTGTGGCCTCGGGCAGCTTTCTCCTCTGTTGGCCTCCGCTTTGCCAGTTGATGCATCTGTCCTCACTCAGGGTGTTCAGAGATGACATGAGAACTGGATTCTATAAAAGGCAATGGAACCCAAAACGGTGTTGCTTACGGAGTGCAGGCTTTGCACGCGAGAGACCTGGAGTGAAGGTGTGGCCTGGCCTCGCAGCACTAAGGCCCTTTCAAGGAGAAGGTACAGGTGAGGGCTGCACACTCAGAGGATGCTAACTTGGGAGGCCAGAGACTCAGAGACTGAAACCAGAGGGGACAGACTGTTGAGGTCCTCAGGACCGAGGCCAGCAGGAGAGTCCTTTAGCGGTGTACTTTCTAGGGTAAGAGTGCAGCTTGCACCCTCTCCAGGTCCCCCACAGCCCCAGGGTTGGGTGGGAAACAACAGAAGCTGTATCTGCAGCTGGGCAGATGCTGGGGAGGCCTGTGCACGGGTTGCCAGGACGTAGCTGGCTCTCATTCCCTGATCTGCCCCTGCCTTCGTGTTTTCCACCTTCCCGCTTCCTCCACCAGCCTCACCCACCCCACCGTGAATGCAGGACTTCTCACTTCAGCAGGGCAGGTGTGGGGAGGGACCTGGAACAGGATCAGAGCACACTACCCAGGCTTCCCCGAGCCTCACAGCTGGACCTCAGCCAGCTTACCCCTGTGCTCGGAAGGCAGCATGCGTCCCACCGGGTGATCAGGTGCTCAGGGTTAGCAGCCCTCATCTACGGCAGGTATCAGGCGAGGTGCCTTGTGGCTTTCCTTACTGAAGCCCCCAAGCTGCTCCTGTCACTGAGCCAGGCCTGTTGCCCTGTTCTATAGGTGCCCAGCCCTGAGATAACAAGTTTTGCAATGGAAAGTTCTTAAGGAGACGCTGCTCGTGGGCACAGGACAGCAGGTCTCACATTTGCCTTCTGAGCACGGAGTTTGGAGCTGTGTCCAGGCCGAGGTGTAGGGAACGGTGACTGGCCGTGAGGAAGCACGGCAATTGGTGGCCTGTGTGTATGTAATCAAGCACGAGAGGCTGTTGTCCACTGCCCCACTTATCAGAAGTGTTATCTGTCTCTTAAATTGGTGATTTTTCAAGTTAACTAAAAGCATGTAACTGAGAGCATGTAAAGTGGGCTGAATCTAGACAGGCAGTTAGCTAAGGAGGAGTAAAGAGGGTGAGTGAGCCGAGCCTTACGGGCTCGCTGAGGAGCCAGGAGCAGGTGGTTTCTCCAGGTTTTCCCTTGGTTCCGTCCTTTGCCCTGGGCCCCTGTGGCCCAGGGGTCATTCTCTACAGATGAGTACTGAACACAGCCGTGTGTCAGACCTGGGGCTGTGACAGTGCGCCGTCCAGCAGTAACTCCAGAGGCGAGTTTCCCTTCTAGTGAGGGTGGAGGGATGGAGCGAGACAGTGGGTAGGACACTCCAAACACCAGAGGGGTCAGGGCTGTGGAGGCAGTAGGGCAAGTAGCCCAGGGCCCAAGCCATTGGGAGACAGAGTTTTTAGAGTGTGGCCAGGGAAGGCTTCACCAGGGGTTGGAGGGCGGTAAGGAAGACCTGAGGAAGCAGAAGCAGCAGACAGGGGCCGAGTGAGGGGAGCCATGAGCAGGAGATGCACATAGGGAAGTGAGCTGGCAGAGAGCCAGCGGGCAGGGCATCCTCAGCCTCTACCGTAGAGTCTGGAATTCCACCAGCCTCCTGAGTCGGGGAGCTTCAAGCCTCAGCTGAAAAACTCATGACTCAGAGAGGAGGTCCTTCACTTCTCAGCTGATGGTCTAGCAAGGAGCTAACGTCAGGGCCTCGAGTGAGCTGGGAAGGAAGAAGAGAGTGAGAGAAAACTCCTAGACCCCTCAACCAGGGACAGCCAGGAGGGTCTTCCCCGAGTACCCAATTTGCGCTTGCGTCTGCACACAGCCCTACACACAGACTAGTTTGCAGAGCCTGCCTGACACTGCAGCTTGCATCCTCTAGGTGAAGCTTTCCTGCAACCCTGAGGGCTGTGTCACTTTGCCAGCAATGAGTGGGAGTGTGGGGTCCCCGAGCCCCAGCCCCTGTAATCCCCTGAGCCCCAACGCTAGCACCTGCAACTTGCAGAGTGCAGGACCTTGGGGAGCAGTGAGGTGCTCGACTAAAACTGGCAAGCGCGCCCTGTCCAGGACGAGGCAGACATTCACGTACCCTGGCCTGCAGCTGCAGGTGCAGGTAACTCCAGCCCGGTGCAGAGCTAGCTCCTCCCCCTCTCAGGTGGAGGGCAGTCCCACGGGCAGCCCGAAGATAGGCACCCAGGAGTGTGGACACACCTGGTCGGGCACACACATGTGGTCTCTCAGTCCACTGCTCAGGGTGCTAGCTGCCTTCTGCCGCAGAGTTTCCATAGCCCAGAAATGCAGGCTCCTCCCCCAAACACCAGGAAGGGGCAGAGAGCGGCTCACACAACTCAGATCCATAGCCGGGATTCCGCCTCCTCAGGACTTGCACTGCCCACGGCGGAGAACTCATGGGGAGGCAAGGCACATTTTGGTCAGGATTTGAAAACCAGGAGGGGAATCGGAAGCTCTTTCTACCTGCTGCACATCCCGAGGCAAGCCTGCTTTCCTAGATGTCGGGGAGGTGAGGCAGCAAAGCCCCTGAAGCACAAGCCAGCAGGCTCGTCCTGTGCTCCTCTCCTTGCGTGACATGACCTCAGGTTGAGTATCCAGTTCGTACTAAAATGACAGGTGCTTGGTTTGTGGGTGGCTCTCGATCATCATGTGACAACCCCGCTGGCTGATCTTCTGTACTTGGAGCCATTCGCACGTGCCAATAAAAAGGACGTTCATTTCCCGTCCCCGGAGACACAGTCATTCATTGAGCTGGCTCCATGAGGTGGCAGCGGTCTGTGTGCTCTACGGTGGGAGTGTGATTATAAAAGGTCCAGCGCTGGCCAGGTAGCTCAGCAGATTAAAGCGCCTGCTCAGGCAGAGTGCAGTGGCCAGTTTCCATCCCTGGTGTGCAGTGCCGGCCCCACCCCCGGGGCACGCTGAGAGGGCAATTGAGACTGAGCGTGCTGGCATGCACCTGTAACCCCAGGCTGAAAGCAGGAGAATCACTACAAGTCTGAGCTGCGCAGTGAGGCCCTGTAGACTCTGCACTAAATACAAAAAAAAAAAAGCAAGGTCCAGCTGTTGGTTGGATCCTGGGTGCTTCCCAAAACCCAGTGTATCCCCAGTGCCTGAGCTATTGGGATGAAGTGGAATCTTTAGTAGGCGGGGCCTAGCTGAGGCCTTTTAAGTCATGGGGGCGTGGTGGCCCGAGAGGGGCTTCAGGACCGGCCCTCCTGCCCTCTAGCGCTCTGCACCGGGCCTGAGGGGAGCGGCTTGCCCTGTGCACTCGGGCCAGGATGTGCTGCCTCAGCCTGGGCCCAGGGCATCAGGGCCAGTGGCTCAGAACTGAGACTTTGAGGACTACAGGCCAGGGTGGTCATTTGGACTCCGAGAGTCGGCTCTCCCAGGGTCCTCCTGTGGGGATACAAGGCTGCCTCACACAGGTCCCAGTGCTCCCTAAATCCCGAGCATCCCTGTAGACAGGGCTTGGAAAGGCGTGGAGTAGCTGTCCCAAGGCAGAACGGGGCTGCAATCTGCCGGTTTTGCACAGCTGTGCCCCAGGCTCACCTGACATCAGAAGATCAGTCGCTGTGTGCGTTAGGGCGCTTCATCAAGAGGCTGCCCACCCACCTTGCGCATGCGCGCATGCACGCACGCACATACACCACATGCGCACACACAGTGGTGTGTGGATCTGAATGGAGCTCAGGCCTCCGCTGTGCCACAGACCCTGCAGCCCAAGGGCTCGACTCCTTCCTGCGTAAGGGTGCACGTGGGACCTTGTTGAAAGGAGGCTCTTGGGAACCCTACTGCTGCACGTGTGGTGGCGTGCCTGCACCAGCAGGACCCACGGCTTGCGCTCCCAGGCAGGCTGCTCCTGTGGCTGGGCGAGGGCACCGTACTTCCTCAGAGCCCTTTTCCCTCCCTTATCCAACCTGAGGGATGTGGCTTCCCATTCTAGGCTGCCTCTGATAAGCCTCCTGAGGCAATGGGGCAAGGAGGCAAGGGCAATGGAGCCTCCTATCAGGCAGCCCTGGGGATCTGGGTGCCCTGTGCCGGGCAGCTGGTGCTGATAAGGCAAGCCTGGGCCAGCCGCTCACCTCTCTGCTTTCTCAGACCTCCCTGGGGCCCAGGGACTGGGAAGTAGGACAGGGAGACTCAGGAGGGGCCTTTATCTTTTTAAAAAAATTTTATTTATTCATTTATTTATTTGTTACAGGGTCTCACTACACAGTTGAGACTTGTAATTATCTTCCTGTCCCAGCCTCCTCAGCACTGGGATTACAGGCATGCGCCACCATGCCTGCCTCGTTCTGGGGCTGGCACTGTGTGTAGTACCAGGGATTGAACTCGGGTCCTTGTGCCCCTGAGCTAGCTCCCCAGCCCCAAGACCTTTACCTTTTGAACACATCAAGGCAGGGCAGGCTTCTGGCGGCTGCAGGCCACTGGACTTGACTTAGAACACAAGCAATAAAGTCTTGGTGAGAGGACCAGAGTGTGATCCTGCGTTTCGGGAGACCTGCCTCCCAGCCGTGGGATCCTGTGTCCCCTCGAGCTGCGCCAGAGTTCCTCGTGAAGCAGTTACCACTGTTTCTGCTGTACAGTTAGGACAGCAGCCCATGTGCAGGGAATAGATCAAGCTGTGGCCAGGGCACAAGCCGGGTTTGCTAAGCCCAAGAGGCTCTCTGAGCACGGACGGAGGGGTTCTCACCACGTCCAGACACAGCGCTTGACCACAGTGCGCTCTGCCTTTAGGAGTTCGTGTTCGCTTCCAAGCACCTGGGACGGTTAGACCCCAGCACATCTGTTGAGTTCACAGGGCCGAGCCATCTGTGGCGCTGTCACCTTGTACTTGGGTTGCACTGACATCAAGGCACATTTTGTTGTTTATCTGAAATTCAAATTTAACTGCTGTCCTGCTTTACCCAGAAACCCCAGTAGGGTGTGGTCTAGACATGGATGTTTTGGCTTTTGTTCTGTTTTTGCTCTTGTGGGGATTGAACCCAGGACCTTGGATGTAGCTGTATGACTTTCTTTTTTTTTCCCCATAATTTTATTGAGAGACATATAGCAATGAGACAATTTCAAATCAAATTGGTACAACAGTTTCAATAATTAACACGTTGCATACTCTCTTCCTAGTGGTTATTTGCTGTACAAGATGCAGACATGATATCCTATTTACAAGCACTATTAGAACAAATCCCTCTATTCATTAAGAGATTGTAGCTATATATCTATCCTAACCATTTTGAATACACAGATACAAAATGGACATTCATCTGTATCCCCTCTTTTTGTTTAGTTCCATCATTTGAATATTATAGGTGTGTTAACTGAGCAAAATATTCTAAAAGAGTCCAGTAAACCTAGAATAGCAAAGGCAATCCTGGGCAATAAAGCTGTACAACTTTCTACCCCAACCCTAGAAACCCGGTTTGAATGTAAATTTGAAAAACCTGAGACACATTCATGTCTAATACTTGAAATCATGTAATTATGAAAGCAATTCAATAACTGAGTATATGGAAATGTAAACTAAGAAGTCACTGGTGTCCCTCCTGCTTTGCAACCACAAGAATAAGTTCTAATCACACTCCTTTGGGAACCTTGAGCCCTGGGACGCTGGTCCCCTTGTCGGGGCTTTCCTGCAGCCCAGACTCTTGCCCACAGCCTCGGGCCTGCCTGGGTGGCATCCTGGTTTTCTATCAGTAGCTTCTGAGCGCTCATCTGAACTGTGGGGACTCCTTCTCCCCAACTTCCACCACAGCATTTCTAGAGAGCCCCCTCTCCTGTCGCCTCTCACCTGCAGCACCTTCTCCTTGCCTGCTGAGAAGAATCGGCTTCCTTCACCTGGTCCTCAGGACCTTGGTCACTCATCCTCCCAGGAAGCAGCTGAAAAATAACGTACCATTATGACGTTGAAATGGGGATGGTGGGGAAAGAAGGGACCAGACAAGGAAAAGAAGTGCACTTGGGCAGGCGCTGAGCTAAGCCATTCATATTCTTTCCTTCTTTCTCCTAAAATCTCAAGAGTGTGTGTTTCTAAAAAAAATTTAAAGTACTTACTTAAAAGGTGTAAATGAAAATTTCATTTTTCAATGCAAGACTGTAATACTATGAAAGATGCAAGTAATTGAAATCTATACTGTTTTACACCTTCTGGCTTGTTAGAGAGCCTATAATCCTGAAGGCCAAAGAAATCTAACCTGGGGCTGGGGAGATAGCTCAGCAGTCTAAGTGCCTCCCTGGCAAATGCAAGGACCCAGGTTCCATCCCCGATACCACGTGTTATGCCAGCCTGGGAACAGGCATGGTGGCACACACCTGTGATCCCAGCATTAGGGAGGCTGAGACAGGAGGATCATTACGAGTCCAGGTTGTGTAGTGAGACCCTGTATCAAATAAATAAATAAAAGATTTTTTAAAAAAGAAATCTACCCTGACTAACTATATATACTGATACCTGGGAACTAAGCTACTGCACTGCAGATGGTAATTTGTAACAGTTGTTTCATGATGGGAGTGCCTGT